>NC_057712.1:133819527-133820966 GCF_004010195.1 Chiloscyllium plagiosum
ATAGTTAGGTCAGGATCACGGTGAAGCAGACTGGGATCACATTTAATTAGGTCAGGATCACAGTGAACCAGACTGGGATCACGGATAGTTAGTCTCCTCCGACCTATCACCCTCACCTTGACCTCTTTCCACCTATCACATTTCCAACGCCCCTCCTCCAAGTCCCTCCTCCCTACCTTTTATCTTCTCCTGCTGAACACTCTCTGCTCATTCCTGAAGAAGGGCATGTGCCCGAAACGTCGAATCTTCTGTTCCCTAGATGCTGCCTGACCTGCTGTGCTGTTCCAGCAATAAAGTTTCAGCTTTCAGGCTATAAAACCTTGCTGGAACAATTGCATAAACCTTAGCTCTGTTTCAGGAATGATTTGATTCCTGGCTGTTACATATGTATAAATTAACTGTTATTTAACAATTTCACAATAAAATTACTTACATAGAAATAGTCAATGGGCTCATGAATGCGTGTGAAGAGCTGTCTCACCCATAATATCTTTCCAGCTACAGGAGGCATGTTTCTTGCAAGTGGTGGGTCCTCTTTATGAATTTGATAGTGCTGGAAACAGAAGTAGGAACTAAATTAGCGAGAAAAACACTGGCTAATTCAGCAGAAAAGGATATGTTTTGCATATTGTATCAGTAAAGATCAAGTGCAAGAAGGTCAGCATAGTTGTTTTGTCAGATTTTTTTTTGTCAGATCTTCTACATTTTAAAAGAACAAAATTAAACTATGGAGAAGTTAACTTAATGCTGCCAGTTCGAAAGCTAATAGAATTCTTACTCAAAGATGTAACAGAAAAATATCTAGGAGCTGAAAATACAATATAATCAGCATGGAATTCAAAAGTAGAAGGTGTACTTAATAATTCTTTTTGGATTCTTTAGATAAGCAATAGTCGACACGAGTAATCAAATAGATTAAATACAGTTGGATTTTAAAAGAGAACTAAACTTCTGCAGAACCTTAGATTATGTTTACAAATCTTGCAAACAGCTCTGATTTGACAGGAAAAATAATAAAAACACTGACACTTCCTTAATGTACTTAGAGAATGTCGGGCATCACTGACTAAAACAGAATTTATTGCAAGTGAAAATTCCATGAAAAAGTGGTTATGAAAAGTTCTGAAATGTTGTAGTCCTCTTAATGCAGACAGATTCACAATTCTGAAAAATGTGTTGCTGGAAAAGCGCAGGTCAGGCAGCATCCAAGGGGCAGCAGAATCGACGTTTCGGGCATAAGCACTTCTTCAGGAATGAGGAAGGTGTGCCAAGCAAGCTAAGATAAAAGGTAGGGAGGAGGGACTTGAGGGAGGGGCATTGGGAATGCAATAGGTGGAAGGAGGTTAAGGTGAGGGTGATAGGCCGGAGAAGGGGTGGGGGCAGAGAGGTCAGGAAGAAGATTGCAGGTCAAGAAGGCGGTGCTGAGTCTGAGGGTTGGG
>NC_057712.1:133821495-133826605 GCF_004010195.1 Chiloscyllium plagiosum
GGTCTTTGAAGAAGGAGGCCATCTGGGTTGTTCGGTATTGGAATTGGTCCTCCTGGGAGCAGATGCGGCGGAGGCGAAAGAATTGGGAATATGGGATGGCGTTTTTACAGGGGGCAGGGTGGGAGGAGGTGTAGTCTAGGTAGCTGTCGGTTTATGGTAAATGTATCGCATTCCCAACGCCCCTCCCCCCAAGTCCCTCCTCCCTACCTTTTATCTTACACCTTGGTACACCTTCCTCATTCCTGAAGAAGGGCTTATGTCCAAAATGCCGATTCTCCTGCTCCTTGGATGCTGCCTGACCTGCTGCGCTTTTCCAGCAACACAGTTTTCAGCTCTGATCTCCAGCATCTGCAGTTCTCACTTTCTCCTAGATTCACAATTCTGTCGGGTGAGAAACTCCAGGGTTTTGACTCAGTAATGGTGAAGGAATAGTAACATATTTCCAAGTCAGGATGGTGAGTGGATTTGAGAAGAACTTGCAGGTGATATTCCCATTTATTTGCTGCCTTGTCTACGTAGATGGTAGTGATGGACAGTTTGGAAGATGCGGCCTAAAGAGCCTTAGTGAAATTCTGCAATACATCTTGTGGATGGAACACACTGCAGACACTAAGTGACTATGCTGGAGGAGTGAATGTTTGAGGATATGATGCCAATCATGCAGGTTGCTTGATAGAAATATAGATAGAAATACAATCGAGGAGGAGCAGACCATTCGGCTCATTAAGCCTGCTCTGCCATCTAATATGTGAATGGCTGATCCCACATCTCAATGCTATATTCTTGTTTTCTCCCCATAGGCCTTGATGCCTTTAAAATCTAAAATATCATCTTTCACTTTCTTGAATATAGTAAGTGTCTTGTCCTGGATGGTGTCAAGGCCAAGAGTGTGATGCCGGAAAGGTACAGCTGGTCAGGCAGCATCCGAGGAGCAGGAGAATCGATGTTTTGGGCATAAGCCCTTCATCAGGAATGACCAGCTGTGCTTTTCCAGCACCACACTCTCAACTCTGATCTCCAAAATCTGCAGACCTCACTTTCTCTTGGATGGTGTCAAACTTCAGGATGTTGATAGTGGAGGATTCAGCGATGGCAATGCCATTGAATGTCAAGGCATGATGGTTATATTCTCTCATAGATCACAGAATCCCTACATTGAGGAAAGAGGCCATTCAGCCCATCAAGTCTTCACCAATCCTTCAAAAAGCATACCACTGTATCCCCATTACCTTGCATTTACCATAGCTAATCTATATAACCATCACATCTTTGGACTATGGGAGGAAACAGAAGCACCCAGAAGAAATCCATGCAGACACAGGGAGAACATGCTAATTGCACACAGACAGACTCCAAGGCTGGAATCAAACTTGGGTTCCTGGCACTGACAAGTATCAGTGCTAACCACTGAGCCACCATACCGCAGATAGTCATTGCCTTGCATTAATTGTGCAAATGTGACTTGCCACATGTCAGCCCAAGCCAGGTTGTCCGAGTCTTGCTACATTTGGGCTTGAACTGCTTCAGTATCTGAGGAGTCACAAATGGTTAAAGTATTCTGAAGCCTTTCCCCATTTAGAAATAGTCCATGCCATTATTTTTCCTACCAAAGTGCACTACCTCACACTTTACCACATTGTATTCCATCTGCCACTTCTTTGCCCACTTGCCTTGTCTGTCCAAGTGATTTTGTCACATCCTGCACATTACCTGTCCCTTCCCTTATCTTTGTGCCATCTGCAAACCGAGCAACAACACTCTCAGTTCCTTTGTCGAGATCATTAATCTATAACGTGAATAGTTGTGGTCCCAACACTGACTCCACTGGTTAGCACTGCTGCCTCACAGCACCGGGGACCCGGGTTCAATTCCAGCCTTGGGCAACTGTCTGTGTGGAGTTTGCACATTCACCCTGCGTCTGTGATGCTCCAGTTTCCTCCCATAATCCAAAATGTGCAGGTTTTGTGAACTGGCCATGCTAAATTGCCCATAGTGTTCGGAGATGTGCATTAGTCAGGGGTAAATGTAGAGTAGTAAGGGAATGGGTCTGGGTTGGTTACTCTTCGGAGGGTCGGTGTGGACTTGTTGGGCCAAATGGCCAGTTTCCACACTGTGAGAATTCTATGAACTCCATTAGTCATTGGTTAGCATTCTGAAAAAGACCCCTTTATGCCCAATCTCTGCCATTCAGCCAATCCTCTATCCTTGCCAGTAGCTTACTCCTGACACCATGGGCTCTTATTTGATTTAGCAGCCGCCTGTGCAACATCTTGTCAAAAGCCTTCTGGACATCCAAATTTATCATCCACACTGGCTCTCCTTTGTCTAACTTGCACATTACCTCCTCAAAGTATTCTAACAGATTTGATGGGAATGACATCTCATTGACAAAGCTGTGCTGACCCCACCTTATTTTACCATGGACTTCAAAGTACTCCTCAAGCTCATGGTTAATAACTCTTTAAAATCTTACAAATGACCAAGGTTAGGCTAACTGGCCTGTAGATTTTTGTCTTCTGCCTCCCTCCCTTCTGAAAAAGTATGTTACAACAACCAATTGCCAGTCCTCTGGAATGCTCCCTGACTCTAGTGATTCCTGAAAATCACCACTAATGTCTCTAAAATCTCCTCAATTGTCTGCTTCAGAACTCTGGAATATAGTCCATTTGGTCCAGGTGACTATTCTGCCCTCAAAGCCTTCAGCTTTCCAAGCAGCTTGTCCTTAGTGATGGCTACTACACTCACCCCTGCCCTCTGACTCTCTTGAAGTTCTGGTATGCTGCTGATGTCTTCCACTATGAAAACTAATGCAAAATACCTATTCAATTCCTCTGCTACTTCTTTGTTCCCCATTACTATTACTCCAGCTTCATCATCCAGTAATCCAATATCTATTCTTGCCTTTGTCTTACCTTTTAGATGTCTAAAACAACTCTTGCAATCTCCTTTTATATTACTAGCTAGCATACTCTCTTTTTCATCTTTTCCCCCCTTAAGCTTAATCACATTGTGTGCTTTTCCTTTAGCTTTTATGCTGTCCCTGACTTTCCTTGTCAGCCATGGTTGCCTTAGTTTCTTCTTCCTTGGGGTGAATTTCTGCTGTGCCTCCTAAATTCCCCTGAAAAACTCCTGCCATTGCTACCCCACCGTCTTCCCTGCTAGGCTCCCCATCTAATCAATCCTGGGAATTTCCTCCTTCATATCTTTTCAGTTACCATCATTCAATTGCAATAGGGTTATATCGGAATCAAGCTTCCCTCTCTTAAACTGCAGACTAAGTTCTATCATATTATGTTCGCTGTCTACAAGGAGTTTCTTCACCTTCAGTTCCCCAAACAAGTCTGCCTCATTACACATCACCAAATCCAGAATTGCTTGTTTCCTAGTGGGCTCTACTACGATCTGCTCCAGAAAACCATCTCATAGATTCCACAAATTCCTTTTGTTGAGGTCTGATACAAACCCGTTTTCTCAGTTCACCAGGATATTGAAGTCTCCATGATGATTGCAATGATGCCTTTTCTACGTTCTGATTTATTTTCTTCTCCACATCCTGAATATTGCTACCAGGCTTGTATACAATAAGCCTGTTAGCAGTAGTTGTATAATCCCATCAGGGTCTTTTTTTCCCTTTGTAGGTCCTCAAATCTACCCACACAGAATTCTACTAGAACAAAACCGGAAGAACTACGGATGCTAGAAATCTGAAACAATAACAGAAATTGGTGGAAGACCTCAGCAGGTCTGGCAGCATCAGTGGGGAAAAATCTCGTGATCCTTTCTCAGACCCTTTTTTGTCAGACAGATTCCACATCTTTTGAATTTTCATGGAACTGAACCCATCTCTTCATATTTCATATACAGAGAGATGGTCATACCACATGCTAAAACTCCACAGTCAGGAAGGAAATGGCTGTTTAGATCAGGATGGAGCTGGAAAAGAACAGCAGTTCAGGCAGCATCTGAGGAGCAGGAAAATCGACGTTTCGGGCAAAAGCCCTTCATCAGGAATAGAGGCAGGAAGCCTCCAGGGTGGAGAGATAAATGGAGGGCGGGGGGGTTGGGGAGAAGGTAGCAAAGAGTACAATAGGTGAATGGAGGTGGGGTTGGAGGTGACAGGTCAGAGGGGAGGGGGAGTGGGTGGTGGGAAGGAAGATTGGCAGGTAGGACAGGTCATGAGGACATAACTGAGCTGGAAGTTTGGAACTGAGGTAAGGTGGGGGAAGGGGAAATGAGGAAACTCGTGAAGTCCACATTGATGCCCTGGGGTTGAAGTGTTCAAAGGCAGAAGATGAGGCGTTCTTCCTCCAGGCGTCGGGTGAAGGGGTCCCGGAGGTGTTCCCTTAAGCGCTCTGTGAGGAGGCGTCCAGTCTTCCCAGTGTACAGGAGACCGCATTGGGAGCAACAGACACAATAAACAATGTTGGTGGATGTGCAGGTGAAACATTGATGGATGTGGAAGGCTCCTTTGGGGCCTTGAATGATGGTGAGGGAGGAGGTGTGGGCGCAGGCTTTGCAATTCCTGCAGTGGCAGGGGAGGGTGCCAGGATGCACCAATCAACCTCACCGCCCTGTGGCCCAACATTTCAACTCCCCCTCCCACTCTGCCGAGGACATGCAGATCCTGGGCCTCCTCCACCGCCGCTCCCTCACCACCCGACACCTGAAGGAAAAACGCCTCATCTTCCGCCTTGGAATACTTCAACGACCGGGCATTAATGTGGACTTCACCAGTTTCCTCATTTCCCCTCTCCTCACCTTACCTCAGTTCCAACCTTCCAGCTCAGCACTGTCCTCATGACCTGTCCTACCTGTCAATCTAGGTAAAAACAATGACTGCAGATGCTGGAAACCAGAGCCTAGATTAGAGAGGTGCTGGAAAAGCATAGCAGTTCAGGCAGCATCCAAGGAGCAGTAAAATCGACATTTCGGGCAAAAGCCCTTCATCAGGAATACAGGCAGAGAGCCTGAATTGTGGAGAGATAAGTGAGGGGAGGGGGGGGGTGGGGAGAAAGTAGCATAGAGTACAATAGGAGAGTGGGGGAGGGGATGAAGGTGATAGGTCAGGGAGGAGAGGGTGGAGTGGATAGGTGGAAAAGGAGATAGGCAG
>NC_057712.1:133826925-133831763 GCF_004010195.1 Chiloscyllium plagiosum
CTACCTGACAATCCCCCTTCCCAGCTATCCACTCCACCCTCCTCTCTGACCTATCACCTCCATCCCCACCCCCATTCACCTACTGTAATCTTTGCTACCGTCCCCCACCCTCGTCTCTGATCTATCATCTCCATCCTCACCCCCAGTCACCTATTGTACTCTTTGCTACCTTCTGCCTCCCCCCTCCATTTATCTCTCCTCCCTGAAGGCTTCCTGCCTCTATTCCTGATGAGGGGCTTTTGCCCGAAACATCGATTTTCCTGCTCCTCGGATGCTGCCTGACCTGCTGTGCTTTTCCAGCACCACTCTGATCTAAACTCTGGTTTCCAGCATCTGCAGTCCTCATTTTTGCCTAGGAAGGAAATAGCTGGCCATTAGGCAGAGCAATGGGAAGAGGAAGACAGCGCAGGAATCCCTTGTGGCTATTCAACTGCAAAACAGACATACCACTTCGGATACTGTTGAGGGAAATGGCCTCACAAGGGAAATCACCAATAGAATACTCTAGAGTAGAGCAGAGTTGAGTAGAGAAAGTTTATTTGTCATTTCTACTATATACAGCTGCTACAATAAAAACAAAACAGCATTCCTCCAGGACCAAGGTGCTGTATGAACACAGACTATATAAGAATACAGTCATACACATGGTAGCATAAAGTGCATAGAGAAGTGCAAAGCATGCAAGACAGCACAGTAATTCCTGACAAGACAAGACAATAGGTACAGTGGTGGACAAATTACAATGTAACAATGAATGATCATTAATAAAACATTGTTTTATAAGCAATTCAAAAAGTCGTCCGAAAATTGCAAATGGAATAGAGTGTGATTATACTGTGTTAAGGAGCCTGATGACTTGGGGGCAGAAACTATTGCACTGTCTGGCCATGAGAGACTGAATGTTCTAGTATCTTCTGCCAGATGGCAGGAGGGAGAAGAATTTGAATGAAGGATGTGTGGAGTCACCCACAATGTCGTTAGCCTTGCAAATGCAGCATGTGGAGTAAATGTCTGTAATGGAGGGAAGAGAGACCCCAATGATGTTCTCAGCTGTCCTCACTATCCATTATAGGGTCTTATGATCTGAGACGGTGCAATTCCCAAACCAGGCAGTGATGCAGCTGCTCAGGGTACTCTCAATTAATCCTCTGCAGAGTGTGATGAGGATGGGGAATGGAAGATGGGCTTTCCTCAACCGACAACAGGAAGCAGAGATGCTGCTGGGCTTTCTTGGCTATGGAACTGGTGTTGAAGGACCAGGTGATATTCTCCGCCAGGTGGACACTAATAAAATTCAGGCTTTTAATAATCTCCACAGGGGAGCCATCAATGTCCAGCAGAGTGATCGCTCTGTGCCTTCCTGAAGCCAACAACCATCTCTTTAGTTCAACAGCCACATATATTGGATAAAGTTGGCTCTGCTGCACAACGGAGTAGCAGAAATTATTGGGATGCAATAGTTATGGTGTATTCAATTGTAAAGTGAATAGATTTGTATTTCCGTGGTCACAAATGAAACAAATGGATGGTATGTTGCCTCCCTGGTGATTGGGTCAAGGATGTTTCAGAGCAGCTGGAGGATATTCTGGTAGTAGTGGTGGGGATGATGAACAGCCAGCAGTCATGGTACAATAAGGGGTGAGGTACCAAAGGCAAAATAAAGGGTGTTAGGAAGTAGGTTAAAATGTAGGACCTCAAAAGTAGGATCTCGTGCTAGTCAGAGTAGAAATAACAGGATATATTAGATGAAAATGTGCTTGACAATATGATAAAGGGGGAAGATTTCAGATTCCAAGTTCTGGAGAAGATGAGACCAGTACAAACTAGATCAGTTTCACCTGGGCAGGATGAGAACTGACGTCCAGAGGGAGTATTTACTGGATCGTTTAGGGAGAGTTTAAACTAAAATTGCAGGGGGTTGAGTCAGAAGAAGAGGAGCCAAGAACAACCACAAAAGACAGAAAGGGGAATATGAAAAATGATAGGCAGAGGAATTAAGAGCCAGGATCAAACAAGGCTACAGTGAAAAATTAGGGTTAAGAGACAAGTAATGTTAAGAATACAAGTCTCAAGGCTTTGTGTCTTATTGTGCAACATATTCGCAATAAAGTGGATGAATTAATTGCACAAATACATGAAAGATGACCACCAATGTCCAAGAAGTTGTGGATGAATTGGTAGTTATCTCTCATGATTCTTTAGACTCTGTAACAGTTTGTATGGATTACAGGGTAGCTAATGTAAACCTCATTATTTAAATTAAAAGGAGGCAAAGAGAAGATCGGTAATTATAGACCAATTAGCCTGACATCAGTCATGGGGTAAATAGTGAAGTTCATCATAAAAGTCCATTAATAGCAGTGCACTTGGGAAAATGTGACAGGATCTCCACAGAGTCGATATAGATTTAGAGAAGTGAAATCAAGTTGACAAATCTCGTGGAATTCCTCGAGAATGTAACTCAGAGATTTGAAGAGGGCGAGTTTATTTGTACATCCAGTTCACTCTAGCTGAACCTAACCTTATTTTATTTTAATTCCTGTTATTTAGGTTAAAAATCACATGACACTGGTTCATAGTCCAGCGAGTTTATTTGAAAACATTAACTTTCAGAGTGCTGTTCCTTTATCAGGTGCTAGTGAGAGAGGAAGACCTTAAACAGAGAATTTGTAATGAAAAACAATCAAAGGGTCATACAACCCATGCAAACAAATTGAGCACATCTAACATGGCTCTTAAATCTTTAATCAGCAAGAATGGACATGCAGGTTTCAATTGATTAATATGCAAATCCCAGATTTGTTTTCAAGTCACTGCCCCGAGATAACTTAAGGTGTTATCAATATAAAGGAGGTGACATCTTGGGTCAGACAATGTATTTTAGGCATGAGGTCTTTTTTGGAGTCTGTCTGTGTCTTAACCTGGAGTTGGATTGGTTTTATTTCCAAAATAGGATCTTAAAAAATGCCACATTGACCAACTGTCTACAAATTGCGTGCCTTTTGAATAAAATAGAATGTATTTGCAAACACAAATTTGCAAACACAAACACAGATTTATATGTGCGAGTGTGCATGTTTGTGTGGGCGGGGAGAGAGAGAGAATATGTGTTTGAGAGAGTGGGTGCAAGTATGAGGGACTCTATGCATCTGAGTGTGTGCATGTGCATGCGCGCATGTGTGTATGCAACACTGCATGTTTAATAGAGTGTGTGTGCAAGTGTGAGGGATGAGATGCATCTGAGAGTGTGTGTATATGAGAATGTGGGTGTGTATGAGAGAAGGTCTGTGAGAGTGTCTGTATGCTTGTGTGAGAGTGTGTGTGTGCGCGTTTACGTGTGCATGTGCGAATGTATAGTTTGGTGGGGTCAGCTGTAGTGTGATATGAACCCAAGGTCCTGGTGGAGGCCATCCTCATGGGTAATGAACTTAGCTATCAGCCTCTGCTCAGCAACTCTGCATTGTTGTGTATCACAAACTCTGCCTTGGAGGTCATTTACCCAAAGATATGAGGCCAAATGTCCTTGACTGCTGAAATGTTCCCCCAGTGGGAGGAAACATCCCTGTCTGGTGATGTTTGCATGGTGTCCATTTATCTGTTGTCATAGCATCTGCATGGGTTCACCCAATATGCCTTGCCTTGGGGCATCCTTGCCTTCAACGTACAAGATATACAACATTGGCCGAGTCATATGAGTATCTGCCGTGCACGTGGTTGGTGGTGTCCCCATGTTAATGGTAGCATCCATGTCAATGGTCTGACATGTCTTGCAGGGGCTGCCCTGACAGGATTGTATGGTGTTATGGCTGAGGATTTCCTGAAGGGTGGGTAGTTTGTTGCAGACATTGGTCTGTTTAAGGTTTGGCAAGAAGACTTGAAGTGGAGGCGTAATAAAGATTTTAGCGAGGGGTTAATTATCATCAATGATGTGTTGCAGGCTACAAAGAAAATTGCATAGTCTCTCTATGCCTGTTGTGTGTGTCTGAATGAAGAACTAGTTGTCAAAGGTGAAGACGTTGTGGTCAAGGATGAAGCGGAGGAATTGTAGCATGGTTGATTCCTGGGCTGGAAGTGGTGTACTATGAGGAAAACGTGAGTAGTTCTGATTTATACTCAACAGTATATAAAATTCTAACATGCAGACTTGGCAGCTCCCATCTCCTTCCTTCCTTGGAAACTGGAAAACAGTGATGACAGTTCCATATTGTAGACAATATCTAAGGACACCCGCAACCAATAAACATGAAAATGTACATCAAAAAGGTAAAGACATAATTCTTACCTTATTTACAAACATTAACTCTCCTGCATAGTGCTGGATAATACGTTCAACTATAACTTCAATCTCTGACTCAAGGGATGGTATATTCAAACTCTGAAATCTAGTAAAACAAATTTATCACATACAAACTGAAATCTAATATTGCTGCCATAAGTCTCAAGCATGACTCCTTCATAATTTATTCAAACTACATTTTGATTTTCTTTTGATTTTCCCTAAGAATTCTAAGAAACAAGTCTAGAATTGAAGAATATATTTTCATTCTTTTCAAACTGAAGAATGAATAATCATTAGGGTGCAGGACCTGGAGTGTAGGGAGGTTAGGAACATGGCATCAATCTCAGAGGGTGCCTGTAAACAGGAAAGTAGCTTGAAGTGTGTATACTTCAATGCAAGAAGTATACAAAATAAGGTAGGTGAACTTGCAGCGTGGGTTGGTACCTGGGATTTCGATGTTGTGGCTATTACGGAGACATGGGTAGAACAGGGACAGGATTGGCTGTTGCAGGTTCCAGGGTTTAAATGTTTTAGTAGGGTCAGAAGTGGGGGTAAAAGA
>NC_057712.1:133833548-133888121 GCF_004010195.1 Chiloscyllium plagiosum
GGGGTTTAGATAGGGTTGACCATGAGAACCTTTTTCCACGTATGGAGTCAGCTATTACGAGGGGGCATAGCTTTAAATTAAGGGGTGGTAGGTATAGGATAGATGTTAGGGGTAGATTCTTTACTCAGCGAGTCGTGAGTTCATGGAATGTCCTGCCAGTAGCAGTGGTGGACTCTCCCCCTTTATGGGCATTTAAACGGGCATTGGATAGGCATATGGAGGATAGTGGGCTAGTGTAGGTTAGGTGGGCTTGGATCGGTGCAACATCGAATGCCAAAGGGCCTGTAGTGCGCTGTATTTTTCTATGTTCTATGTTCTATTTGCATGATAATCTATAATATCGGCATGCATCACAGGGTCAGCAGCAGGGAATTGAATTGAATTGAACTTATTGTCACGTGTACCGAGGTACCATGAAAAGTTTTGTCGTGCAAGCAATGCAGGCAAATCACATAGTTAAGTACTATACATAAGTAAATAATAGGTAAACAGCAGCAAAAACAAAAACACAGGTCCAGGCGAATGTTAAGAGGTTGTGAGTCCATTCAATATTCGAACAACAATAGGGTAGAAACTGTTTCCAAACTGGCTTGTGTGTGTGTTCAGGCTTCTGTACACTGCTAGTTGCAGTTAAAGTATATTCTCACATTTTTGAAGTTTACAGCAGGAAGTTGTGCTGTCGGCAGCAACACTGATCAATCAACTAGGTAAGTAGGGAGGCTTAAGCCTTGCTACATTTGATATCATGAGTCGAAGATACACCATCTGAGATCTGCCTTCAGTTCAATGTCAGGCAAGTGTTTTCAATCAATGTAATTTTTTTCCTCTCGTGTTTTATTTCCAGATCACCACACCCTGAATTGATATTTTTTGATGTGGAGGTGCCGGTGTTGGACTGGATGGACTGGATGGACAAAATTAAAAATCACACAACACCAGGTTATAGTCCAACAGGTAGCTTTCAGAGTACTGCTCCTTCATCAGTTGCCAGTTGGGCTATAAGGTTTTGTGTGATTTTTAACTTTGATTTTTTTGTATTTGGAAAGGCAAGGACTGATTAGGAACAGTCAACGTGGTCTTATGTGTGGGAAATCATGTTTCACAGTCTTGATTGAGTTTTTTTGAAGATGTAACAAAGAGGATTGATGAGGACAGAGTGGTAGATGTGATCTATATGGATTCAGTAAGGCATTCGACAAGGTTCCCCATGAGAGACTGATTAGAAAGGTTAAACCTCATGGAATACAGGGAAAACTCGCCATTTGGATACAGAACTGGCTCAAAGGTAGAAGACAGAGGGTGGTGGTGGAGGGTTGTTTTTCAGACTGGAGGCCTGTGACCAGTGGAGTGCCACAAGGATCGGTGCTGGATCCAATACTTTTCTTCATTTACATAAATGATTTGAATGTGAGCATAAGAGGTACAGTTAGTAAGTTTGCAGATGATACCAAAATTGGAGGTGTAGTGGATAGCGAAGAAGGTTACCTCAGATTACAACGGGATCTTGATCAGATGGGCCAATGGGCTGAGAAGTGGCAGATGGAGTTTAATTTAGATTAATGTGAGGTGCTGCATTTTGGGAAAGCAAATCTTAGCAGGACTTATACAGGACTTATACACTTTATGGTAAGGTCTTACAGAGTGTTGCTGAACAAAGAGACCTTGGAGTGCAGGTTCATAGCTCCTTGAAAGTGGAGTCGCAGGTAGATAGGATCGTGAAGAAGGCGTTTGGAATGCTTTCCTTTATTGGTCAAAGTTTTAATGTAAGAGTTGGGAGGTCATGTTGCTGCTTTACAGGACATTGGTTAGGCCACTGTTGGAATATTGTGTGCAATTCTGGTCTCCTTCCTATCGGAAAGATGTTGTGAAACTTGCAAGGCTTTAGAAAAGATTTACAAGGATGTTGCCAGGGTTGGAGCATTTGAGCTATAGGGAGAGGTTGAATATGCTGGGTCTGATTTCCCTGGCACGTCGGAGGCTGAGGGGTGACCTGATAGAGGTTTATAAAATCATGAGGGGCATGGATGGGTATATGAATAGGAAGGGTTTAGAGAGACATGGGCCAGGTGCTGGCAGGTGGGTCTAGATTGGGTTGGGATATCTTGTTGGCATGGACGAGTTGGACCGAAGGGTCTGTTTCTGTGCTGTACATCTCTATGACTATGACTCTAAGTCAAACGATATGGACAGACAGACACGGTCCCAATCTCAAAACTCCTTTTGTTGTACCAACACCCAAAATAAATGGTTCAAGACAGCAGCGGCTCTACCACCATTGCCTTAGGGCAATTAAAGGTGGACAGCAAATATGGGTCTTGTCAATGATACCCATATCCCATGCATAAAATTAAATGATTAGAATAGCAATTATCTTGAGCAGATACAAAGAGTTGAATATCTTGAATGCCCTTTGTAAGTTATATGTTCCTATATCCCTGTTTCTTCCCCCTTATTAGCAAGACTAGGCACTGGGGTGCTGGGTGGTGAGAAAGATTAAGGGAAAAGGTTGTGTGCCAGTAATACTCAGTGCGTGTGTCACAGTGTTAGGGGTTATTTGGACACATCATTTTGGAGGACTGCACGATTGAGCAGACTCTAAGCCAGTTCAAAGCAAACTTGGATGTTGGGATGATCAAGACCATCAATAATACCCTTACTGGCATAAAATTCACATAAGAGGAGGAAAACAACAACTAACTGCCATTCCCAGATATCACAGTAGAGCGAATAGCCAATGGGGAACTTCAAACCAGCCTCTACAGGAAAACCACACATACAAGTCAAATACTGAACTACAGAAGCAATCATCCCAACACCCACAAACAAAGCTGTATTAGAACATTATTTCAACGAGCCACCACACACTGCAGCACAGAGGGACGATGAAGAGCAGAGGAAAATCACCTATCCAACATATTCAAAAAGAACAGGTACTCAATGAACACAGTCCGCCGATTTCTCAGCAACAAACCCAAACAAGCAGACAAAATGCATTCAGAAACCCTAGCCACTCTCCCCTACATCAAAGACATCTCTGAAATGACTGCCAGACTACTCAGACCTCTTGGTATCATGGTAGTCCACAAGCCCACCAACAGACAAAAACAGCAATGAATAAACTTGAAAGACCCCATACAGATAACAAGCAAAACTAATGTCATTTACAAAATATCTTGTGAGAACTGTAACAAACACAGGCAGAGAACTAGCCACCAGATTACATGAACATCAACTAGCCACAAAAAGACATGACCTACTCTCACCAGTATCCTTGCATATGGATGAAGAAGGACATCACTTCGACTGGGACAACACATCCATCCTTGGACAAGCCAAACAGATACACACAAGAGAATTCCTGGAAGCATGGCATTCCAACCGAACTCTTATCAACAAACAAATCAACTTGGACCCCATTTATCACCCTCTGAGAAAAAAAATAGGAAATGGCATTACCACAGAAAATGACATCACCAACCCAAAGAATCCTAAACACATACATAGAAAGCAGGTCACTAACACCAGTGCTTCAGTGGAGGCTCACTGATTCTGTAACCTAGTATGTGATGAAACGTCTGAAAGTGAACCTTCCAGCTGACATCCAGAACCTCAACCTGAGCTACAAATCTTCTCAAAATTCAGGCCAATATTCACCACCTCAGGACAGTTGTTTATAAATTATGTAATGTAACTTTAATTCCATAATTTATTTTACACTTCCACCAGGACACAACATCTGATAGGAACAAGATCAGAGAAATGAAAGCTTCAGCTTTACTCTCACAAAAAAAGATCATAACAAATAAGATCAATAAGATGCAGGAACAGGAATAGGTCATTCAGTCCATCAAGTTCACTCTGCCATTCAATAAGATCATAAAACATAGAACAATACAAGAAAGTACAGGCCCTTCAGCCCTCGATGTTGTGCCAACCTGTGAAACCGATCTGAAGCCCATCTAACATATATGATTCCATTATCACCCATATGTTTAGCCAATGACCATTTAAATGCCCTTAAAGTTGGCGAATCTACTATTGTTACAGGCATGGGATTCCATGCCCTTACTACTCTAAGTAAAGAAACTAACATCTGTGCTACATCTATCACACCTCAGTTTAAGGTTATGTCCCCTTGTGCTAGCCATCACCATTCAAGGAAAAAGGCTATCACTGTCCACCCTATCTAATCCTTTAATTATCTCCTATGTCTCTACTGAGTCATCTTTTAACCTTCTTCCCTGTAATTAAAACAGCCTCAAGTCTCTCAGCCTTCCCTCCATTCCAGGCAATATCCTCATCAATCTCCTCTGCTCCTTTCCACATCCTTCCTATAATGCGGCAACGTAATACTCCAAGTGCGGCCAAGTTTTATACAGCTACAACATGGCCTCATGGCTCCGAAACTCAATCCCTCTACCAATAAAAGCTAATACACCATGCAAGTTCTTAAAAACCCTGTTAACCTGGGGGGCAACTTTCAGAGACCTATGCTTATGGACAGAGATCTCTCTGCACATCCACACTACCAAGAACTATAACATTAGCCCAGTACTCTATATTCCTGTTATTTCTTCCAAAGTGAATCACCTCACACTTTTCCACATTAAACACCATTTACCACCCCTCAGCCCTGATCTGCAGCTTATCTATGACCCTCTGTAACCTGCAACATCCTTCTGCACTATCCACAACTCTACTGAGTTTAATGTTATCCACAAATTTACTAACCCACCCTTCTACGCCCTCATTCAGGTCATTTATAAAACTGACAAACAGCAGTGGACCCAAAATAGATTCTTGCGGTACACCACTAATAACTGAACTCCAGGACAACATTTCCCATCAACCACCACTCTCCTTTTCCCAACTGGCCAATTTCTGATCCAAATCGCTAAATCACCCTTAGTCCCATGTCTCTGTATTTTCTGTAAAAGCCTACTGTAGGGAACCTTATCACTTTAGTGAAATCCATATACACCACATCAACCACTTTACCTTCTTCCACCTATTTGGTCAACTTTTCAAAGAGCTCAATAAGGTTTGTGAGGCACAACCTACTCTTCACAAAACTGTGTTGACTATCTCTAATCAAATTATTCCTTTCTAAATGATTAGAAATCCTATCTCTTACAACCTTTTGCAACACCTTACCCACAACCAAGTGAGGCTCACTGGTGTGTAATTACCAGGGTTGTCTCTACTCTCTTTCTTGGAGAAAGTGATGCAGATGCAGAGTTGAGAGCGTGTTGCTGGAAAAGCACAGCAGGTCAGGCAGCATCCGAGGAGCAAAAGAATTGACATTTCAGGCACAAGCCCTTTATCAGGACTGAAGCTTGTGGGTCACGGCTGAGAGATAAATGGGTGGGGGGTGGGGTTGGGGGGTAGGTAGCCAGGAAAACAATAGATGGATGAAGGTGAGGGAGAGGTGATAGGTCAGAGGGACGAGTGATGGACAGGTCTGGAAGTTGGTGGCTTGGGACTGGGATAATGTGAAGGGAAGAGCGGAAATGAAAAAGCTGTTGAAATCCACATTTATCCCATGTGGTTGCAGGATTCCAAGGCGGAATATAAGGCATTCTTTCCCCAGGCATTGGGTGGCAACAGTTTGGTGGTGGAGGAGGCTCAGGACCTGCATGTCCTTGACGGAGTGAGAGAGGGAGTTGAAGTGTTCAGCCATGGAGCAGTGGGGTTGGTGGGTGCGAGTGTCCCAGAGATATTCTCTGAAACGATCCACGAGAAGGTGTCCTGTCTCACCAATGTAGAGGAGATCGCACCGGATGCAACAGATGCAGTAGATGACAATGGTAGAGGTACAGGTAAATTACTGATGGAAGTGGAAGGATCCCTTGGAGCCTTGGACAGAGGTGAGGGGAATGGTGTGGGCGCCAGTTTTGCACTTCCTATGGTGGCAGTGAAAGGTGCCAGGAGTGGGGTGTAGTGGGGAGTGGGGAGGGGGGGGGTTCTGTCCTTGTGGCGTTGGGAGGGGTGGGGCGGTGGGGTTGAAGGGCGGTGGCGCATGAAGTGGAGGAGATGTGCTGAAGGGTATCGTCAACTACGTGGGAAGTTGCGATCGTGGAAGAAGGAGGCCATCTGGGACTTTCTGAGGTGGAATTGGTCATCCTGGGGACAGATGCAGCAGAGGTCCTCTACATCGGGGAGACAGGATGCCTTCTTGCAGATCATTTCAGAGAACATCTCTGGGACGCCTGCACCCACCAACCCCACCGCCCCGTGGCTGAACACTTCAACTCCCCTTCCCATTCCGTCAAGCACATGCAGGTCCTGGGCTTCCTCCACCACCAAACCGTTACCACTGATGGCTAGAGGAGGAATGCCTCATATCCCACTTTGGGACACTGCAACCACACGGGATAAATGAGGATTTCAACAGCTTCCTCATTTCCCCTCCCCCTACATTATCCCAGTCCCAAGTCTCCAACTCGCCACCACCCTCTGACCTATCACCTTCTCCCTCACCTTCATCCACCTATTGCTTTCCCAGCTACCTTGCCCCCAACCCCACCCCTTTCCTATTTATCTCTCAGCCCCGACCCACAAGCCTCATTCCTGATGAACGGCTACTCCCTGAAACGTCGATTCCTCTGCTTCTTGGATGCTGCCTGACCTGCTGTGCTTTTCTAGCAACACACTCTCGACTCTACTCCCTTTCTTGATCAAGGGGACAACATTTGCTAACCTCCAGTCTTCTGGTACTATTCCTGTATACAATGACCGACATAAAGATAAAAGCCAATGGCTCTGTAATCTCCTCCCTCACTTCCCCGAGAATCCTAGGATAAATCCCAGCCGGCCCAGGGGACTTAATTATTTTCACATTTTCCAGAATTGCTAACACCTTCTCCTTGGCAACCTCAATCCCCATTATAAAACCATGGCTGATTTTATAATTTTCAACTCAGTTTTTCAGCCTTTTCACCAAAAGCCTTAATTCCCTGACTGATTAAAAATCTCTCACCCTTAAATATTCCTCATGACCCAACATCATAAACTTTCCATAGTACATAATTTCACAAATTCCCTCTTTTAGAAAATAAATCCTCCTTATCTCTAATAGATAACCCCTTAATTTGAGATTAGGCTCTCTGATCCTAGATTCTTGCAAAAAGGGAAACACCTCTGCATCCACACTGTCAAGATCCCTCAATATGTTTCAATAATTCACCTCTCATTCACAAAACTCCAATGAGTAAAAGCCCAACTTACTCAAACTCTCATCATAAGAAAATCATAGTCCAGGAATGGTGAGCCCTGGATGGTGAACCTTCTTTGAATGGCATTATATCCTTCCTTAGGCTGATGAACTCTCTCCAAGCTATATCTTTTTTTTCCTTTTTCTGAAATTATTCAAAATGTCTCCATGTTGTGGCAACAAATGAAATCTTTTCACTGTATTTATTGCATTCTTACTATAAAATAGATGTGACAATAAATCAAAATTATTTGTAAATTATTAAGATATGGTGAATAACTGCACAGAGGCCAGAATCCCATCACCAGTCACCTTTTAGTTACATGTGCACTGTAAATGGGCTGTTACCAGCCAGCTCAAAGTCACTCTCTAGTCTAAGGAGACTCTCTGACATTCCTATTTATATTTTTAGGAGAAATTGAGGTCTGCAGATGCTGGAGATCAGAGCTGAAAATGTGTTGCTGGAAAAGCGCAGCAGGTCAGGCAGCATCCAAGGAGTAGGAGAATCGGCATTTCGGACATAAGCCCTTCTTCAGGAATGAGGAAGGTGTACCAAGCAGGCTAAGATAAAAGGTAGGGAGGAGGGACTTAGGGGGAGGGGCGTTGGGAATGTGATACATTTACCATACATTTACCTGCTGCGCTTTTCCAGCAACACATTTTCAGCTATTTATATTTTTAGGTGATTCTAAATCTCCTTTCTTCTTTTAAATTTTTATTTTTTTTTCTTTTACTTTACCCCCACACTACCGCTTAACTCCAGCAATGCTTATATTTTCACTCCTGTTTATTTTATTTTTTTAATTTAACCCCCACACTACCACCTAACTGCGGTAGTGCTTATTTTTCACTCCTGTTTATCTTTTTTTTAGGAAGAAAGGAAACACCCGAGTGGCCAGTGACAAGCAGTGCCCTTAACAATCCTGTTTTTTTTTTCTTTTTCTTCTTTTTTAGTGATGAGCACTGCCCTTCACATCAAAGGGCAATGATCTTCTGGTTTTTTATTACTTCTTCTTTTAAAAATTAACCCCCACACTACCGCCTAACTGCGGTAGTGCTTATTTTTCACTCCTGTTTATCCTTTTTTTTCTTTTTTTTTCTTTCAAAGGGTATAGCACTTTATCTTTTTTTTTCCCTTTTTTTTCCCCACACTACCACCTAAGTGCGGTAGTGCTTATTTTTTTACAGCACCCATGTTGTGTGTGTATACGTGTGAAACACAGTGAAAGACACAAAGTGCACGAATTTTTTATTCAATTTCCACCACCGGGAAGATAGGAAAACACCCGGGTGGCCAGTGACAAGCACTGCCCTTCACATCAAAGTCCTCCGTACCGGGTGCCCAAAGATCAGGAGCATGGGACTGAAGTGCAGCCAAAAACAGAGGAGAAGGTTTTTAGAAAATCAAAAAGGTAGTGCAAACGCCCACACCCAATATATATGTGTTCCAGGGACTCCACAGCGCCACAGAACAAACAGTTGGGCTGGGAGTCCGTGAACCACTGCAGTCTGCGGTTGCAAGGGACTGCTGCGTGCAACACCCTCCACCCCAGATCCCCGAGAGAAAGGGGGAGGACTCCCGCGTAGAGAGCCCTCCACAGGGGATCCCCACACTCCTGTTTATATCTGTCAACCAGGGCTCCCCTGATTGGCCCAGGTTAACAACTCCAATCAAGAATCTCAGAATCAATGAGATCCACCTGGCCATGGTTCCAGTCATTGCATCCCTGTCCCCTAAATCCAGGATGGTAGGCATGCTCTTTCGCTTGTAGCTTCTCCTGTGACGTTTCATCTCTGGATCTGGTTCCTCTGACTTGGACTCAGACATGGGCAGCATGCTTCTTCTGCCTAGACCACCTTAGGAGAGTTTCCTCTTCTTCTGGTGGTAATGGTATCGAGGCTGCATCCATCTCAGACCGTGAGGTTTCCTTAATGCTAGACAGAGGGGGAGCACCCACAGTTTCCAACTGTCTTTCTGAGGGGCCAGATATAGAGCCACAGTCATAGAGACACACAGCATGGAAACAGACCCTTAAGTCCATGCCAACATAATCCAAAACTAAACTACTATCACATGCCTGCTAACCCATGTCCTTCCAAATCTTTCCTATTCATGTACTTATCCAAATGTCATTTAAATGTTATAATTGTTTCCATATTCACCACTTCCTTTGGAGGCTTATTCCACACACAAACCACCCTCTATGGAAAAAAATTCCCTCCATGTCTTTTTTTAAAAAATTGTCCCCTAGTCTTGAAATTGCCCTTCTCAGGAAAAAGACACCTACCATTAATTCTATCTGTACCCCTCATGATTTTGAAAACTGCCAGAAGGTCAGTTCTCAACTTCCTACATTTCAGTGAAAGAAGTCTGAGCCTTTCTTTATAACTTAAACCTTCCATGTCCAGCAACAATTTGGTTAATCTCTTCTCAACCCTCTCAAGTAGAATAAAATTCTTCCTACAACTGAGCAAACAGACTGGACACAGCAATCTAAAAGAGGCCTCACCAATGTCCTATACAACCTCAACATGACTTCCCAACTGCGGTACTCAAAGGACTGATCAATGAAGGCAAGCATACTAAATGTACCTGAACCCCTAGATCCCTCTGTTCTATAACACTGCCCAAGATCCCACCTTTAAATTTATAAGTTCTATCCCTGTTTGTTGTACCAAAATGCAATACCCCACTTTATCCAGACTGATTTCCATCTGCGATTTTTCAGCGCATTGACCCATTTGATCAAGATCTCTGTAATCTCAGAAAGTCTTCTTCTCTGTCTGCTAATCCATTAAATTTGGTGTCGCCTGTAAACTTACTAACCATGCCTATGATATTCTCATTCAAATCATTTATTAGTGAGCGGCATGGTGGCTCAGTGTTTAGCACTGTTGCCTCACAGCATCAGGATCCCAAGTTCGATTACAGCCTCGAGCGATTGTCTGTGTGGAGTTTGCACATTCTCCCTGTGTCTGGGTGGTTTTCCTCCGGGTGCTCCGGTTTCCTCCCACAATCCAAAGATGTGCAGGTCAGGTGAATTGGCCATGCTAAATTGTCCATAGTGTTAGGTGCATTAGTCAGAGGGAAATGGGTCTGGGTGGGTTACTCTTCGGAGGGTCAGTGTGGACTTGTTGAGCCGAAGGGCCTGTTTCCACACTGTAGAGAATCTAATCTTAAAGACAAACTAAAGAGGATCCAGAACTGATCTCTATAGAACACCACTGATTACAGGCCACCAGTCCACCACCACTCTGTCTCCTGCCATTAAGTCAATCATGTATCCAATTGGCAAGCTCATCCTAAATCCTATTGGAAGGATGTTGTGAAACGTGAAATGATTCAGAAAAAATTTACAAGAATGTTGCCAGGGTTGAAGGATTTGAGCTATAGGGAGAGGCTGAATAGGCTGGAACGTCAGAGGCTGAAGGGTGACCTTATAACGATTTGTAAAATCATGAGGGGCATGGATAGGGTAAATAGACAAGGTGTTATCCCCAGGGTGGGGGAGTCCAGAACTAGAGGCCATAGGTTTTGGGTGAGAGGGGAAAATTTTAAAAGGGACCTAAGGGGCAACTTTTTCCAGGCAGTGGGTGGTGCATGTATGGAAGGACTTGCCAGAGGAGGTGGTGGAGGCTGATAAAATTACAACATTTAGAAGATATCTGGCTGGGTATAAGAGGAAGGGTTCAGAGGGATATAGGCAAAGAGCTGGCAAATGGGACTAGATTAGGTTAGGATATTTGGGAGGCATGGACAAGTTGGAACAAAGAGTCTGCTTCCATGCTGTACATCTCTGTGACTCTAATTTACCCACAACCGAAGTCAGACTCACAGGTCTATAGTTTTCTGGTTTCTCCTTACAACTCTTCTTAAACAAAGGTACAACATCACCCACACTTCAGTCATCAGGTACCTCACCCTTAGTTATGGATGATACAAATATTTCTCCAAGGGGTCTTGTAAATTCCTCCCTTATTTCTCACATATTCTGGGATAGATTCTATTGGGTCCTGAGATTTATTCACCTTTCTATCTCTAAGACTTCCAGAACTTGTTCTTTTGTAATGTGAACAATTTTTAAAACATCAATATTTATTTCCCTGTGTTCTCTAGCCTCCCTTTCTTTCTCCACAGTAAAAACTAATACAAAATATTTACTAAATTTACTCATTATGTTTTGTTCCTGCCTCACTTGTGCAGTAGCAACTTTCAGATGATCTACATATTTGTTCAGGACTGCCTCACATATCTGAACTTTGGAGCTTATGGAACCTGACTGTGTCGAACTCACGTTGTACCCATGCTGGGCCATTTCCATGGTTTGGTACATTAAACTTTGTCTCCTGAAGTAAACTGGCCCTCTTGCTGCGAGGAGGCAAGTGGCTGGCATTAGCGTTCTTGCTGCCAGTTTATCCTCTTCCCAGGTATGAGGATATCAAGATTAATCTGGTGGAGAGTCTTCTCCGCATCAGCAACTCTGCTGGAGCTTTTCCTCCAGTTGTACGAGGGGTGGTCCTATAATCGAGCAGGAACCAAGACGGTTTAGGTCTAACATACGAGGAACGGCTGAGGATCCTGGGATTGTATTCATTGGAGTTTAGAAGATTAAGGGGAGATCTAATATAAACTTACAAGATAATACATGGCTTGGAAAGGGTGGACGCTAGGAAATTGTTTCCGTTAGGTGAGGAGACTAGGACCCGTGGACACAGCCTTAGAATTAGAGGGGGTAAATTCAGAACAGAAATGCGGAGACATTTCTTCAGCCAGAGAGTGGTGGGCCTGTGGAATTCATTGCCACAGAGTGCAGTGGAGGCTGGGACGCTAAATGTCTTCAAGGCAGAAATTAATAAATTCTTGATGTCACAAGGAATTAAGGGCTAGGCGGAGAATGCGGGTAAGTGGAGTTGAAATGCCCATCAGCCATGATTGAATGGCGGAGTGGACTCGATGGGCCGAATGGCCTTACTTCCGCTCCTATGTCTTATGGCCTTATGGTCTTATGGTTTGGTATTGGATGAAGCTATAGCCTGTTTCTTTAAGCCTGCTTTCAGTACTTGGACTGCTCTTTCTACCAGACCATTGGACAATGGAGAATATGGAGCTATTTGAACATGCCAAATGCCATTTGACTTTAGAAAATGTTCAAATTCCTTGCTGATGAATGACATCCCATTGTCCATGACCAATACTTTCGGGAGTCCCTGTATCCCAAACGATGCTCATTCCTGAGCATTAGTAGACAGAGAAGAAGACTTTCTGAGATTACAACGATGCACTTTGAATGTGCATCCACAATGACTCAAAGCATTGAGCCCATAAAAGGACTGACTCAGTCAATGTGTAACTGAGTCCAAGGTTTACCCAATTATTTCCATATGGGTGTGCTGCTAGTGGTAATTCTTGTCCTTGTTGGCACTCTGGGCACCGGCCCACAGATGCAGATATGTTGGCATCCAATCCTGGCCACCAGACATAACTTCTTGCCAGCATTTTTATTTTGGAAATCCCTGGATGACTGTGGTGGAGCTCAGCCAGTATCTGGCAATGATCTTTACTAGAGACAATCACTCTTGCTCCCCATAGTAATGTGCCATACTGTACAATGATTGGTCTCACTGGGTCCAGAAAGGTTTCAAGCTGATTGCGATGGTCCCTGTTTCCCCATTACCACCAGATGTAGGAAAACCAGACAAGCCTGGGTGTTTTGTTGGACTCACAACAAAGAGCCCAAGGGAATTTAGACAACTGCCTCAGACTGTACAAGATGATCAGAGGTTAACTAAGGAGGAAGTACCAGATCAGCTTAAATAATATACATGCAAGGGTAAAGTTTAATCACACAGGCCAGGAGAAGCAGGTAAAGAGGTTAAAATATGAAGAAACACAGGATCCTCTTAGTCTGTAATGCTGAAGAATGAGGAGATATGTACTCCTGAGGGACTATTGCCAGAAAAGCTACTGGTAAACAGGAATTTATGGTGAGACAAAAAGCACTCAATTATCAAAAGTGAGGCTAGAGAATCCAGAAAAGAGTGGAGAATTTGTGTTAGGAGTACTGGACAAACTCTCAGTTTAGGAATACAATTTGCCCTTGCAAATGATATAGCTGATTCACCGGCAGCTGTGCTGCCTACTCTAGTTGAAAAGCCAGTGGAGAGCAGGCAACTGAAGGATGTTTATCCAGGAATTTTCCCTGATCATGTGATCACAAGATCACAGAGTCACAAGTTGAAGCAGGAGAGATCAAAAGGCAAAGATAAGGAAGATGACATCGCTTTATCCGAGACTTTCTTTTTGATCAGATAAGTGGGACAGAGCAGGAGTAACTAGGTAAACATGCAAGCATCTTTAGCTCTGCTACGCTTATTGAGTTACAGCAGAAAGATGAGATGTTAAAACAGCTGTATCAAAAGGCACATACAGAGAAGGAGAGTGAATGCATCCCTATATGTTATTACTTAACAATTGATGTCTTAATAAGGAAATGGAGACCATCACACTTTCAAGAAAATGAGAAATGGACAGAGTTTCTTCAAAATAGTTTTGCCAGTAGGATATAGAAAGGAGGTGCTGCAAGTGGTGCATGAGCTACCACTTGGAGATCATTTAAGGGTGAGCTAAAATACAAAGACATGTTTACTGACCTGGACTACACAAGGATGTAGTTGAATTTTGCCAGACGTGTCATACATGTCGGCTAATCAGAAAGCCACAGGCAGTATTAAAACCTGCACCTTTAATACCTATTCCAGCATTTGAGGAACCTTTCACAAGAGTCTTGATTATTTTACTTCAAACAAAAAGTGGGAATAAGTATTTATTAACAAAAATGGATGTGTCAACTAGATTTCCAGAGACAATCCCATTACGCAATATCACAGCTGAAAGGGTTGCAGAAGAATTATTTTTTTTACTAGATACGGACTACCAATAGAGATCCAGTCAGATCAAGCATCATAACCAAACTATTCAAGGAGGTAATGCATAACTTGTGAATAAATCCATTCAAATCTACTGCGTATCATTCAGAATCACAGGGAGAACTAGAGAGATGGCATCAAACACTAAAGACCATGTTGACGGCTTATGGTCAGGATAATCCAGAGGATTGGGATAAGGGAGTTCTGTTTGTATTGTCTGCAATCAGAGATGCACGGAATGAATCAACCAAATTCAGTCCATTTGAATTACTTTTTGGGCATGAAGTAAGTGGATCGTTAAAATTGATTAAGGAGAAATTAATAAGTCAGAATTCAGAGACCATTATGTGTCAAATTTTACAGAATGATTGAACAGAGCTGGACAGTTGGCTAGACAGCATTTAAAAGTATCACAGCATACAATGAAACAGGAAGCAGATAAGAAATCACAAATTCACAATTTTGCGATTGGGGATAGGTATTGGTGTTACTACCAATAACAGGAGAGCCTTTAAAACCAAATTTAGTGGACCTTATCAAATCAAGAGGAAATTGAGTGAGGTGAACTACTTAATAAGGACTCCATACAGTAAGAAATCTCACACAGTGTGTCATGTGATTATACTCAAAAGTTATTTTGATAGGGAAGGAAAATAAGAGGTGTTAATGATTACAGCACAGAAGGAACAACCAAGTTCAGAAGATTCTGAATTGGACATTCCTCAAATCAAATTGGACAGTGAGACAGTTGTCAAAAATTGGGATAAATTATTGAGTTACCTTCCACAAGAAAATCAAAATGACCTGAAAGAGTCATTACTATCACATGGAAAGATATATGGAAATAAACTGGCAAGTACTAACCTAATTGTACATGATATAGAGATAGGAGATGCTGTTCCGATTAAGCAACATCCTTATTGGCATAACCCTCTGAAGTTGGCATAGGTTCAGAAGGAGATAGAATGCATGCTCCAAATTGGCACAATCAAAGTGAGTTGCAGTGATTGAAGCTTACCCATCGTCATAATGTCAAAGCCAAATGGTACCCAATGGTTATGTGTGAACTATTGCAAAGTCAACACCATTACAAAGACTGATGCATATCCAATTCTATGTTCGGAGGACTGTGTCAAAAAAGTGGGACAAGCATCTTACCTTTCTCAGTTGGACTTGCTCAGAGGCTACTGGCAAGCACCTCTGTCAGAGAGAGCAAAGGCGATTTCGGCTTTCGTAACGCCAAATGGACTATATCAGTTTAAAGTTATGACATTTGGCATAAAAATGCTCCAGCCACACTTCAGAGACTGGCTAATAAGGTCATTACCGGGTTACCCAACTGTGTGGTGTATATTGATGACCTGGTGATTTTTAGTCACTCAATGAAGGAACATTTACTGCATTTATCGGACTTGTTCAATCGATTTTGGAAGGCAGGCTTGGTGGTAAACCTAGATAAAAGTGAATTTGTCCAAAGCCCAAGTCACCTTCCTGGGCCATGGACAAATGGACAAATGGCCCCACGGGATGCAAAATGAAAGTAATTGGGGAATTTCCCACATCGTCGACGAGAAAAGCGGTACTACTGTTCCGGCGATTGAGTGGATTTTACCAAAAGTTTGTGCCGAACTTTAGCAGTGTGGCTCTAACACTCACCAAATTGTTAAAAAGGGCAAGAAGTTTCATTGGACAGTAGACTGTCAAAAGGCATTTGATAGCCTAAAAACTGTGTTAACCACTGTCCCAGTATTAGCCATACTGGATTACATGAAGCTTTTCAAGGTGGTTATCGATGCCAGTGATGTGGGTGCTGGTGCGGTGCTCTTGCAGGAGGATGATGAGGGGATAGAAAGACCCATTGGGTATTTTTCCAGGAAGTTGAATGTTCATCAAAAGAAATATTCAACAGTGGAGAAATAGATTTTAAGCTTGATGTTGGCATTACAACATTTCAGTGTTTATATTACCAGCGATGCATCTAAGACAATCGTACACACTGATCATAATCCATTGACATGTGTGGGAAAATTTCAGGACAAAAATGCCAGATTGTTTAGATGGAGCTTGTTGTTGCAGCCATTCAATTTGACAATTGTGCAGGTGGCAGGTCGTAAAAACATGATTGCCGATGCATTATCTACACTTGAATTATATATGGAGGCATTCGGTGGCGGAGATGTCACGTCCTAAATTTCCATGTAGTTATGCATGTTTACATGTTTAAAGTTAGTATAGTGTATATGCATGTGTAGACTACTAACCGGGTTTTTGAAGGGTTTTAAAATGAAGCCATCTTTTGATGTTGACGGTGCATTTTTTTAAGGGAGGAAGTGTCACAAAGCTGATCCCTTTTTTCAAAAAGCTGTTCCTTTTCTCAAGGATACGGTGTCCTTGATTTTTTTCAGAGGGGTCATAAACAGGTCTCGGCTCCGAGGTGACTAGTTTGGTACAAAGATGAAAAAGGATGTTGACAGGCCTTTTGTTTTTATGTAAACAGTTGAGACTTCAGGCCAAAGTGGTCATGTTTTAGAAGTGACCTGTATAAAGAAAGGGGAGTAGTCAGCTCTCTAGCTGAGCAGTTCAGTCCAGAACTAGTTAGGAGTTCAGCTATTTGGAAACAGGTTATCTCTCTCCTTCTGGTCTTCTAACTTTAACCTATAAGCATTTGTTCCATTTTTACTGTTTTTTTTTAAAGGGGTTTGCTTATTGGGATTGTTGTGTATATTTGGAACAGCATAATTAAGTCTAGTTTGGATAGACTAAGTTCTGTAGGAGTTCATTGTTTTGTTCTTTGTGTTTCATTGTGTAATTTTGTGAATAATTTTTTGTCTGTTTTAAAACCTGGTAATCAACCTAGCTAACTAACACTGGGTAATTTTCACTGTACACTTACCTAAACAAATTGCAAAGTTATGATCTAGGCTGCCTGCTTAAGAATGTTTTGAGTGGTCTGGTCTAGTCCATAACAAAGATCCCCCACAAATTGAAGGAAGAATACCACATTTTCTGTCACAGGAGCCTACAAACACACAGCCTCAACATTGAATCATTGAATTCATCAGTTTCCAAATCTCCCCACCCCCACCGCATTCCAAATCCAACCCTGTGACTCGATACTGTCCTCCTGACCTGAACTACCTATCCACCTTCCTTCCCACCTGTCTGCTCCACACCTCCCACCAACCTATCACAATCACCTTCTACCTCCACCCATCTATCATCATCTCACCTACATTTTCCCTAGCCCCCTCCCCCATTTATTTCTCAGTCTCCTCCCCCTCCCAAGATGAAGAGTTATGTCCAAAACATCAACTCTCTTGCTCCTCAGATGCTGCCTGACCTGCAGTGCCTTTTCGAGCACCACACTTTATTGACCGTGATTAGTAAATTTGCAGATGACACTAAAATATGCGGTGCATTGGACAGTAAGGAAGGTTATCAGAAATTGCAGCAGGACCTTGATCAGGTGGGGAAGTAAGCTGAGAAATGGCAAATGGAATTTAATACAGATAATTGTGAGGTCTTGCATTTTGCAAAGTCAAAGCAAGATGGGAGTTTCATGGTGAATGGTAGGGCCTTAAGGAGTGTGGTGGAACAGAGGGACCTTGGAGTTCAGGTGCATGGTTCACTGAAAGTGGAGTCACAGGTAGACAGGGCAGGGAAGAAGGCTTTGGAACACTGGCCTTCATCAGTTAGGGCATTGAGTATAGAAGTTGGAAAGTTTTGTTGCAGTTCTACAAGACTTTGATGAGGCCGCCCTTGGATATTGTGTTCAGTTTTGGTCATCTTGCTGTAGGAAGGATGTTATTAAACTGGAAAGAGTACAAAAGAAATTTACAAGGATGTTGGCAGGACTCAAGGGACTGAGTTATTGTGAGAAGTTGGACAAGATAGATTTTTTTTTGTTAGAGCATAGGAGACTAAAGGGGGCTTTTAGAGAAGTGTATAAGATCATGAGAGGCATGGATAGGCAATCACCTGATGAAGGAGCAACGCTCTGAAGGTTAATGCTTCCAATTAATCCTGTTGGACTATAACCTGGTGTTGTGTGATTTGTAACTGAATGCACTCAGTCTTTTTCACAGTGTTGGGGAATCAAGGACTAGAGAGTATCAGTTTAAGGTAAGAGGGGAAAGAATAAATGGGAATCTGAAGGACAATGTCTTTACACAGAGGGTGGTACGCATATGGAATGAGCTGTCAGGAGAAGTAGTTGAGGTGGGTACATTAACAACATTTAAAAGGCATTTGGATGAATACATGGATAGGAAAGGTTTAGGAGAATACGGGCCAAGAGCAGGGAAATGGAGTTAGCGTGGATGGATATTTTGGTCAGCATGGACCAGATTGGGCCGAAGAGCCTGTCTCTATGCTGTAGGACTCTATGACTCTATAACTCTATGAGAAGGGGGTAAGTTTAAATTATGATTGCCTTTCCCCTCTTAAGCCCAAGACAGTGAAGTTTGATTTACTCTTTTCCTGTTTTATTCCCATTCATTGTTGAAGAAAGCCAAGGAGATTTCCTCAAACCTTGTTCTATTGAATTTCTATTTTAGAAATAAGCCCACAGCAAAATCCCTGATATCACAGCCCATTTTTTCCCTAAACTCCATATTCTGACCTCACCACATTATAGCCTTTGTTCAAAAGAGCTGAACTCCAGAGGTGAGGTGAAAGTGACAGCCCCTGACATCATGGCCACATTTTTCAGGTGTGACATTAAGAAGCCGTAGAAATTGGAATCAATTGCAATCAAGGGATGAACCCTCTGCTGACTGGAGTCATATCTGGCACAAAGGAAAATGGTTATGGCTATTGGAAATCATCATCTCAGGCCCAAGATATCTCTGCAGGAGTTCCTCAGCGTAGTGGCCGAGGCTAAACCATCTTCAGTTGCTCCATCTGGTAAGAAGTGGGGATGATTGCACAATGTTCAGCACTGTTCATGACTCCTCAGATACTGAAGCAGTCCATATCCAAATGCAACGAGACCTGGACAATATCAAGTTTTGAGCTGAACAGTGACACGCAACATTACTGCCACACAATTGCCAAGCAATTACCACCTTCATCCAACAAGAGAGAATCTAACCATCAATGATTGACATTCAATGGTGTTGCTATCACTGAATTTCCACTGTCAACATCCTGGAGGTTACCATTATCCAGAAACTCAATTGGACTGGCCATTTAAATAAAGTGGCTACAAGAGCAGTTCGTTCAGTTACTAGGAATATTGCACCAGTCCACTTGCTGACTCCCCAAAGCCTGTCCACCTGCTACAAGGCATGAGTCAGGAATGTGAAGGAATACTCCCCACATACTTACATGATTGCAGCTCCAACAACACTCAAGAGGCTTGACACCATCAAAAGCAAAGCAGCCCACTAGTTTGGCATTATATCCACCAACATCCACACCTTCCACCACCAAAGTTCAGTAGCAGCAGTGTGTGCTATCTAGAAGAGTTTGCATCTTAACAAACCCATAACCTTCACTAACTAGAAGGACAAGGGCAACAGGCAACCCTCAAGCCACTCATCACCCTTTCTTGGAAATATATCACCATTCTTTCAATGTCACTTGATCAACTGATTCTACAATTCTCTCTCTAACAACAATGTGAATCTATGGACTGCAACAGTTCAAGAAGGCAGTTCATCAACACATTCTCAATGGCAACTAGGGATGGACAATAGATGCTGGCCCAACCAGTGATAGCCACATCCCATGAATGTGTTTTTAAAAATTCTCCTTCTTCAGCTCTCTGTCCAAATGCAGATCCAACACACAGCACTACAATCTCTGAACACAGATAAGGCAAAGAGGTAAGACCCAAATCCAACCTACTAGAATGGGGGCAAACCACATGTTGTCAGTAATTTAATCTAGAACTGCCTCCAGCCAACTCAACCAACTAGCCCCACAAGGAATCCAATTTGCTGTGCTAGCATTAACTATTACATGCATATTAATTTTTTTTATATTTGCATTTTTTAAATATTGCATTTTGAAAATATTTGCATCTCTGGACCATGAAGAATCGTAAACAAGCACACTTACCAATAAAAAAATTAATCCTTTCCGAATCAAAATTTTATACTGATAAAATATTTAATTTGAATACTTGCCTTTTTAGAAGTTGTAAAGAATGCCGTGAAGAAATAATTTGAGCAAAGGAGTTACTCATGAAGTCATTAAGCAAGTTCTAAAATATTTAAACAGAAAAAAAAATTAGTTCTCATGATATTCAATTCCAGATGTTTTCAACAAGATATTTATGATTTGCAACAAGCTGCCTCTAATTATTTAACTCAAAGTACATACTATGAATGAAAAAAAAGGATGGCTAGGTTAGGAATGGCACATGAAGGCTTGAGATTCTTGAGACAATGGGACCAGGTCTAGTCAGAAAGTACCTATTCAAAAGATATGAGTTGCACCTCAACAAACTGGGACCAATATCTTCATGGGAAAATTCTCTAGTCTGGGTGGAGAGTGTTGAAATTAAATATGTAAGGAGATGGGCACCAGCACATAGAAGTTAAAAAATGTATACACTTAATGGTAAGGTCCTAGGGGGTGTTGCCAAACAAAGAGATCATGGAGTATGTGTTCGTAGTTCATTGAAAATTCATTTAAGGGCGGCACGGTGGCACAGTGGTTAGCACTGATGCCTCACAGCACCAGAGACCCGGATTCAATTCCTGCCTCAGGCGACTGACTGTGTGGAGTTTGCATGTTCTCCCCGTGTCTGCGTGGGTTTCCTCCGGGTGCTCCGGTTTCCTCCCACAGTCACAAAGATGTGCAGGTCAGGTGAATTGGCCATGCTAAATTGCCCGTAGTGTTAGGTAAGGAGTAAATGTAGGGGTATGGGTGGGTTACGCTTCGGCGGGTCGGTGTGGGCTGAAGGGCCTGTTTCCACACTGTAATGTAATCTAATCTAATCTAAAATGGGAGTCACAGGTAGACAGGATAATGAAGAAGGTGTTTGGTATCATTGATAACTAAGTCAAAGTACTGTCTATCAAATAAGTCCATCAGTGGATTGGACCTTTTGTCATAGAATCTCTACATTGTGGAAACAGGCCATTCAGCCCAATAAGACCACATCAACCCTCCAAAGAATACCCACCCAATTCCATCCATTACCCTTTAATATACAATTACTCCTGACTAATGCACCTAACCTACACATCCCTGAGCATTATAGACAATTCCATATAGCCAATTCACCTAACCTGCACATCTTTAGATTGTGGAAAGAAACTGGAGCACCCGGAGAAAACCCACATAGACATGGGGAGAATGTGCAAACTCCACACAGACTGTAACACGAGGGTAGAATTGAACCCAGATCCCTGGCACTGTGAGGCAACAGTGCTAACCACTGAGCAACCATGCTACCTTTATTGGTCAGTCAGTGAATTCAGTATAGGAGATGGGAGATCATGTTGCAGATGTAGACCACTTTTGGAATACTGTGTTCAGTTCTGGTCTCTCTGCTATAGGAAGGATGTTGTTAAACCTTAAAGGGTTAAGCAAAGATTTATAAACATGTTGCCAGGGTTGCAGGATTTGAGCTACAGTGCGAGGGTGAATGGGCTGGGGCTATTTTCCATGGAGTGTTGGAGGCTGAGAAATGACCGTATAGAAGTTTATAACATCATGAGAGGCACAGAAAGGGTGAACATTCAAGTTCTTTTCCTAAAGGAGTCCAAAACTAGAGGGCATAGGTTTAAGCTGAGAGGTGAAAAATTTAAAAGCAACCTAAGACGCAACTTTTTCATGCAGAGTGTTGAGTGAATGGAATGAAATGCCAGAAGAAGTGGTGGAGACTGGAGGTTGGAGGGATACGGGCCAATTGCTGGCATATGGGATTAGATTAATTTAGGATATCTGGTCAGAATGGATGAGGTGGACTCCCTGCTATAGGAAGAATGTTTCAGGTGTAACCCTTCTTCAGGACTGGGGGTGGGTGTGGGGGGAGCCACAGACAAAGGGAGAGGCATGGGCAGAGTGGTGAAGGGGGATAAGTGAAGACAGGTAGAGGGTACAATCAGTTTGGTCAATGGGAGAAATGAATCCAGTAGGTGGCAGGGAGCAGTGGAAGGGAGGGGGATGGGCTTGGAAGGGAATCAAGGGATGGGGAGGGAGGTTATTTGAAATTGGAGAACTCAGTTGAGTCCTCCGAACTGTAGGGTGCCCAGGTGGAAGATAAGGTGTTGTTCATCCAATAGAGCTGTGGTTTATTTTGGCAATGGATGGTCATGTCAGAAAGGGAGTGGTTTGGGGAATTGAAATGGGCAGTGATTGGGCGGCCCAGTTGGCCCCTGTGGACACAGCTGAGATGCTCGATGAGATGTTTCCTGAGTTTACATTCAGTCTCCCCAATGTAGAGAAGACCACATCAGGAACACCTGATGCAGTAAACTTGGTTGGAAGAGAGTAGGTGAAACTCTGTCTCACCTGAAAGGATTGTTTGGGGCCCTGGATGGAGGTGAAGAAGTTGGTGTACCAGCAGGTTTTTCATCTTATCAGATTGCTGGGGAAGGTATCTGGGGGTTCAGTGGCAGGGATGGCATAAACCAAGGACTATTGCAGGAAACGGGTCTTTGCAGAAGGCAGAGAGGGGTGTGGAAGGGGAAATGTTCTCAGCTGTGGGGTCTATTTGGAGTTGGCGGAAGTATTTGAGGATGATGCATTGGATGCGGAGACTGGTGCGGTGATGGATGAGGACAAGGGGTACTCTGTGTTTATTGCGTTGGGGGGGGTGTTTAGAGCAGTGGAACTGGGAATGGAGGTGGTGCAGCGGAGGGCTGTCTTGATGACAGAGGGAGGAAAAGCACATTGTTCAAAATAAGTGGACATCTGGGATGCTCGTGAGTGGAATGTCTCCTTGTCTAAGCAGATGTGGCAGTGGCGGAGGAATTGGGAAAATAGGATGGAGTTCTTGCAGGATACTGGGTGGGGGGAGGTGTAGTCCAGGTAGTTATGGGAGTCTGAGGGTTTGTATAGACAACTGTCTGGAGACTGTCGCCGGAGATGGAAATGGTGAGGTCAAGAAAGGGGATGGAAGTGTCCGAGATGAAACAAGTGAATTTGAGGGCGGCATGGAAGTTGTATTGAAGTCGATGAACTGCTCCAGTTCAGCCTGGGTGAGGACACTGCACCGATGCAGTTATTGATGTAACAGCGGAAAAGTCGGGGTATAGTGCCTGTGTAGATACTGAAGAGGGACTGTTCGATGTAGCCACAGACCGTCTCACTAAATGAAAGCCATACTAAAAGCCTTCCTGGGTCTGTGTGAGCCCTGATCCTGTCCACTCCTAAATCTTTGGCCCTTTTGAGAAAAAGACACCGATGGAGAACTCAACGTGTTTACAAACTGTCTTTCTGAAGGAGACATTCTGGCATCACTGTCCTAAAAACTCTCTGCAAGAGAAGTAGGACACAATACATCTCTTAAAGAGCACAGTCATGTCACAGGGAGGAGAATGGCAGGGAAGAGAATTAGATCGGGCGAGAGAATTGAAGGTGGCAAGAGAATGGGAGGTTTCTGACACCCCTGCCAGGTCTTGACGGTTCCTCATCTGGGTCCTGGCCCACTCCCTTCCCCCTGTGTACTGACATCTCCTTCTTTGCTGAGTCCCTCTCCACTCCACCCTGTCCCCATCCTGTATCTGGACCCCTGTCCTGGGTTCCAAACTATTCCCCACCTCTCCCAGGTTCCGATCACCCACCTCGGGAGCTGAGCCCCTATCCTCTTCACAGGTTCCAAACCCCTTCTTTCTGGATCCTGAGCCACATTGCTTGAAACCACTTAAACACACATACGTAATTTAAAGTGGTACATATGTGGAGAATATGTTTGTGAAAAATGTAAGTGTTCCTTCTGCAATAAGCTTGTAAAAAAAATTGTGAAAAGTATAAGGCTCAGTGCTGCAGAAACCACAATCAGAGGTCATAAGGCTCAGTGTGGGCTATAGGGGATGAAATGTTGCTTTATCAAGCACGTACACAACCACAAACAGGTCATAAAGCTCAGTGTGGGCTATAGGGGACGAAATGTTGCTTTATCAAGCACGTACACAACCACAAACAGGTCATAAAGCTCAGTGTGGGCTATAGAGGACGAAATGTTGCTTTAGCAAGCATGTACACAATCACAAACAGGTCATAATGCTCAGTTTGGGGAAGAAGTGTTGATCTAGAAAGCACGTACACAGCTTGCAATGATGGGGGATGCACATTAACAATAGATCACAGAGGGATGTGGTGAAACGGTCAAGCTATGTGGTAAAACAGCGAAGCTAACACCTGCACTTTGTCACGTATAAGGCCAAATAAGGCAAGAAACAAACAAGATTAAGGGGCGGCAGGCTTAGAGTAGTGGGAGAAGTAAACAGAGGAGGGATGAAGTGTGTAGCTTATGATAGGTTTGACGCTTTGCATGCTAAAACCAATAAGCTAAAAGAGGAGTACCAAGAAACTCAGCTAAACTGTATAACTTGCGATGTAACCTGTTGATCGGTGTGCCTACTTGTTGGACACCCATTCTTATAAGAATGTTTCAATAAGTACCTGCTTCGGAATTTGACTCAGACTGAAATTATTGAAAAGTGAGAATCATTTCTCACACATAGCACCCATATGGTGATGTCAGTCAACTTAGCCTGATCTTTGGACTCTGCTAGAACCAAGCACACGTACAGACTGTGCCGACGTTCTGAGTGATTGAAAAACTCTTGATCCCATTAAACACTGGTCTCTTTTGACCTTCATACATGTCCAATTAGTCAAAGGACCTGGAACATATTTACCATGTAAACTGCTGGCACGTGCTGCAGGTATAAAGCTGGTGTGGCCTGATGCTGTACTCTGAAAATGTTCACCCATTTCATTATTCAGTGCTCTGATCCATGACTAGCTGCTTGCTGACCCTCCATAGCTACTAGACTGAGTCTGCAGCTGTGGTGAAGGAACCAAAAAGTGGGAAAAAAACATACTTGACCTTATCCTTACCAACCTGCTAGCTGCAGATGCATCTGTCCATTACATCTGTCATTAAGAGTAACTACTGCAAAATCCTTGTGAAGAATAGTTCTGCCTTCACATTGAAAATAAAGGTCCATCATGTTGCATGGCACTGTCACAGTGGTAAATGGGATGGAATAGGCCTAGTAACTCAAGACTGAGCTTCCGTGACGCACTGAGGGCCATCAACAGCAACAGAATTATATTCTGGGGCGGCACAGTGGCTCAGTGGTTAGCTCTGCAGCCTCACAGCTTCAGGGACCTGGGTTCGATTCCAGCATTGTATGAATTTGCTCTGGTTTTCTCCCACAGTCCAAAGATGTGCAGGCCAGGTGAATTGGCAATGTTAAGTTGCCTATAATGTTAGGTGCATCAGTCAGAGGGAAATGGGTCCTGGGCGGTTACTCTTCAGAAGGTTGGTGTGGACTTGTTGGGTTGAAGGGCCTGTTTCCACACTGTAGGGAATCTAATCTAATCTTCTAGTGCAATCGCATGGCCTGGCATATCCCCCCACTCACCCATTACCATCAAGTCCGGGAATCAACCCTGGTTCAATGGGTACTGTAGGAGGTAATGCCAGGAGCAGTACCAAGCAGACCTAAAAATGAGGTCTGTTGACCTAGTGAAGCTACTAAGCAGTACTTGTGTGTCAAATAGCATAAGCAGCAAGTGACAGACAGAGCTAAGTGATTCCACAACCAATGGATCAGATCTAAGCTCTGCAGTCGTGCCACAGCCAGTGGCACATTTAAAGAAAATACTGGAGAAAGAGGCTCCACAAATATCCCCATCCTCAAAGATGGAGGTGCACAACACATCGGTGCAAAAGAGAAGGCTGAAACACTTTCATCAATCTTCAGCCAAAAGTACCAGATGATCCATCTCAGCCTCCTCCAGTAGTCTCAGCATTAAAGATGTCAGCTTCAGCCAATTTGATTCGCTCCACGTGAGAGCATAAAATAGTTGGAGGCACTGAATACTGCAAAGTCTATGGGCCTGACAATATTCCAGTCATAGTAGGAATACTTGTGCTCCAGAACTTGCCACTCCCCTAGCCAAGATCTTCTAGTACAGTTATAACAACTACTCACAATGTAGAAAATTGTCCATGTATGTCCTGTACATAAAAAAAACAGGGCAAATCCAACCCAGCAAATTCCCACCCCCACCAATCTATTCTCAATCATCAATAAAGTGATGGAAGGTGTCATCAATAGTGCTATCAAGCAGCATCTGCTCAGCAATAACCTGCTTAATGATGCCCAGTTTATATTCCATCAGTGCCACGTTGCTCCTGACCTCATTACAGCCTTGGTTCAAGCATGGACAAAAGAGCTGAATTCCAGAGGGGAGGGGAGAGGGACAGGCCTTTACATCAAGACAGCACTCAACTGAGTATGGTGTCAAGGAGTCTAATCAAAACTGGAATCAATGGGTTTCAAGGGAAAAACTCACCGGTGACTGGAGTCATATCTGACACATAGGAAAATGCTTGTGGTTGTAAGAGGTCAGAAATCTCAATATTTCTGCAGGAATTCCTCAGAGTACTGTCCTAGGTCCAAGCATCTTCAGCTGCTTCATCAACGGCCTTCCATCCATCATAAGTCAGAAGTGGGGGTGTTCGCTGAAGACTACACAATGTTTAGCACCACTCATTACTCATCAGACACTGAAGTAGTTAATGTTTAAATGCAATAAGATCTGGACAATATTCATGCTTAATAATAAGTGGCAAGTTAAATTCGCACCACACAAATGCCAGGCAATAGCCATCTCCAATCAGAGATAATACACCACCCCTTGATATTCAATCACTAATTCCACCACTCTCAACATCCTTGAGATTACCACTGGCCAGAAATTCAACAAGACTCACCAAAACACAATGGCTACAAGAGCAGGTAAGGGAGTACTGCAATGAGTAACTCAACTTCTAACTTCTCAAAATCTGTTCATTATCTATAAAGCATAAATTAGGAGTGTCATGGAATATTCCACATTTGCCTGGATGGTTGCAGCTCCAACAACGATCAAGAAGTTTGACACCATTCAGGACAAAGCAGCCCACTTGGTTGGCACTACATCTACAAACATCCAGTCCCTTCACCACCAATGCTCAGTAGCAGAATGTGTACTATCTACAAGATACAATTCAGAAATTCAGCTTGGATCCTTAGGCAGCACTTTCCAAACCCACAACCACTTCCACCTAGAAGCACAGGGGCAGCAGATACATAGGGACACCACCACTTTCAAGTTCTCCTCCAATCCACTCACTATCTTGACTTGGAAATACATCACCATTTCTTCATTGTCACTGGCACAAAATTCTGGAATTGCCTCCCTAAGGGCATTATGGGTCAATACACAGCACATGGAAAGGATGACAGGCTGTGCTAAAACAAATAGTAAAATGTTCTTCAAATATGTTAAGAATGAAACATTGGTGAAGGATAGAATGGGGCCCATGAGGAAAAAGCAGAGTAAATGGAACACAAAAGCAAAGGTTATGGCAGAGGAAGGGCAGCACGGTGGCACAGTGGTTAGCACTGCTGCCTCACAGCGCCAGGGACCTGGGGTTCAATTCCCACCTTGGGTGACTGTCAGTGTGGAGTTTGCACATTCTCCCCATGTCTGCGTTGGTTTCCTCCAGGTGCTCCGGTTTCCTCCCACAGTCCAAAAGATGTGCAGGTTAGGTGAATTGGCTATGCTAAATTGCCCGTAGTGTTATGTATAGGGGAATGGGTCTGGGTAGGTTGCTCTTCAGAGGGTCGGTGTGGACTTGTTAGGCCAAAGGGCCTGTTTCCACACTGTAGGTAATCTCATCTAATTAAATTAATATTTTCCTTCTGCCTTTATCCAACTGAAGGATGGCGACAATGGCCCAATTGGAAGTGTGGGTGTTGAGCAACTGAGTAGTACAGTGATAGATAAAAAAAAGGTATTAACAAGGTTGGCAGCACTCCAGGTAAAGAAGCTGCCAGGCTTGGATAGGATGAATCTGAAAATGCTAAGAGGTAAAGAAGCAAACTTTGGAGCTATTAATAGAAATTTTCAGGTCTCTTTGAACTAAGAGTTACTCCTGAGGGATTGGAGGATTGCAAATGTGACACTGTTGTTGAAGGAAGTGGCAAAGGATAACCCAGGAAACTACAGACCTGTCAGCTTGACATCAATAGTGCAAACCCTGATAGAGGCCATAATACAGGATAAGATAAATATACACTTAAAGAGTAAAAGCAAATTCTAGACAGTCAATATGGCTTTGTCAAGTGCAGGATATGTCTGACAAATTTAACTATGTTCTTTGACAAAGTGACATGGGCAATGAGGGTAGTGCCATAGATGTTGCAAACTTAGACTTCCAGAAAGTATTTGATACAGTGCCACATTGAAAATTAGTTAGCAAATTAGAAATATTTAGGATTTATGGGTCTTTGGCAGCATGGCTAAACAAGAGAAAATAGAGGGAGGTAAAGATGGGAATGTCTCAGACTGGATTCAAGTTGAAAGTGGCATCCCCAAGGATCGGTATCTGGAGCCTTAATTTGTCTGATTTATATAAACGATTTGGAGGTGAGTGTTGAGGACAGTATCTCTAAGTTTGCAGGTAACACTGTGATGGTACTGTGCCTTGAAGAGAAATGTGTTTTGTACTGTTTCTCTTGCAGAGGGTTGCCACAGTGGAGCCAAGATAGTTCAGACAGCTGAGTTCTCCCTTGGTATTTCTTTTTTTAAGCCTGTAGTAAATTATCTTTACCATCTTCAAAGAGATCTCCTTTTCCCTTACCACCTGAGGATTTCTATTCTCCCTAATTTCCATCCCTCACAGATTGAAATTGATGTCGGAAGTCAAACTTTGATTTATAACTAACTCATAATCATCTGTCATTTCTGATGATAATCTTGCAGTTTTAACTCTCCTCTTCACATGAGTTCTCACTAATTCAGGAAGGGAATTTTTGAATTCCTCCAATATATCAGTCTCTCTAATAGCATCATATATCTGATCCATTTCAATGCCATTATCCACCCACCAAAAGTTACTTTGTTTGATCCTTTTAAATTCTACATACATTTGGCCAGGTTCCCTCCTTAGATTCCTAAAATGGTGCTTGTAGGCTTCTGACAGTAATTCATACATTCTTAAGATGGCTTTTTTCATCTTATCATACTCCCCAGATACCTCCTCTGATATTGACACAAATACTTCATTAGCTCTACTTACCAACTTTGCTTGAATCAATAATACCTGACTGTTGTGCTACAAAAGTTTATATGATTTCAAATAAACCTGTTGAACTATAACCTGGTGTTGTGTGACTTCTGACTAATACAACATAGTCAGTAGCCATTTCATTTGTCTAGTCACTTTCTCAAATTAAATGAAAAAGGTTTTTACATCCATCTCATCAAATCTTTACAACACTTGAACTTATTTAAACCCCAGATCCCCATCAGACCTTTGGCTACAATGTGTTTGCTCTTCACTGCCCTCATCATTACTGCCATCTTTTACCTTTATCTCTGCTATTTCAGGTCATCTTTCATTTTTCAGTTTCAACTTCTGAAATTCAAAATCCTTTTATCCCTTTCTTCTGCCAGGATTATTCTTTCTTCCTTTTCCTTCTGTTTTCAATCGTAACTCAAACTTTCTCACTTACTTTTTATATTCATGCTGTTTTAATTCTTTTTTTGATTAGATACCCTACAATATGGAAACAGGCCCTTCGGTCCAACAAGTCCACACCGAACCTCAGAAGAGTAACCCACCCAGACCCATTCCCCTACCCTTTATTTACCCCTAATGCAGCTAACACTATGGGCAATTTAGAACGGCCAATCCACCTAACCTGCACATCTTTGGAGGAAATCGGAGCATTTGGAGGAAACACATACAGACACGGGGAGAATGTGCAAACACCACACAGACATTCATCCGAGGCAGGAATCAAACCTGTGATCTTGGTGCTGTGAGGCAACAGTGCCAACCACTGAGTCACTGTGCTGTCCCTTTGTTTTTTGTTCTGTTGCAATTATCTCTATCTTTTGCTTTTGCCTGTCTTTTTCCTTTGCCATTGCCTCTAATTTAAGCTGCTTCATTTTCAATGAATTTTAGCCATTTTTAATTATTCCAATTATATTCCTGGAAATCTTAAGTGCTGAGCTATTACTACAATTATCTGCCCTTTTGCTCCTGACACAGGCAACTCCAACTTCAGCTTGCCTGCAAATTGCAAAAGTTTTGCTTTAATCACCTTCTGTATCACTCCAAACGACTTCTTCCATACCCCAAAAAAAACTCTTAGCCAATGTAAGAGCCACTATTACATAAGGCACACCTAATTTAAGCCAAACAAATGCAACACCCAAAAACATCAATACTCAGGATTATTGGTTTAGGATTATTGAGCCCAATAATCCTAAACCAAACCTAAATTTAGAGATTTTGATCCTGGACATGAGCAGCAAATATTGTGATGGGCCAGACCAACACCCCTTTCCCGCCCTCCCCCAACACCCAAAATATAGTAATGAGTTAGCTGAGACCCTAACTTTTATATTTAAAAGCATGTGTAAAGTGGTCTGTTCCAAATTTGATTCGCATGGCCCATCACTAGGCTTTAATCAAAACGTTCTTTATTCTTACAACACAACTGAAATTAAAAAAGGAAGAATTGACACAACTTTAATACTATTGAAATATTTCACAAGATAATATATTACTTAACCAACACTAATCAACAAGGGTTCTGATATAGGCAGCATCCCACAAACACACCATTGGCAAGGCAATTTAGCAAAAACAGTTTTATTCTCAGGTGCTGTCTTTCTCCAGGGTCAGCTGAAAGAAACAGTCTGCACCTTTTGATTTTTAAGAAGAAGCCTCACTGCTAAGATTCCAGCAGCAGAGAACACAAGTTTTTAGCTTGGCAGCCAGCAACTAAATGAAAGCAAAACTAAAAACCTTCCTGAGTCTGTGTGAGCCATGACCCTGCCCATTCATGATTCTTTTGAATCATCTTAATTGAAATACCCATGGAGAATCAAAAGTTGTTTCCCAATCATCTGTCTGAAGGAGACATCTCGATACCACTCTGGCAACCCTCTCTGCAAGAGAAACATCACACAACACATCTGATTTGACTTGATTTGATTTGTTTTATTGTCACGTGTACCTAAGTATAGTGAAAAGCTTTGCTTATGAGCAGATCACAGTAAGCAAGGACATACAGACCACAGGATGAGAAAAAAACTTAGAGGCATACAAGTTACATCTCACAGGGCGTGCATGAGGCAAGATCAATATTATGACCACATGGCATTATTTGAAATTAGAGAATCCATTCATCAGTCTAATAACAGCCAGGAACAAGCTGTTCCTGAACCTGCCAGTGCATGTGTTCAAGCTTCTGTATCTTCTGCCTGACAGAAGAGGTTGTAGGAGAGCATTACAAGGGTGCAATGGGTCTTTGATGATTTTAGCAGTCTTTCCATGGCAGCGAGCTGTACAATGGATGGAAGGCTGGAGTCAATGGATGGAAGGCTGGTTTTTGTGATGATCTGAGCTGTGCACACAACCTTGTGTAGTTTCTTAAAGTCCTGGCAGAGCAGTTGCCACACCAGGCCATTATGCACCCAGACAGTATGCTTTCAAAGGTTATTCTGTAAACATCGATGAGGGTCCTTATGACATGCCAAATTTCCTAGATGCCTCAGGAAGAAGAGGCATTGTTGTACCTTCTTGACTGTCGCATCTATGTGGGAAGTCAAGGACAGGTCGTTGGTTTTCATCACTCCTAGGAACTTGATGCCCTCCACCCTCTCAACTCAACTCTGTTGATGTAGGTGGGGGTTCTCTTTTCTTCCAGTTTCAACATTTTGCAAATGTTGAAAGTGAGGTTGTTCTCTCAGCACCATGTTACCAAGCCCCTCCATCTTCTTTATGTATTCTGACTCATCATTGTTAGATAGCAACCCTACTACAATGCTCATAAGCAAATTTGGTGATAGCATTTGTTCAGAATTTGGCTATAAAGTCCTTGGTGTACAAGGAGTAGAGGAGGGGGCTGAGGACGGATCCGTTGGGTGCTCCAGTGTTGAGTGCTTGAGTGGAGGAGGTGCAATTGTCAATCTTCACTGATTACAGACTGTGGGTCAGAATGCTGTGGATCTAGTTGCAGAGGGTAGAGCCAAGACAAAGATTTCGGAGTTTTGAGATCAGTCTGAAGGGGATAATGGTGTTGAAGGCAGACCTTTCATTGATGAGCAAGAGTCTGATGTAGGTGTCCTTGTTGTCCAGATGTTCCAGGGATGAGTGGAGGGCTGGGAAAATGGCATCCGCTGTGGACCTGTTGCATTGTTAGGCAAATTGTAGGGGTTCAAGGCAGGTTGGAAGACTCAACTTGAAGTGTGCCATGACCAGCCTCTCAAAGCACTTCATGATTATTGAGGTCTCCATTGCTATCTCCATAGCAGCCCTCTAAATTAATCACTTTCAAATATATATTCAGCTCTTTTGAAACCTGTAATGGAAGCTGTGTCTACCACTCTCCTAGGACTACCTGAGTAGCTCTTTTAGGAGCTAGTACCGGCATGATGGGTTGAATAGCCTCCTTTGTACTGTAAATTCCATGATGCTACATGTTAAGGAATAAAATTGTGCAATCACATTGCTCGCTGTAGCCAATGGACTACCAATTAGTGGAAAGGATATAGGGGAACAAATCTGCAGGGAAATTACGGAGAAATGCCAAAATTATAAATCCTGCTCCTCGAATGCTGCTTGACCTGCTGTGCTTTTCCAGCAACACACTCTCAACATTATACAACAGTTATAATGGAGACTTCGATTACTCAAATATAGACTGGATTCTGGTCGTGTAAAGGGCAGCGAGGGGCAAGTGTTCAAGAGTTTCCTACAGTATTGTATGCGCAGTCCAATAAAGAAGGATGCATTGTTGAGCCTGGTCCTTGAAAATAGGGTGAGCCAAGTGGATCAGCTGTCAATGGATTATGATTCGGGAGACAACGATCATTATATCAGGATGGTGTTGGAGAATATGCAAAGGAGAAATTGGCAGAAGTGCACCAGATTGTGTTGCCAGTAGCATACAGGCAGGAGGTATTGTGGGTAGGACATGAATTACCTGTCGGAGGTCCAATAGGTGTGAAGAAGACTCAGGCTAAGATACAAAAACACTACAATTTGGCCTGGACTGCACAAGGAAGTGGTTGAATTTTGCCATACCTGCAAAATGTGCCAGAGGTTAGGAGAACCACCGGAGAAACATATCAAAGTCAGTTAAATAACGAGGAATTCCTTTAAAAATGGGATAGAATAGTGTCCCAGAGATGTTCTCTGAAGTGCTATGCGAGTAAATGACCAGTCTCCCCAACGTAGAGGATACCGCATCGGGAGAAATGGATACAGTAAATGACATGTATGGAAATGTAGGTGAAGCTTTGATGGATGTGGAGGGCTCCTTTGCAGCCTTGGATGGAGGTGAGGTGTGGGCACAGGTTTTGCAATTCCTGCGATGGCACAGGAAAGTGCCAGGAGGGGAAGATGGGCTATTAGGGGCGTGGACCTGACCAGGTAGTCACGGAGGGAACAGTCTTTACGGAAAGTGGTTAGGGATGGGGAGGGAAATATATCTCTGGTGGTGGGGTCTGTTTGTAGGTGGCAGAAATATCGGTGGATGATGCCATTTATACGGAGGTTTTTGGGGTGGAAGGTGAGGACCGGGGGCATTCTGTCCTTGTTGCAGTTGGAGGGATGGGCTTCAAGAACGGAGGTGTGGGACGTGAATGAGGTGCATTGGAGGGCAATTTCAACCACGTGGGAGGGGAAATTGCAATCTTTAAAGAAGGAGGCCATCTGGTGTGTTCTGTGGTGGAACTGGTCCTCCTGGTAGTAGATGCGGTGGAGGTGGAGGAATTGGGAATAGGGCATCACATTTTTGCAGGAGGCAGGGTGGGAGGAGGTGTAATCCAGGTAACTGTGATAGTCAGTGGGTTTGTAGAAAATATCAGTGTTAAGTCGGTCACAACTGATGGAGATCCCCTCTACAGCAACAAGGAATGAAACCCCCGGTCCTCACCTTCTACCCCACCACCCTCTGTATAGATCGCATCATCCGCCGATATTTCTGCCACCTACAAATGGACCCCAACACCAGAGATATATTTGCCTCCCCACTACTATACACTTTCCGTAAAGACTGTTCCCTCCGTGACTACCTGGTTAGGTCAACACCCCCTAACAAGCCACACTCCCCTCCTGCCACCTTCCCCTGCCACCGCAGGAATTGCAAAACCTGTGCCCACACCTCCCCCCTCACCTCCATCCAAGGCCGCAAAGGAGTCTTCATATCCTTCAAAGCTTCACCTGCACCTCCACACATACCATTTACTGTATCCATTGCTCCCGATGCAGTCTCCTCTACATTGGGGAGACTGGCCGCCTACTTGCTGAGCGCTTAGAGAACATCTCCAGGATACCCACACCAATCAATCCCCACCACCTCGTGGCCGAACATTTCAAATTCTCCTCCCACTCTGCTGAGGACATGCAGATCCCGAGCCTCCTACATCGCCACTCACTTACCACCTGACACCTGGAGGAAGAATGCCTCATCTTCCACCTCGGAACCTTCAACCCATGGCATCATGTGGACTTCATCAGTTTCCTCATTTCCCCTCCTTCCACCTTACCCCAGTTCCAACCTTCCAGCTCAGCACCGTCCTCATGACCTGCCCTACCTGTCAATCTTCTTTCCCACCTATCCGCTCCACCATCCTTTCCAACCTTTCACCTTTAAGCCCACCTCCACCCACCCACTGCACTCTCAGCTACTTTCCCCTCAGCCCCACCCCCCTCACATTTATCTCTTCACCCTCGAGGCTCCCCACCTCATTCCTGGTGAAGGGCTTTTGCCCTACTCCTCGGATGCTGCCTGACCTGCTGTGCTTTTCCAGCACCAAACTAATCTTGATTCTAATCTCCAGCATCTGCAGTACCCACTTCCCCTCTAAAGGCTTAATCCTCTCAAAGCCGCACAGGTACAGAAGGAAGTGGATGTGATACTCAAAGAAGACATCATCGAGCAGGGTCAGATTGCATGGAGTTTGCCAGTCATGTTAGTTCCCAAATCTGATGGGATTCAACAATTTTGTGTGGACTATTGGAAGGTCAATGCCGTAACCAAACGGACTTACATCTAATACCGAGTTGAAAGATTTTCTAGAGAAAGTTGGACAAGCCACTTATATCACAAAGTTTGACTTACTGCATGGTTATTGGCAGGTACCTTTATCAGAGAAAATGAAAGACGTTCCTTCATTTGTAACCCCAGATGGGCTATATCAATTCAAAGTGATGCCCTTTGAAATGAAGAATGGACCAGCCACATTTCAAAGACATATGTACAGAATTGTGGTATGATTAAGTAATTGTGTCATCTAGCTTGATGATTTAGTGAACTTTAACCACTCATGGAACGATCAAATGGTGCACTTGGCAGAGCTTTTTGAATGATTATGAAATGCAAAACCGATAATTAACTTAAAAAAACAGAGGAGGCGTTCTTGGTATATGACATTGAACATGGAAGGATGACCCCAAGGAATGTGAAGGCAAAGGCCATCAAGGAATTTTCACAACCATCCTTGAAGAAAAAAGTGCTTCAATTATTGGGATTTCGCAGATTCTACCAGAGGTTTATACCAAACATATGCATGGTGAAGGCCTGCTGATGGACTTGCAGAAGAAGAACAAAACGTTTTGGTGGACAGCACAATGCTAGGAGGTATTTCAGAATTTAAAAGCTGTGTCAACCACTGCACCAGTTTTAGCTACATCAAAGTTTTAAAAACCCTTTAAAGTTGTAATCGATGACAGTGATATAGGGGTTGGAGCTGTGTTAATGCAGGAGGATGATGACAGAATTGAAAGATCAAGTTTCAAAGAAACTCAATAAACACCAGAGAAAATACTCCACCATCAAAAACGAGTTATTGAGTTTGGTACTAGCCTCATTTACGTGACGAACAATGCTCCGGAGATGGTTGTGCACACGGACCACAACCCTCCCACATTTTTGGAAAGATTTAAAGACAAAAAAAGAGACTATTTCATTGGATCTTTATGTTGCAGACTTTTAATTTACAAATTGTATATGTTGCGGGTAATGAAAATGTTGTTGCAGATGCAATATCACAGATTTAAAAGAAATTGTGTAAATAAGATAGAACCGATACAGTCCAAATTTATTTATGTGTGCAGAATTAATATGAAAGAAATAATTTAAATTAATGACATATGTATTTAATAATAATGGCTTTAAGATTCAGAAGAAGAAAAATGAAACCATCATTTCATAGAATCCCTACAGTGGGGAAACAGGCCATTTGGCCCAACAAGTCCACACTGACCCTCCGAAAAGTAACCCACCCAAACCCATTCCCCTACCCTATTTCTACATTTTCCCCTGATTAATGTACCTTGCCTACACATCCCTGAACACTATGGGCAATGTAGCATGGTCAAGCCACCTAACCTGCACACCTTTGGACTGTGGGAAGAAACTGGAGCACCAGGAAGAAATCTGTACAGACACAGGGAGAATGTGCGAACTCCACACAGACAGTTGCCCAAGGCTGGAATCAAATCCAGATCTGTGGCGCTCTGAGGCAGCTGTGTTAACCACTGAACCACTGTGCCACCCTATATTATGATGGTTTCATTATGATGGTTGATTTATTCTTCAGGGGAAGTGTTACAAAGTTGAAAGAGGGGATGGTCACTTTAAGAGAGAGGTGCCTTTTCTGAGCTGACAGGTGTGACAGCGCATGTGTCTGTGACTAGCTGACACAGGCAGAGAGCACTGAGAATTGATAATATGTAACAATCAGCTTGGACTTGTGTTTTGATGTTAAGGTAACCGGATTTGAACTTAACCAATTAATTTTAATTGTGTTCAGGATACAAAAAAACCCTGAATTTGAATTTAATTGTATTGACAACGACGGACCAATGAGAGGGTATGAGTCTTGGGGATTTAAAAAAAAGGTCATTTTGAAAATTATTCATAGCCAATTGCCAGTTGAAGAAATAAACATCTCAACACTCTCAAAGTAATCTCTCTTAAAGTAATCCTCTATTAAAGATGCCAATGAATTTTATACAAAGACACTCGCAATAAAAAGACAAAACAAAAAAATAAGATGACCTAGGGAGAAGACAGCAGAATCAGAAGGACAGAAGGAAGACCACATAAGAGACTGTATGGGCTTTGAGAGATTAAGTAAATTTAATGTTTAATAATTGTGTTATTGGAACAGCACTTTTATAGAATTGGAGTTATATAGAGATTAGTTAAGAGAAAAAGGGGACTCAGGTTATTTTTTTCTTTAAACAGTGGAAATCAGGAGTTTTCTTTCACTCATTTACATTTTTAACAGATTACGAGGCGAGGCGAGCTTGTCTGGGTGTTTTTAGTTTTAGGTAGAAGAGGGGTTTGACCTCCATGTTCGTAACACCCATGTCCCATGAGAGAATTTTAAAAAAAATCTAAATACCTCCCCCCTGCAGCAACTTGAGCCATGGATTCAACTGTCCTTTTCTCCTATTTCTATGCTTGCCAGCACTTGGCGCCAGGAGTAATCCACAGGCAACCTAAAAGGTTCTGCTTTTGAGTCTGTTGCCTCGCTTCTCAAATTCTTGATGCCAGGCCTCCTCCCTGATTTTATCTGTGCCAGTACCAATGTGTGTCAAAACCTCTATCTTATCACCTTCTCCTTTCAGGATGCCCTTCAGCTGCTCAATGACATCCTTGACTGTAGAACCAAGGAGACAACACACCACTCTAGAGTTGGATTTTCAGCTGTAAAAAGTTATCTGTTACCCTAATGAATCTTCTAACAGTATCACTACTGCTTTGGTCTTCCTCCTATCTTGTACAGTTAGCTTGTGCTAACAGAAGCTTGGCTCGGTCTGCATTCCCTTAAGGAACCAGCATCATTATCAGCTTCCAGAATGGAAAACTGATATGTGAGGAAGACTCTAAGGAACTCCTTTACTACTTGCTTGATTCCCTTTGCCTGTCTGGTGACCTCCCATTCCCTTCTTTGCTCCAGTCCCTTGAACTGTAGTCTGACCACTTCTCTTAAATATGTTATCCATTTAGCTTTAGTCTCAGAGATATGAAGTAGTATCTCCATTTGTCACTCAAGCTCCTAAACAAGGAGCACATGTTTCTGCAGTTGGGAACACTTTCTTCACATATGATTGTCTAGGACACCAGTAAATTATATGGCTTTCCACATAAGACAGGGCAGACAGTACATTTAACTGGCTTCACCTGCCATAATTTAAACTTGACCTTAGTCTAACTTACTAGGTTTTTGAATTACTTGAACTTAAAGATACTCCTCTTACCTTAACTTTAATCTCCTCTTATTCTAAATCATAGGATCCCTACAATGTGGAAACAGACCCTTCAGCCCAACAAGTCCACACCAACCCTCCAAAGAGTAACCCATCCAGACCCATTCCCCCACATTTACCCCAGACAAATGCACCTAACCTACACATCCCTGAATACTACAGGCAATTTAACACGGCCAATTCACCTAGCCTGCACATCTTTGGATTGTGGGAGGAAACCGGAGCACCCAGAGAAAATCCATGTAGACATGGGGAGAATGTGCAAACTCCATGCAGACAGTCACCCAAGACTGGAATCGAGCCCAGATCCCTGGCGCTGTGAGGCAGCAGTGCTAACCACTGAGCCACAATGCCACCCCATCCTTTGTACGTGTCCCTGGTGCTTTCCAGCTAATTCTTTAATAGCCTCTCAGCTCTTGGGCCTTGGCCTGCCCTTGACCCCACTAATCTGTGAAAGTAGCTAGGAAAACTAGACAGCAGAGAAAAACCTCCTTCTCACCCCCTACTTACCAAACTCCCCACTACACTTACCGCTGGTTGCACTCTGTTCTGATTACACAGAGGCATTTCTATAAGTACGCTCTGCCTCAACTATTTCAGTAACTGGTTTAAACCAGATTAATTGTTAGCCCCAAATAACTGTCCAAATAACTGCAGCCCCACCCAAGAGGAGAGACTGGTTTTACTTTCTTCATGCCAAAAGAGACTTAACACCAGGTTATAGTCCTAAGTATTAGCTTTTGGAGCACTGCTGCTTCATCAGCGCTCCAAAATCTAGTATTTCCAAGTAAACCAGTTGGACTATAAACTGGTGTAGTGCGATTTTTAACTTTGTCCATCCCAATCCAACAGCGGTACTTCTACATGGCTACAAGAGACTTAACTGTTTACCTTTATAATTAAACCCAACTAAACAGTTAATGTTATCAAAGAACTACCAGCAACTCATACTCGATTCTAAGACAAAAGATTGACTCTTAGACTCCTGCACTTGCCAAACTGCCACACTCCACTCATGCTGGTTGCACTCTGAGTGCTTTGAGTACTAGATGCCGAAGGTGTTTCTTCCTCAGCCAATTGCAAGAATATGTCAGTAACATGTTCACTAAATTGTGCTTGCAAGCCTAACCAAGAAAGAGAACATAAGCTGGAAGTCCATGAACTGGAGGAGATTACAGATGAAACCCTTGCAGCAACCTCCTCTGAGGATTGATAAGTTTCCTTCCAGAGGTGGAGGTGCTGCTGAGGGTCTCTGACACTGATTTGCTGGATCCTCCTAATGTCTGCATAATAGAAGAGAGGGAATTAGTGTGGAAACTAAATTAAATAGTTGAGGGAGGTTCAGTCTCATGCAAATTGACAGAAAAAGTTAAAGTGGTAAGGGCTCAGCAGATGTTATTAAAGTTTCCAGGACAAGTAAAATAACAGACAGTATGGAAAGTCTCAAGAATCTAATATCAGGCACAGCAGGCAAGAGGTAAACCAAGAGAAGGAGGGCAGTCAACAAAAGACTGAGGGTGTTGTACTTAAATGTAAATACTAAACAAAACAAGATATTTAATGTGTGTAGCACGGATTCAATCAACAATTGATGTCGAGGGTAGAGATATGGTTGCAAGGGTATCAGGGCTGGGAAATAAAGTTCCAAGGATATACATGCTATAGAAAGGACACGCAGATGGGCAGAGGAGGCAGGTTGCCTTCTGAGTAAGAAATGAAATAAAATTAAATTAAATCAATAGCAAGAAGTGATATAGACTCTGAAGGCATACAATCTGTGTGGGTAGAGTTGAAGAACCGCAAAGGAAAAAAGATTCTGTTGAGAGTTATGTAGTCTTAGCAGTACACAAAACATAGAATATAGATCATTACAGCGCAGTACAGGCTCTTCAACCCTTGATGTTGCATCAACCTGTGGAACCAATCTGAAGCCTACCTATCCTCAACTGTTACATTTTCAGCAATATGTTTATCCAATGACCATTTAAATGGCCTGGAAGTTGGTGAGTCTACAACAGTGCCAATTAAGTCACATCTGAACCTTCTCTCTAATGAAAACAGCCTCAAGTCCCTCAGCTTTTCCTCATAAGACCTTCCCTCCATACCGGCAACATCCTAGTAAATCGCCTCTGAACCATTTCCAAAGCTTCCACATCCTTCCTATAATACGGTGACCAGAACTGCACGCAATATTCCAATACATCAGTTAATGAAAGCAAGCATGCAGGTACAGCAGGCAGTGAAGAAAGCTAATAGCATGCTGGCCTTCATAACAAGAGGAATTGAGTATAGAAGCAAAGAGGTCCTTCTGCAGCTGTACAGGGCCCTGGTGAGACCACACCTGGAATATTGTGCACAGTTTGGTCTCCAAATTTGAGGAAAGACATTCTGGCTATTGAGGGAGTGCAGCGTAGGTTCATGAGGTCAATTCCCGGAATGGCGGGACTATCTTACGCTGAAAGATTGGAGCAACTGGGCTTGTATATGCTTGAGTTTAGAAGGCTGAGAGGGGATCTGATTGAGACGTATAAGATTATTAAAGGATTGGACACTCTGGAGGCAGGAAGCATGTTTCCGCTGATGGGTGAGTCCCGAATCAGAGGACACAGTTTAAAAGTAAGGGGTAGGCCACTTAGAACAGAGTTGAGGAGAAACATCTTCACCCAGAGAGTGGTGGGTGTATGGAATGCTCTGCCCCAGAAGGCTGTGGAGGTCTCTGGATACTTTCAAGAAAAAGTTGGATAGAGCTCTTAAGGATAGTGGAATCAAGGGTTATGGTGATAAGGCAGGAACAGGATACTGATTGAGGATGATTAGCCATGATCATAATGAATGGTGGTGCTGGCTCGAAGGGCAGAATGGCCTACTCCTGCACCTATTGTCTATTGTCTATTATCCAAGTGCAGCTGCACCAGAGTTTTGTACAGCTGCAGCATGACCTCATGGTTCCGAAACTCAATCCCTCTACCAGTAAAACCTAACACACCATATGTTGTTTTAACAACCTAATCAACCTGTGAGGCAACTTTCAGAGATCTATGTGCATGAACACCGAGATCTCTCTGCTCATCTACACTACCAACAATCTTACCATTAGTCCAGTACTCTTTATTCCTGTTGCTCCTTCCAAAGTGAATCACCTCACACTTTTCTACATTAAACTCCATTTGTCACCTCTCAGCCCAGCTCTATAGCTTATCTATGCCTTTCTGTAACCTGCAACATTCTTCTGCACTATCCACAACTCTACCGATCTTAGTGTCATCCGCAAATTTACTAACCCATCCTCTGACAACCTTATGCAGGTCATTTATAAAAATGACAGCAATAGTTCCAAAACACATCTTTGCGGTATGCCACTACAAATTGACCTCCAGGATGAACATTTCCCATCAACCCAACCGTCTATCTTCTTTCAGCGAGCCAATTTCTTATCCAAACCACTAAATCACCTTCAATCCCATGCCTCTATATTTTGTGCGATAGCCTATTTGGGAAACCTTATCAAACACATTACTGAAATCCATATACACCACATCAACCACTTTATCCTCATCCACTTGTTTGGTCATTTTCTCAAAGAACTCAGTAAGGTTTGTGAGGCACGACCTACCCTTCACAAAACCGTGTTCACTATCTCTAATCAAATTATTCCTTTACAAATGATTATAAATCCTATCTCTTATAACCTGTTCCAACATTTCACCCACAACCAAGGTAAGGCTCACTGGTCTATAATTACCAGGATTATCTCTACTCCCCTTCTTGAACAAGGGGATAACTTTTGCTATCCTCCAGTCTTCTGGCACTATTCCTGTAGACAATGATGACATAAAGATCAAAGCCAAAGGCTCTGCAATCTCCTCCCTGGCTCCCCATTGAATCCAAGGATAAATCCCTTCCAGCCCAGGGGACTTATCTATTTTCACACCTTCCAGAATTGCTAACCTCCTCCTTGTGAACCTCAATCCCGTCTAGTCTAGTAGCCTGTCAACATTGACAACATTGTCTTTTTCCAGTGTGAATACCAATGAAAAATGTTCAATTAGCGCTTCTGCTAACTCCTCTGACTCTATGCACAACTTCCCACTACCGTTCTTGATTGGCCCTAATCTTACTGTAGTCATTCCTTTATTCCTGATATACCTATTTAAAGCTTTAGGGTTTTCCTTGATCCTGTCTGCCAACAACTTCTCATGTCCCCTTCTGGCTCTTCTTAGTACTCTATTTAGGTCTTTCCTGGCTAGCTTGTAACTCTCAAGCACCATAACTGAGCCTTCAACTCTCATCCTAACATAAGACTTCTTCTTCCTCTTGCGATTCATCTTCCTTAGTAAATCACAGCTCCCTCACTCAACCACTTCCTCCCTGCCTGACAGGTCCATACATACTTATCAAGGACATGCAGTAGTTGTTCCTTGAATAAGCTCCACATTTAAATTGTGCCCATCCCCTGTGGTTTCCTTCCCTGTCCAATACACCCTAAATCTTGCCAAGTTGCATCATAATTGCCTTTCCCCCAGTTATGACTCTTGCCCTACTGTATATACCTGTCCCTTTCCATCACTAAAGTAAATATAACTGAATTGTGGTCACTATCACCAAAGTGCTCACCTACCTCCAAATCTAACACCAGGCCGGGTTCTTTACCCAATACCAAATCCAATGTGGCCTCGCCCCTTGTTGACCTGTCTACATACTGTGTCAGGAAACCCTCCTGCACATATTGGACAAAAACTGACCCATCTAAGATTTTCAAAGTATAGTATTTCCAGTCAATATTTGGAAAGTTTTTCTAAATGGGAAAAGCTTTGGAAATCTGCAACACAAAGGCATGTTGGTGCGCTAGTTCAGGAATTTCTTCAGGTTAACATGCAGGTTCAGTTGGCAGATAGAAGGGCAAATGCAATGTTAGCATTCATTTCAAGAGGGCTAGAATGCAAGAGCAGAGAAGCATTGGTAAAACCGTATAAGGCTCTGGTCAGACCACATTTGGAATACTCTGAGCAGTTTTGGGCCTCCTATCTAAGGAAGGGTGTGTTGGCAGGAGCGATCCAGAGAAGATTTCCAGAAATGATTCCAGGGATATATGGCTTGTTGTTTGAGGAGCAGCTGTGATCTCAATGAAAGTTACAGAATACTGACAGGCCTTGATACAATGAACATTAATATGTTTCCACTTGTAAAAGAGACTAGGGCCTGAGGGCACAGCCTCAGAGTGAAGGGACAACTCTTTAGAGCTAAGATAAGGAGGAATTTCTTCAGCCAATGGGTGGTTAATCTGTGGAACTCATTGCTGCACAAGGCTGTGGAGGACAGGTACTTGAGCGTTTTTTTAAATTCACTCATGGGATGTGGGCATCACTGCTTAGCCAGCATTATTGCCCATCCCTAGTTGCTTTTGAACTGATTGGCTCACTGGGCCATTCAAAGGACAGTTGAAAGCCATCTATATTGCTGGGCTTGGAGTCATATGTCGGTCAGACCTGGGGAGGATAGCAGATTTCCTTTCCTGAAGGACATTAGTAACCAGATGGCTATTTCTGACACTTGGCAATGGTCATGGTCTTCAGTAGATTCATAATTCCGGATTGTTTTGTTATTGAATTCAAATTCCGCCATCTGCCTTGGTGCAATTTGAAATCAGGTCCCCCAGCTGGTGACAAAGATAGATAGTTTCTTGATTAGTAAGTGGATCAAGGGTTACAGGGAAGGCAGGAGAATGGGGTTGAGTTATGGTGACCCTGTGATTTTGAAAGATCAGAAAGATAATGGTAGCACTTACCCTTACAGACAGAAGAAACCTTCTTTTGTCACTACTGTGCATTGCATTTGACCTTGGAAACTGCACTACTTCAATATCTTCATCTAGGCTGGCCATGTATAATGGTCCTTTGTGATCTCACAAAAAGATGGCCCTTCTTCCAATCACTCCATTGACAAGCATCTTCAGGTTCTCATTAGCAAACGTGCCTTTCTGTGCTATGTCCCCAGTGGTGACAATCAAACAGCACACAGTGAAAGGCAGTTTATGGCTTGCAGCATCTGAGTAGTGTAGCGCTGGGTTTTAAAATGGCACTGGTGGTGTGAACATTTCAAAGTCATTACAGTGGTGAGCACTTCCGCCTCTCCTGCTATATGATATAATGAGCTGGGTACCATAATACAGAAGCCTGAATAATGTACCAGCCGGTTTTGAAACAGTTTCTACCTTCCTGTTGTTAGAATACTGAATGGATTCACAAACTCTTAGCATTCGCCTGTTCCTGTGTTTTTGTTTTTGCGATTGTTTACCTCTTACTTGTCTGTACTATTTAACTATATGATCTGCCTATATTGCTCTCAAGACAAAGCTTTTCACTGTCCCTTGGTACATGTGGCAGTAAATTCAATTCAATTCAATTCACTCCATGTTCGAGATTTATGTCATCAATTTTCTTGGTGAAGGAGAGGAAAGTTGGAGTAGTACATAAATAAGAGGAGTTGGAGTTTTAATGAAATGCAAAGGTGTGGAAATAAGGTAATCAGCACTCTGTGGTGGGATTATAAAGTTCCTCTTTAAGCCTTGAGGGGAAAACTGGGAATTTTTTCTCAACTTTGAGAATCAGATGCTTTCGTTCTAACAATATTTTACCACCATTCTTGATTAGGGATGAGAAAATTCACCCTTCCATGTTGTTTTCCCAAAGACAGAACTTTACTAAATAAATACTTCCAAATCATGCTGTTAGACTTTGGAAATATAAGTCAGTCTTATCAATATCAACAATAAGCAAAAAGACAGCAAATGCATGGGACTAGCACCACTTGCAGGTTTCCCTCCTTATATATCATTCTGATTTGGAACTGTGGGCTGGATTTTTTCACCTTTTGACATTTTCCTCAGTGATATTGAGGCAGGCAGTCATCTGGCCCATGTTGACTTTTCTCAAGCAATCTTGGCTAGATAGAGTAAACGCAGGAAGAATGTTCCTGATGCACCCTGGGGGGCTCCAGTATTGAGTGTTAGTGAGGATGAAATATTGTCCCCAATCTTCACTGATTGTGGCCTGTGGGCCAGGAAACTGAGGATCCAGATGCAGAGAGTGGGGCTTAGTCAAAGATCACTAAGTTTAGTAATCAGTCTCACGGGGATAACAGTTTTGAAGGTGGAACTATAGTCAATGAATAGGATTCTTATGTAACTGTTATTGGTTTCAAGATGTTTGAGGGAGGAGTGAAGGGCAAGTGATATGGCATCTGTCATGGATCTATTGGTCTGATAGGTAAATTGGAGTAGGTCAAGAGTAGTGGGGAGGCTGGAGTTGATTAATGTTAAGATTAGAGTGGTGTTAGAAAAGCACAGCAGGCCAGGCAGCATCCGGGGAGCAGGAAAATCGATGATTCGGGCAGGAGCCCTTCACCAGGAATGGAGTTGATTAATGCCATGACCAGCCTTTCAAAGCACTTCATGACCACTAACGTTAGGGCCACTGGGCGGTAGTCATTGAGACATGCTGCATGAGCTTTCTTAGGCACAGAGATGATGTTGGCCCTCTTGAAACAGACAGGGACAGTGGACTGCTGCAGGGAGAGGTTGAAGATGTCCAAGAAGACCTCTGCCAGTTGATCTGTGCATGCTCTGAGTGCAAGGCCTAGTATTCTGTTTGGTCCCATTACTTTCATTGTATTCACACAAATGAAAACTGATCTGATCTCTGATGCAGTGACTGTTGGGATAGGTTCATCAGGACTTGTCTGAATAGGTGTTACCTCTCCACCACCATTCTGCTCAAAGCTAGCATAGAAGGTGTTGAGATGATCTGGGAGGGATATGTCATCACCTGCTATCTTGCATTGTCTTTTTTAGAACTTGTGATGTCATTCAGCCTTTGCCAGAGTTGCCGAGTGTCTGGGTCTCTAGTCTGGATCGGTATTGATCCTTGACTGTCTTAATGGCTCTGTGAAGGTCATATTTGGATTCCTTATGTTTGAGTGGGTCTCCTGATCTGAAGGCCTCACATCTGGTTTTTAGCAGGTTCTATATGTCCTGATTCATCCAGGGTTTCGTGTTGGGGAATACCCGGACTGACTTCCTTGGTATGCAGTCCTCCACACACTTGCTGATAAAGTCTGTGATGGTGCTGGCATACTTGTCCAATGTACCTGCGTTCAGTTTGAACATGGCCCAATCAACCAATTCCAGACAGCACCAGAGTTGATCCTCTGCCTCCTCCGACCAGCACTGGACCTGTATCAGGACGGGGTCTCCTGCTTGATCTTTTGCCTGTAGGCTGGGAGAAGGAATAAGGCATTATGGTCGTAGTTCCCAAAATGAAGGCGGGGCATGGAGCAGTAGGCATCTTTCACAGTGGTGTAGCAATGGTCTAAAATGTTCGGGTCCCTTGTGGGACTGGTAATGTTCTGGTGGTACTTGAGCAACGCCTTCCTTAGATGGGCTTGATTGATGCCACCAGTTACAATAACTAGGGCCTTGGAGTGTTCCATCTCCAGGGTGTTAGTGGTGGAGTACAGCACATCCAGAGCTTCTTCAATCTTTGCTTGTAGCGGTATGTACACATCAGTTAGTGTAGCAGCAGTAAATTCCCCTGGTAGACAAAAGGAGTGGCATTTGATGGTGAGGAATTCAAGGTTTGGGGAGTAATGGTTGCCCAGGATTGCAATATTCATGCACCACAAGTTGTTGATTAAGAAGCAAACCCTCCACCCTTTGTCTTACCCTAGGATGCTGTACAGTCCATACGATGGATAGAAAAACCATCAGCCTGAAGTATGCAGTAGGGAATGGGCGGTTTGAGCCAGGTTTCTGTGAAGCAGAGTGCATAGCAGTCCCACAGTTCACTCTGGAAGCTGAGCCGTGATCTGAGTTCGTCCATATTGTTATCCAGAGATTGTACATTTGCTAGGAGTAGTCTTACTAGCATGCTGGCATGCTTACCCTGCTTCCTCGCAGATTTCTTGCATTTGAGTGGTCTGGTGGAGTGGACTGTGACTGCTTACAGTTAAGTGATCTTTCTTAGGATCTTGTGGAGCATGTGTGCATTTGTGAAATAAGGAAGCGTCAAATCTTCAATTTGTGTAAACTTAATTTAGATTGTGATTTGTAGCTTGCTTAAAGAGAAATCAACAGCTTTTAAATTCTATAGTTACAAACTTTCAGCAGGCTTCTTTTCAAAGGGGTGCATTGAAATCACAGCCTAATTAAGGAAGAAAGCTTTGGTTGATATCTGGTTCAACAAAGCAGTTTTCAATTTGATATTGTCCTTAACTGAAGCAAAAGCAGAAATTTCTGGAGAAGCTCAACAGGTCTGGCAATATCTGTGGAGAGAAAGCAGAGTCAATGTTCCAGGTCTAGTGACCATTCTTCAGAAATGTTCACTTTGTTTTCTCTTCACAGATGTGGCCAGACCTGCAGAGTTCCCCCAGCAATTTATGTCTTTGTTTCAGTATCAAATTGAAAGGAAAGCATACAAAATAGCACAGATCAATGATGGATCAGAAGACTGGGAAAGTTTTTAACACCAACAAAAGATGACCAAAAAATAATGGAGAGGAGGAAATAAGCTATGACAGCAAACTAGCAAAAAAAAAGCAAAACAAACAGAAAGAGCTCCTTTAAATACATAACGAGGAAGATAGAGTCAACAATGAACAGGGGCCTTCAGGGAATGCGACTGGGGAAATAATAATAGTGAACCAGGAAATGGCAGAAGAGTTCAACAAATACTTTACAACAGTTTTCACAGCAGCAAATACTAATAGCATTACAGAAATACTAAATAACCAAGGGGTGTATGGGGGATAGTGAGGAAATAAATAAAATAATTATTACTCGAGAAAAAGAACTTGGAAAATGAATAGGGCTAAAGGCCAATAATTCCTTGGGTATTAAAGGAAGTAGCTACAGAGATATTGGATGCACTAGTGAACAAATCCATAATTCTGGAAAAGTCCCAGAGGATTAGAAAACTGCCAATATAACACCATTATTCAAACAGGAAGGGAACAAAAAAAGCGTCATTATAAGCCAGTAAGCTTAGCATCTGACATTGGGAAAAAGACAGAGTCAATTATAAAGAGTGTAATATCAGGGAATTAAAAAACATAGAATACAATCTAGCATTGTTCATTTCTCAGAGCAATGCCTTGACCAGTCAGAATTAATAACTTGTTTAACATTTAAACAAAACCTATTAGTTGTCCCTAATAACTTGTGCATTCTCCGAGCAAGACTTTTCACAATCAGAGTCCATTTGCCAACTCATCAGCACTTTCCTCTCACACAGCATAAGCGTTGGTTTACACAGTATACATGTTGGTTGATGAATAAAAGATGAAATGTGAGCTCTTGCATAAATTATTGAAAGTGGCAATACAATTTGACAGAAATTAATAAAGCACACAGCATCCTAGGTTTTATTTAATAACAATGTAAGTATAAAGATAAGGAACTAATGTTAAACTTAAATAGAATACTGCTTTGGACTGAGGTGGAGTTCTGTGCCTTGTTCTGGGCACCATACTTTAGAACGTACATGAAGGCATTGAAGGAATTGTGGAAGAAGTTTAGAGAAATGATTCCATGGATGAGCAACATAAGTTGCATCAGTAGATTGGAGAAGTTATGTCTGTTTTCCTTGAGGAAGAGAAGGCTGAAAGAAGATTTGATAGAGGTAATTAAATTCTGAGGCACCTGAATTGGGAAGAATGGAGAGGATATAATTGTTCCCATTGGTGGAATGATCATAAATAAGAGTGCATAGATTTAAGGTAATTAACAAAAGAAACAAAGCCAACATGAAAAAAATCTTTTTCCTCATACTGAGTGGGAAACCACCTCTCATTATGGTCGAGGCAGCTTCAATCAAGGCATTTGACAGGGAGCTGGATTGTTTCTGAGAAGGATCAAATGTGCAGGGTTTTGTGGAGAATAAAGATCAGCTCTGAATTAAAACAAAACATGAAAATAAGAAACACATACTGGCATATTGCAACCAGAGGCTGTATCTAATTTTCATGTTTTCAGAGATGACCATTATTCAGAAGTCAATACCTACTCTACACCAATGCCATCATTACCACCACCTTTGCCTTTTGTTTCACAGCATCATTGATATTTAATCCCCATCATCCTCTAACCATTTCCTGACTTTCTCTTTAGCTCCAACTGACCCTCTTCCCTTTTTCAACTGTATAAAACCCATCATGTTTCTACCTCTCTTCAGCTCATTCTTGATGAAGGGCTTATGCCCAAAATGTAATTCTCCTGCTCCTCGGATACTGCCTGACCTGCCGTGCTTTTTCAGCACCACATTCTCGACATCTCTCTTCACTTCCAAACAAAGTTCATATTAGATTCAAAACATTAACTCCCTCCACAGATCCTGCCAGAACTGTTGTTTTTCTACTGCACATTCTGTTCTTAATCCCAAATCTATGATTCCTTATTTTAGACTATCCAATCAGGGAAAGTCTCACTGTTGCATCATCCTGGGAAGGATAGTAATCTCTCCTTCCACTCTTTTCCAAAATGACAGAACCTGGAAGTATAAGCCCATAAGAAACTAGAGGTATAAAGATTTTAGAAAATCTGACTATATTGAATTTGCTCAGGCAAAATTAGCTATGGTCCACCAATGGAGTATATACTCAATGACTGTTTTTACCTCTAAATCAAACATTTGTTTCATGAATACAGCATAGTCTGAATTGAACTCTTTCTTCCGTGGATCCAGAATATCATAGTGACTCTTCTTCAAATTTAGATAGATATTCTGAAATTTTATTGCCAGAATCTCGATTCCTTCAATTGTTGAATTGTGTAATGCAGAAAAGGTTTTCACTGCTTCAACCATTTCTGTGATCTGCAAATTTAAAAAAATATCAGTTACCATAACCACACTTAAGTACAATTTGTAAAGAAAAAGTTAATATAAGTATTTACAATCTCTTGTTAAGCTTTTCAAGTGACAAAAGCATAGAATAGCCTGTGCTTCATCTCCCTAGTACAATATGGTGTGCACATTCAAAACAAACTGGAATAAATTCTCATTTAGGAGTAACTTATCAGAGAGCAGGAATCTTTCAGATTCATATCCACTAATTGTTATGAAGAGTATAAGCCAGCAAGAACTTGCAGAGGCACAGAGTCTGGAACAAGGTAACAATGAAATGCTTGGTCAAAACAGCTAGCACGGTTGCTAGGAGACAAAAAATAATTCAAATTTGGCCAATCAGTTTAAATTATGCCCCAAGATACCAAACTCCAATCAAGTTTGAATTTGGTATTTTGCCAATATTAAAACCAATGAAATGATTCTATGCCTTGGTGTATAAAACTGGAAAAACAAATTGAACAGTTGAGAGAGAACTGCCAAAAGACCAACAGATGTAGGCTGCTAGTAAGAACTCTCTGAGAGGTACCTGTCCAGAGAAGGAGTTTGTATAGAAAAAAACATCAACACCAACCTGGGGAGAAAATCTACAGAAGAAGATACAAAGAGAAGATTCGACAGCTGGCTGGTTTTGAAATGTGAATTTTTCAGGAAATCTTTATTTGGGGATTTATCGGATCAGTAGAGGAGTAGGTAATGAATAGGTTTAGATAAATGAGTTGTAAATAGTTTTTAGTTAATTCTTCTCTGTTAGACTTTAAAAAAATAAAATTGTTAATTTTTACTTTACATAGTGACTTTTGGGATAGTTCTTTGCCTCTCGAATTTTACTGCATGGGGTAAATCTTTTCTGTGGTGCTGGTTTAAAATAGCTGGGGGGGGGGGTGTACCCTGTGCCACAATATGAATGATAATCCTTTTGTAAAGCCTCCAAAAGCATCCCCCCAATTATGGGTTATTATGTCAAAATTAAACCTTATTTACTAAATAGCATTTCAAAGTACATGCGAACAAATTTAATTCTGAGATTAGAAAAAAATAAGACCTGTACACTTTCATTATTTGTAAAATGCACACCTTACATATGTGTGACTTTAAGAACAGTTTTCATTTTTTAACATGGGAGTCAGGTACATAGTACAGTTTGCACTGGACAGTAGCAGTCCAAGTCAGCAACACCTCTCGGGGCAGTTAGGGATGTGCAATAAATACTAGACAAACCAGTGATTGTAACATCCTTTGAGAGACTATTTTAAAATTTGCAATCCAGCCAATTTCTAGTTCCAATTTCTTTTTCTCCCATACAAGGTTTATTGTATGGGAGAAAATCTATCCAACATCCTTCTTTATATCCAGTCCCAGAACAATTAAGGATAGACAATGAATGCCATGGCATCCGTAAATAAATATTTTAACATAAACATTACTTTATTTGCATATGGGATGTGGGTTTTGCTAGCTAGGCTAACATTTATTTCCCATCTCTAACTGCCCACAGGATAGTTAAATGTCAACTACATGGAATCCCTACAGTGTGGAAGCAGGCCATTCAGCCCATTGAGGCCACAACAACCGTCCAAAGAGCACCCCACCCAAATGCAATCCTTACACTATCCTTGTAACCCTATATTTCACATGTCTGACCTACCTAGCCTGCGAATTCTTGGATACTATGGCAAAACTTAGCAAGTCCAATCCACCTAACCTGCACAGTTTTGGACTGTGGGAGGAAGCTGGAGCACTTGGAGGAAGCCCACACAGACAGTTACCCGAGGGTGGAATCAAACCCAGGCCCTGGCATTCTGAGGCAGCAATACTAACCACTGAGTCACTATGCCACCCTGAGGGACTGGAGGTACATGGAGGCCAGACAAGGTACGAATGGCAGATTTCCTTCCCTGAAGAAAATTAATAGCCCAAATAGGTTTTTACTCAAAGCACAGTGATTACATGCAACAAAAACAGAAGTCGCTGGAAAAGATCAGCAGGTCTGGCAGTTACTGTGAAGAGAAATCAAAGTTAACATTTCGGGACAGTGATCCTTCCTTAGAACTTCTGAGTGCAAAGCTTTGGTTAAATGTTAAACCCAGGCAGATTGTCTTTACCCTAAGAAATGTATTTAAATAGAGCCTGGCAGTTTTTTTTTCATGTGACATGGGCATCTCTGGCTGGGGCCAGTGCAGATTGCAAATTTATATTTGCCCATGAGCAGGTGGTAGTGAACTGTCTTTCTGAAACACTGCAGTCTATTTGTTGTAGACACTCCTACAAGTGCGATTAGGTAGGGAGTTCCAGGACTACAGTGAAGGGATTTTGATATACAGTATTTCCAAATCAGAATGGTGAGTGGTTTGAAGAGGAATTAGAGCCCACAGTGTTAGGGGCAAGGTACTAGATTGGCTGACTGGCAGAAGGCAGAGTTGGGATAAATGTGTCTTTTTCAGGATGGCAGTGGGTGGCTGGTGAGAACCCACAGGGGTCAGTGTTGAGATCACAACTATTCATGCTGTACGTTAACAATCTGAACAAAGCAACTCAAGGGATTCTTGTTAAGATTGCAGATGACACAAAGATCAGTGCTTGGGCAGGTAGTGTTGAGGAAGCGGGGAGGCTGAAAAAGACTTGGACAGTCAAGGAGAATATGCAAAGAAGTGGCAGATGGAAGACAATCAGGGAAAATGCAAGGCATTGCAATTTGGGAGGAAGAATAGAAATGTAGAGTATTTTCTAAATGGGGAAAGGTTTGGGAAATCTGAAGCACAAAGGAATTTCAGAGACTTAGTTCAGGATTCTCTTCAAGTTAAAATGCAGATTCAGTTGGCAGTTCAGAAGGCAAATGCAATGCTAGCATTCATTTTGAGAGGACTAAAACACAAGGACAGTTATGCACTGCTGAAGCTTTTTAAAGTTCTGGTCAGACCATACACTTTGACTCTGATCTCCAGCATCTGCTGTCCTCACTTTCTCCATACTTGGAATAATGTGAGCAGTTTTGGGTTCAGTATCTAAGGAAGCAAGTGTTGGCATTGGAGGGGCTCCAGAGGAAGCTTACAAGAATGATCCTGGGGGTGAAGGGCTTGCCATATGAGTGTCAGTTGAGGACTCTGGGTGGAGACTCAATGGAGTTTAGAAGGAATAAGATTCAATTCCCTACAGTGTGGAAACAGGCCCAACAAGTCCACACCAACCCTCCAAAGAGCAACCCACCCAGACCCATTCCCCTAACTAATCCACCTAACACTACTGGCAATTTAGCATGGCCAATTCACCTAACCTGCACATCTTTGGACCGTGGGAGGAAATCAGAGCACCCAGAGGAAACGCACGCTGACAATATACAAACTCCAACAGACAGTTGCCCGAAGTGGGAATTGAACCCGGGTCCTTGGTACTGTGAGGCCAAAGTGCTAACCACTGAGCCACCATGCCAACCAGTTAAGGGAATATCTCATTGAAACCTACAGAATACTGAGAGGCCTGGATACAGTGGATGTGGAGAAGATGTTTCCACTGGTGGGAGAGCCTAGCATCTGAGGGCACAACCTCAGGATGAAGGGTCGATCCTTTAGAACTGAGACAAGGAGGAATTATTTCAGCCAAAGGGTGGTCAATCTGTGGAACTCACTGCCACAGAAGGCTCACGAGGCCAAGTCATTACGTGTATTTAAGATAGAAATTAACAGAGTCTTGATTAGTAAGGAATAAAAGGTTACAGAGTGAAGGAAGGGGAATGGGGTTGAGAACATATCAGCCATAATGGAATGGCAAAGTAGACTATGGATCAAATGGTTCTGGATTAGTGGTGCTGGAAGAGCACAGCTGTTCAGGCAGCATCAGAGAAGCAGAAAAATCGACGTTTCGGGCAAAAGCCCTTCATCAGGAATACAGGCAGAGAGCCTGAAGGGTGGAGAGATAAGTGAGAGGAGGGTGGGGTGGGGAGAAAGTAGCATAGAGTACAATAGGTGAGTGGGGGAGGGGCTGAAGGTGGTAGGTCGGGGGCGAGTGGAGTGGATAGGTGGAAAAGAAGATAGGCAGGTAGGACAAGTCATGGG
>NC_057712.1:133888460-133890062 GCF_004010195.1 Chiloscyllium plagiosum
GTGGACCTGACCAGGTAGTCATGGAGGGAACGGTCTTTGTGGAAGGCAGAAAGGGGTGGGGAGGGAACTATATCCCTGGTGGTGGGGTCTGTTTGGAGGTGGCGGAAATGTCAGCGGAAGATTTGGTTTATGTGAAGGTTGGTAGGGTGGAAGGTGAGCACCAGATGGGTTCTGTCCTTGTTATGGTTGGAGGGGTGGTGTCTGAGGGCAGAGGTGTGGGATGTGGACGAGATGCGTTGGAGGGCACCATTAACCACGTGGGAAGGGAAATTGCGGTCTCTAAAAAAAGAGGCCATCTGGTGTGTTCTGTGATGGAACTAGTCCTCCTGGGAGCAGATACAGTGGAGGCGGAGGAATTGGGAATACGGGATGGCATTTCTGCAGGAGGTAGTGTGGGAAGACGTGTAACCCAGGTAGCTGTGGGAGTCGGTGGGTTTGTAAAAAATGTCATTGTCAAGTCGGTCATCATTAATGGAGATGGAGAGGTTCAGGAAGGGGAGGGAGATGTCAGAGATGCCACAGGTAAATTTAAGGTCGGGGTGGAATGTGTTGGTGAAGTTGATGAATTGCTCAACCTCCTTGCGGGAGCATGAGGTGGCGCCAATGCAGTCATCAATGTAGCGGAGGAAGAGGTGGGGAGTGGTGCCGGTGTAATTACGGAAGGTCAACTGTTCTACACAGCCAACAAAGAGACAGGTATAGCTGGGGGAGTCAGAGTAAGTGGGAGAATTCGAAGGAGAAATTGTTAAGGGTGAGGATCAGTTCGGCCAAACGAATGATAGTGTCGGTGGAAGGGTACTGTTGGGGACGTCAGGAGAGGAAGGAATGGAGGGTTTGGAGGCCCTGGTTATGGCGGATGGAGGTGTAGAGGGATTGGAAATCCATGGTGAAGATGAGGCGTTGGGGGCCGGGGAAACGGAAATCTTGGAGGAGGTGGAGGACGTGGGTGGTGTCTCGAACGTATGTGGGGAGTTCCTGGACTAAGGGGGATAGGACAGTGCCGAAGTAGGTAGAAATGTGTTCAGTGGGGCAGGAGCATACTGAGACAATGGGTCGGCCAGGGTGGTCAGGCATGTGGATCTTGGGAAGGAGGTAGAACCGGGCAGTGCGGGGTTCCCGGACTATGAGGTTGGAAGCTGTGGGTGGGAGATCTCCTGAGGTGATGAGGTTCTGGCCTGGTCAGGTCCACGCCCCCCTCCAACCCACCCTCCCATCTTGGCACCTTCCCCTGCCACCGCAGGAATTGCAAAACCTGTGCCCACACCTCTTCCCTCACCTCCATCCAAGGCCCTAAAGGAGCCTTCAACATCCATCAATGTTTTACCTGCACATTCACCAATATCATTTATTGTATCCGTTGCTCCTGATGCGGTCTCCTCTACATTGGGGAGACTGGACGCCTCCTAGCAGAGCGCTTTAGGGAACATCTCCGGGACACCCGCTCCAATCAACCACACCGCCCTTGGCCCAACATTTCAACTCCCACCCCACTCTGCCGAGGACATGGAGGTATTGGGCCTCCTTCACCGCCGCTCCCTCACCACCAGACACCTGGAGGAAGAACGCCTCATCCTCCGCCTCGGAACACTTCAACCCCAGGGC
>NC_057712.1:133890092-133903007 GCF_004010195.1 Chiloscyllium plagiosum
CCACTCACCTATTGTACTCTATGCTACTTTCTCCCCACCCCCACCCTCCTCTCACATCTCTCCACGCTTCAGGCTCTCTGCCTGTATTCCTGATGAAGGGCTTTTGTCCAAAACGTAGATTTTACTGCTCCTCGGATTGCCTGAACTGCTGTGCTCTTCCAGCACCATTAATCCCAGAATCTGGTTTCCAGCATCTGCAGTCATTGTTTTTACCTGTGGACCAAATGGCCTGATTCTGCTCCTTTTTCTATGGTCATATGATAACATGCAGGTTTGTCTACTCCCATCTATTTACTGCCCTGTCCTTTGAGATGGTAATAGTTGTAGTTTTGCAAGGTGCTCTCTCGGCAACCTTGGTAAATTTCTGTAGTGCATTTTACGAGTAGTACATACTTGTGCTGCTTTGCAACAGAGGTGAAGGGAGTGAATTTGGATTTGGAGCCAATAAAGCTGTACACTTTGTCCTGATTTCTTAGTCTTGGTGCACTCATCCAGGTAAGTGTTGAGTATTCCATCGTACTCTGTTATGGACCAGACCAGACCCTCTCAAAATTTATTAAGAAGGTAGCCAAGCCTATTTTAAAGATAAATGTCAGGTGCTGTGTACTAGATGCAATTCGATTGGTTAAACCACTTTACATTAAACAATACATAATTTATTTGAACACTTTAGTTTAAATACAACAAAAAAAAGAAGAACTTGGAATAACAACTCCATTGGAAAACTTAACAGAATAATAGATACAGTAACCATTACTAATTAACTGTTCCAAATAGTAACATCCCATAAATACACCCTCAATAAAAGGCAAATTCAGAAAACAGATTTTGTCTAACATGCAATCCAGCAGCGTAGGAAGAGAATCTCAAACCTTTGGCTGTCATCAAGGGGGAGGGGGGAAAAATAGCTTCTGTTTCTTCAAGACCCTAACAGCCACTGCTGCTAAAAGCTAAACTTAAAATTTCTGGCTCTGTGGGTGGGAGCTTGACCATATGCATTCAGGCTGCTTCTATTGTTCCAAATAACGTAAGAGGTATAGTTAGTAAGTTTGCAGATGACACCAAAATTGGAGGTGTAGTGGACAGCAAAGAAGGTTACCTCAGATAACAACAGGATCTTGACCAGATGGGCCAATGGGCTGAGAAGTGGCAGATGGAGTTTAATTCAGATAAATGCGAGGTGCTGCATTTTGGGAAAGCAAATCTTAGCAGGACTTGAAGAATTTGAGCTACAGGGAGAGAACATAGAACATAGAACATAGAAGAATACAGCGCAGTACAGGCCCTTTGGCCCTCGATGTTGCGCCGATCAGAGGCAGAACAGGCTGTTTTCCCTGCATTGTCTGAGGCTGAGGGATGACCTTATAGAGGTTTACAAAATTATGAGGGGCATGGATAGGATAAATAGACAAAGTCTTTTCCCTGGGGTGGAGGAGTCCAGAACTAGAGGGCATAGGTTTAGGGTGAGAGGGGAAAGATATAAAAGAGACCTAAGGTGCAATGCTTTCACGCAGAGGGTGGTATGTGTATGGAATGAGCTGCCAGAAGAAGTGGTGGAGGCTGGTACAATGGCAACATTTAGAAGGTATTTGGATGGGTATATGAATAGGAAGGGTTTGGAGGGATATTGGCCGGGACCTGGCAGGTGGGACTAGATTGGGTTGGGATATCTGGTCGGCATGGATGGGTTGGACTGAAGGGTCTGTTTCCGTACTGTACATCTCTATGACTCTAAGGTGTTTATCCTGTCATAGACTGCTCAGCACCTGTTCTTAAATCTCTTTCTAAAAGAAACCACTGGGCGGCACGGTGGCACAGTGGTTAGCACTGCTGCCTCGCAGCGCCAGAGACCCGGGTTCATTTCCCGCCTCAGGCGACTGACTGTGTGGAGTTTGCACGTTCTCCCCGTGTCTGCGTGGGTTTCCTCCGGGTGCTCCGGTTTCCTCCCACAGTCCAAAGATGTGCAGGTCAGGTGAATTGGCCATGCTAAATTGCCCGTAGTGTTAGGTAAGGGGTAAATGTAGGGGTATGGGTGGGTTACGCTTCGGCGGGTCGGTGTGGACTTGTTGGGCCGAAGGGCCTGTTTCCACACTGTAAAGTAATCTAAACAAAACGTACCTCTTAAAGGCACATCATCACATTCCTGATTTTTGCTTTGTATATAGTAGAAAGACTCTGGGAAGTCAGTAGGTGAATTACCTACAACAGAAGTCTGAGCTTCTGATCACCTTTTGCAGTCACAGTTTTTAAATAACTAGTCCATTTCAATTCATGGAAACTCCAAGTTGATAGTTGAGTATTCAGCAATGGTGATGCCATTGAATGGGAAAAGCAATGATTCGCTCTTCTCTTATTGGAGACTGCCATTGCCTGCACTTTTGCCGCACATATGTCACTTGCCACTGGGCAGCCAAAACCTGGATTTTGTCCAGATCTTGCTGAATTTGGGCATGCAAGTTTTCAGTAGCTGAGGAGTCAGAATTGATGCTAAACATTGCAGAATCATCAGTGAACATTCCAGCTTCTCATCCAATGATGGAGGGAAGGTTTCTGCCAAAACAGCTGAAGATGATTGGGCTTAGAACACTATGCTGAGGATGTTCTGCATGGAATAACTTTCAAGGCTAGTGTCCTGTCACCAAGTCCCTTTATTTACATATGCATAGTACTTGACAGTGGTCCAGCTTCCTTGGAGCAATGAGAACAGGACCTTTGACACTCCTGTTTATATCTATCAGCCAGGAATTCCTGATTGGACATCATAGAATTCATATTCTATGATGTCCAATTGGTTGACCTTGTTACAATCACTAATTATAGAGGTGTCCTGGAGCTGAGATAACTGACCTCCAAAAAGAACAACTGTCTTCCTGTGTACCAGGTTTGACTCCAATCAGTGCAAAGATTGCCCTCAATTCCCATTTCCTCAAGTTTTCCTCACATTCCTTGATGTCACATTCAGTCAAATGTAGTAGATAGGTAGGAAAGAAGATGGACAGGTAGGACATTTCAAGAGGGCTGTGCTGACTTGGAGGTGCCGAGTTCATTCAACCTATCCACTCCACCTCCCCTTCCGACCTATCACTATCACCCCCCATCCATCGCCTTCACAGCTACCTTCCCCAACCCCCACCCCCCAGTCTCCTATTTATCTCTCAGTCCCCTTTCCACCACAAAATTCCTGATGAAGGGCTTATGCCTGAAACGTACACTCTCGTGCTCCTTGAATGCTGCTTGACCTGCTGTGCTATTCCACATAAACACAATGGCTACAAGATAGATCACCTCTTTACTCTCTAAAGTCTGTCCACAAGGCTCAAGTCAGGAGTGTAATGGAATACTCCTGACTTGCCTGGATGAGTGCAGGCCCAACAACATTCAAGAGGTTTGACACCATCCAGGATAAAGCAGCCTGCTTGATTGGCGCTATATCCACAAGCATCCACTTCCTCTGCCATTGACACTCAGTAGCAGCAGTGTATACTACCTGCAAGTTGCATAGCAGAAATTCACCAAAGATCCTCAGATAGCACCTTCAAAACCCATTACCACCTCCACCTAGAAGGATAAAAGCAGCATGACTGAAAGCATTTATCCCAATAATTGTTTGTTAGGACAGATTTTTAATTGATGAAAGAAGATACACTTTGCCAAAAAAATTTAACCTTGCACTCATCAGAGTATTTTGCAAGAGTACAAATTCAAGGGGAAAAGCAACATTTACACTCCATGAGAGAAGAATGCTGATTGGTTAGCAAGTATATTCTGATTGGTAGAAATGTTGCCATAAAGAATGCATTCATAAAATACTGAATGAAAAACAAAATCTGGAATTAAAAATCTCATTATGGTTGTGAAACTATTGTCAATTCTCACAAGCTGCCATCAGATCATTAAAAACCGAAAGAACTACAAATGCTGTAAATTAGGAACAGAAACAGCAGTTACTGGAAAAGCTCAGTAGGTATGGCAGCATCTGTGAGGAGAAATCAGAGTTAACATTTCTGATTCACAGTATCTGCAGTTATTTTGTTTTTTAATGAACCAGATGGCTGCTTGTGACCCTTCCTCAGAACTGGGGAACACTACCACCTTCAAGGTCCCCTCCAAGCCACTCACCATCCTGACCTGGAAATATATTGCGGTTCCTTCACTGTCTCTGGGTCAAAATCCTGGAATTCCCTCCTGAAAGGCATTGGTGAACCCACAGCAGGTAGGCTGCAACGATTCAAGAAGACAGCCCACCACCACCTTCTCAAGGGCAACTCGGTATGGGCAATAAATGCTGGCAAGCTAACAAAGCCCATATCCCACAAATGAATTTAAAAAAATTAAAATAACTGGCCCAATAGAAGATATGCTGTGAGAAATTGTTCATCACCCCTTCCATTATTTACAAATGATTGAAAATAACAACATCTCATCTTTAGACTAGGCATTTTACAGCCTTCTGGACTGAATATTGAATTCAACATCTTCAAATTATGAACCAACTCACATTACTTCCCTTTCTTTTAGCTTTACTTGTTACATTCTTTGTCACCATCTCTTTGGTTCATAACCTGCCATGCCCTGGCATTTTAAGTGCTTGTCCAGATGTTTATAGAGTCACAGAGTCATAAAGATGTACAGCACAGAAACAGATCCTTTGGTCCAACTTGTCCATGCCAACCAGATATCCCAACCCAATCCAGATCCGCCCCCCAGTACCTGGTCCATATCCCTCCAAACCCTTCCTATTCATATACCCATCCAGATGCCTTTTAAATGTTGCCATTGTACTAGCCTCCACCACTTCCTCTGTAGCCCATTTCATACACGTACCACCCTCTGCGTGAAAAAGTTGCCCCTTAGGTCACTTTTATATCTTTCCCCTCTCACCCTAAACCTATGCCCTCTAGCTCTGGACTCCCCCACCCCAGGGAAAATACCTTATCTATTTATTCTATCCATGCCCCTCAGAATTTTGTAAACCTCTATAAGGTCACCCCTCAGCCTCCGACACTCCAGGGAAAACAGCTCTAGCCTATTCAACCTCTCCCTATAGCTCAAATTCTCTAACGCTGGCAAAATCCTTGTAAATCTTTTCTGAACCCTTTGAAGTTTTACAATATCCTTCCAATAGGAAGGAGACCAGAATTGCTCACAATATTCCAAAAGTGGCCTCGTCAATATTCTGTACAGCCGCAACATGACCTCCCAACTCCTCTACTCAATGCTCTGACCATTAAAGGAAAGCCTACTAAACGCCTTCTTTACTATCCTATCTACCTGGGACTCCACTTTCAAGGAGCTATGAACCTGTACTCCAAGATCTCTTTGTTCAGCAACACTCCCTAGGACCTTACCATTAAGTGTATAAGTCCTGCTAAGGTTTTCTTTCCCAAAATACAACACCTCACATTTATCTAAATTAAATTCTATCTGCCACTTCTCAGCCCATTGGCTCATCTGATCAAGATTGCATTGTAATCCAAGATAACTTTCTTCGCTGTCCAATTTTGGTGTCATCTGCAAACTTACTAACTGTATCTCTTAAGCTCACATCTAAATCATTTATATATATGATGAAAAGTAGTGGACCCAGCACCGATTCTTGTGGTACTCCACTGGTCACAGTCCTCCAATCTGAAAAATAACCCTCTATCACTACCCTCTGTCTTCTACCATTGATCCAGTTCTGTATCCAAATGGCTAGTTTCTTAAATGTTGCAAGAATACTTGCCTCCACCACCCTCTTAGGTGTTCCATATTTCTACCAACCACTGAATGATAATTATTTTCCTCAGATCTCCTCTGAATAACTTGCTCTAAACTCATTCCATTTGGTCTTAGACATGTTTGCCACAGGTAAGAAATTCTTACGATCATGCCTCTTATAATTATATATACTTCAATCAGATCTCTCCCAGATTCCTGTGCTCCATGGAATACAAACCTAGTCCGTCCAGTCTCTCCTGAGACTTTTCATCCCAGTCATCATCCTGGTGAATCTCCACTATACCCTCTCCAGCGCACATTCTGCAGACAGTATTCCATCTGTGCCCCAACCCATGTTTTATTAAGTTTTAGCAAGACTTCCTTGCTTGTTTTTTTTCTATGCCCCAGCTAATAAAGGCAAGCATTCTGTACGCCTTCTTCTCCACTCTGTCTACCATTACTGACACTTTCAGGGATCTATGGAATTGTACATCAAGGTTCCTTTGATTTTCGATACTCCCTAGGGACGTAATTTTATTATGTAAATCGTTCCCTTAATAGACCTCCCAAAATGCTGTCAATACTTTATAATATTCCTGGAAAAAGGCATGGAATGTTTTATGACAATGCACATAAGAGAAAGCAGGAGTAGACTATTTGGTCCTTCACTATCACCACACATTTCAGTAAGAGCCAAGCCAATTGTCCACTTCTTTTTCATTTAATTTTCCTTGAGCTTGTCATCTCACCTGATCTTGCTAGTCCCATCATAACAACTACAGATAAATCCATTTCTTATCACTTTCTCAGATTAATGACCACCCATATCCTTCTTCCATGCCCTAACCCTGTTCCCTCCAACATTCATCACTGGAAAAAGCTCACTTCCAATTTGCTTACAACTGCACTTTCAAAATCCCAAGTTGTTTTTGAATTGGTACCTTTCCCTGGTTCCGGTCATCTTTTTGCAATTTTGGAGTTCATCTTTCCATGAGACCATCCTCCTGCTCCTTCATAGAGTCATAGAGATGTACAGCATGGAAACAGACCCTTCGGTCCAACCCGTCCATGCCGACCAGATATCCCAACCCAATCTAGTTCCACCTGCCAGCACCCGCCCCATATCCCTCCAAACCCTTCCTATTCATATACCCATCCAAATGCCTTTTAAATGTTGCAATTGTACCAGCCTCCACCACTTCCTCTGGCAGCTCATTCCATACCCATACCACCCTCTGTGTGAAACAGTTGCCCCATAGATCACTTTTATATTTTTCCCCTCTTACCCTAAACCTATGCCCTCTAGTTCTGGACTCCCCAACCCCAGGGAAAAGACTTTGCCTATTTATCCTATCCATGCCCCTCATAATTTTGTAAATCTCTATAAGGTCACCCCTCAGCCTCCGACGCTCCAGGGAAAACAGCCCCAGCCTGTTGAGCCTCTCCCTATAGCTGAATCTTATTCCTGCTGAAATGTTGACTTCACCTGCTGATTCTAATGAGGTGACATTTTTTTACTCTGATACGATTGTGAGTCTTTGAAATTCTCTTAATCAAGGGCAGTGCATGCAGAATCTTTGTACGTTTTTAAGGCAGAGGTAGATCGGTTCTTATAAGACCATAAAACATAGGAGTAGAAATTAGGTCATTCAGCCCTCGAGTCTGCTCCGCCATTTAATCAGGGCCATTTAATAAGTTTCTCAACCCTATTCACCTGATTTCTCCCCATAATGTTTGATCCCCTTGACAAGCTAACTCCTTCTTAAAAATACTCAATGAACTGGCCTCCACAGGCTTCTGTGGCAATAAATTCCATAGATTTACCACCCTTTGGCTGAAGAAGTTTCTCCTTATCTCTGTTCTAAAGGTCTTCACTATACTCTATACGCTATACTCTAAGGCTGTGCCCTTGGGTCCTAGTGTCTCCTGCATCCGTTCTATCTAGGCCTTTCAGTATTGTGTAAGTTTCAATTAGATTCCTCACTTTTCTTTCAAAACTCCATCAAACACAGGCCCTGAGTCCTCAACCATTCCTCATGTGACAAGTCCTACATCCCGGATCATTCTTGTGAACCTCCTCCAGGCCCGCTCTAGGGCCAGTCCATCCTTCCTGAGACTCACAATGGTCTAAATAACTTCTGATCAGAGTCTTATAAAATCTCAGAAGTACATATCTGCTTTTACTTTTTCATCCTCTCAAAATAAACGACAACATTGCATTTGCCTTCCTGACTACTGATTCAGCCTGCAAGTTTACCTGAAGAGAGTCCTGGAGTAGGACTCGCAAGTCCCTTTGTACTTCAGATTTCTGAATTTTCTCCCCATTTAGAATAGAAAATAGTTTATGCCTCTATTCTTCCCACCAAACTGCATTTTCCCACATTGTATTCCATCTGCCACTTCTTTGCCCATTCTCCTAACCTAGCAAATTCTTCTGTTGTCTCCCCACCTCCTCAAAACTAGCTGTCCCTCCACCTATCTTTGTATCATCTGCAAATTTAGCCAGAATACCCACAGTTCCTTCATCTAGATTATTAATGTACAAGGTGAAAAATTGTGGTCCCAAAACTGATCCTTCATAGTCCAACACTAGTTCCACATTACTGCACTAACTTGAGAGACTTGAATCATAGAATCCCTACAGTGTGGAAAGAGGCCATTTGGCCCAATAAGTCCATACCGACCCTCCGAAGAGTAACCACCCAGACCCATTCCCTTACATTTCCCCTGACTAATAAGTATAAGTTACTTTCTTTTAGCTTGGGCGTTGTTCAGTTCCTGGAGGAAGTTGGAGAGGTCGTGAGGTCACCAGGGAGCAGCAGGGTCAGTCGGGATACGTGAGTATACGGTATAAATTACTTACTTTTAGCTCGGGCGTTGTTTAGTTCCTGGAGGCAGTTGAAGAGGTCGCAAAGTCACCAGGGAGCAGCGGAGATGGCATCCTTTGTAAGCAGAATTGTGCACCCCACATGGTATGTTGCCTGCCTAGTGCCAGGGTGACTGGCTTGACAGAATATTGGAGAGGGATGGGGACGATCCAGTTGTTGTGGTCCACTCAAAACACACAACACAGGCAAGACATGGAAAGAAGACCTGTTTGGGGATTATCAGGAGCTACGAACTAAATTAAAGAACAGGTCTTCATGGGTTATCTCTCGATTGCTACCTGAGCCACATGCAAATTTGCATAGGAACACGAGAATAAGGGAAATAAAAGTGGTAAAGAAGACTGGGTTATAATCCAATAGGTTGATTTGAAAGCACTAGCCTTCGGATGAACTTTGGATCATTCCGGAGGCAGAGGAGGGTTATTGAAAGGAGTTACAGGGAGGTAGTCACTCCTCAGGTACAAGAAAAAGGCAGATGGGTTACAGTCAGGGGACAGAAAGGGAACCTGCAGGCAGTGCAGGGATCCCCTGTGGCCATCCCCCTCAACAATAAGTATACCATTTTGGGTACTGTTGGAGGGGGCACGACTTACCAGGGGAAAGCAGTGGGGTACAGGGCTCTGGCACAGAGTCTGTCCCTGCTGCTCAGAAGGGAAGGGGGAAGAGGAGCAGAGCAGTAGTCATTGGGGACTCCATAGTTAGAGGCACAGATAGGAGGTTCTGTGGGGACGAGAGAGACTCACGGTTGGTGTGTTGCCTCGCAGGTGCCAGGGTTTGTGATGTCTCTGATCATGTTTTTGGGATCCTTAACGGGGAGGGGGAGCAGCTCCAAGTCGTGGTCCACATAGGCACCAACGACATAGGTAGGAAGAGAGATGGGAATTTAAGGCAGAAATTCAGGGAGCTAGGATGGAAGCTTAGAGCTAGGACGAACAGAGTTATTGTCTCTGGTTGGTTGCCCGTGCCACGTGCTAGTGAGGCGGGGAATAGGAAGAGAGAGGAGTTGAAAACGTGGCTACAGGGATGGTGCAGGAGGGAGGGTTTTGGATTCTTGGATAATTGGGGCTCTTTCTGGGGTAGGTGGGACCTCTACAAGCAGGATGGTCTTCATCTGAACCAGAGGGGTACCAATATCCTGGGGGGGAAATTCGCTAAGGCTGTTGGGGTGGGTTTAAACTAATCCAGCAGGGGTAAAATTGTAATTCAGCTATAGAAAAGGTTGAGAGTAGGGAGGTCTGAAATCAAGTTTCAGGGACGCAAGATGGCACCGGAAAGCAAGAAGTTGGTTTGAAGTGTGTCTACTTCAACGCCAGGAGCATCCGGAATAAGGTGGATGAACTTGCAGCACGGGTTGGTACCGAGGACTTCGATGTTGTGGCAATTTCGGAGACATGGATAAAGCAGGGACAGGAATGGTTGTTGCAGGTTCCAGGATTTAGATATTTCAGTAAGAACAGAGAAAATGGTAAAAGAGGGGGAGGTGTGGCATTGTGGTCAAGGACAGTAATGTAGTTGCAGAAAGGATGTTTGGGGACTCGTCAATTGAGGTAGTATGGGCTGAGGTTGGAAATACGAAAGGAGAGGTCACCCTGTTGGGAGTTTTCTATAGGCATCTGAATAGTTCCAGAGATGTAGAGGAAAGGGTAGCAAAGATGATTCTCAATAGGAGTGAGAGAAACAGGGTAATTGTCATGGGGGTCTTCAACTTTCCAAATATTGACTGGGAACACTATAGTACGAGTACTATAGATGGGTCAGTCTTTGTACAGTGTGTGCAGGAGGGCTTCCTGACAGTGTGTAGACAGTCCAACAAGGGGCGAAGCCACATTAGATTTGGTACTGGGTGATGAGCCCGGCCAGGTGTTAGACTTGGAAGTAGGTGAGCACTTTGGTGATAGCAATCACAATTCTGTTAGGTTTACTTTAGTGATAGGAAGGGATAGGAGTATACCACGAGACAAGAGTTACAGCTGGAGGAAAGGCAATTACGATGCGATTAGGCAAGATTTAGGAAGCATAGGATGGGGAAGGAAACTGCAGGGGATGGGCACATTAGAAATGTGGAGCTTATTCAAGGAAAAGCTCCTGAGTGTATCTGTCAGGCAGGGAGGAAGCTGTTATTAGCTTTTATTAATAGAGGGATCGAGTTCCGGAGCCATGAGGTTATGCTACAGCTGTACAAAGCTCTGGTGCGGCCGTACTTGGAGTTTGTGTACATTTCTGGTCACCACATTATAAGAAGGATGTGGAAGCTTTGGAAAGGGTGCAGAGGAGATTTACTAGGATGTTGCCTGGTATGGAGGGAAGGTCTTACGAGGAAAGGCTGAGGGACTTGAGACTGTTTTCGTTGGAGAGAAGAAGGTTAAGAGGTGACTTAATATAGATATAAAAGATAATCAAAGGGTTAGATAGGATGGACAGGGAGAGCCTTTTTCCAAGTATGGGGACGGCGAGCACAAGGGGTCATAGCTTTAAATTGAGGGGTGATAGATAAAGGACAGGTGTCAGAGGTAGTTTCTTTACTCAGAGAGTAGTAAGGGTATGGAATGCTTTGCCTGCAACAGTAGTAGATTCGCCAAATTTAAGTTGTTATTGGACAAGCATATGGACGTACATGGAATAGTGTAGGTTAGATGGGCTTCAGATTGGTATGACTGGTCGGTGCAACATCGAGGGCCGAAGGGCCTGTACTTCGTGTCGTGTGTCCCAGAAATGTTCTCTGAAATGTTCCACAGGTTCGCATCCTGTCTCCACTATGTAGAGGAGACCACATCAAAAGCAATGGATTCAGCAGTTGACTTTTGTGGAAGTACAGGTAAATCTCTGTCCGGCGTGGAAGGATCTTTTGGGGCCTTAGACAAAGGTGAGATGGGAGGTGTGGATGCAGGTTTTGCATTTCTAGGTTGTTGGGGTGGAAGGTGAGGACCGGGTGGGGGGGGGGGGATTCTGTCCTTGTTGCAACAGGAGGGATAGGGTTCAAAGGCGGAAGTGCAAGTGGTGGAGGAGATGCGCTAGAAGGCAAAGGCGAACACGTGGGAGGGGAAATCATGGTCATTGAAGAACGAGGCCATCTGGGATGTTTTATGGAGGAATTGGTCCTTCTGGGAGCAGAGGCGGAAGAATTGGGAATAAGGGATAGCATTCTAACAGGAGACAGGATGGGAGGAGGTATAGTCCAGGAACCTGTGGGAGTTTGGTGGGTTTGAAGTAGATATCGGTGTTAATTCAGTCGCTGGAAATGGAGATGGAGAGGTCCAGGAAGGGGAGGGATATGTCCGCAATTGTCCAGGTGAACTTGAGGTCGGGATGAGAGGTGTTCATGAAGTTGATGAATTGTTCAACTTCCTCGTGGGAGCACGATGACTGTATTTAGCACATGGATGATTTTGGGATAGTTTAGGGGGACGAGCTGAGAATAATGTAGGTCGGTGCAACATCGAGGCCCGAAGGGCCTGTTCTGCGCTGTATTGTTCTATGTTCTATGTAATGGAGGAAAAGGTGGGGAATGGTGCTGGTGTAGCTGTGGAAGGTGGACTGTTACACATACTCGATGAAGAGGCAGACATAGCTGGGAGCCATGAAGGTGCCCATGGCTACCCCTTTGCTCTGGAGAAAGTCAGAGTACTCGAAGGAGAAATTGTTGAAGGTGAGGACTGGTTCACCAATCGAATGATTATGTCACTGGATGGACTCTTGAACTACCTATCCATCTTCCTTCCCAACTTCCGCTCCACCGTCCTCTCCAACCTATCACCTTTACCCCCATCTTCATCTACCTATCGCATTCCCAGCTACCTTCCACCCAGCATCCCCACCCCCCTTTCCCATTTATCTCTCAGCCCCCTTGGCCTACCCACTCATTCCTGATGAATAGCTTCTGCTCAAAACGTCGATTCTCCTGCTCCTCAGATGCAGCCTGACTAGCTGTGCTCTTTCAGCATCACACTCTGCCCATCTGAGTCTGAGAATCTCCCAGGTAAATTAGTTTTTATAATCACTGCTCTGTGTGCACCTCCATCTGATTCTGCTCCCTGGAAACAAGGCTGTGAATCCCTAAGGTAAGTTAGTTGCAATACTCACTGCTGAAGCCGACGCCAACTCGAAGACACCTCCTCCTGTTGCCCCCTTGACCATGTCCCCACCGCCCCCCCATCACCAAACCATCATCTCCCAGACCATACAGAACCTCATCACCTCAGGTGATCTCCCACTCACAGCTTCCAACCTCATAATCCAGGAACCCCGCACCACCCGATTCTATTTCCTGCCCAAGATCCATAAGCCTGACCACCCCCGCCGACTCATTGTCTCACCCCCCCCCAACTCC
>NC_057712.1:133904316-133915216 GCF_004010195.1 Chiloscyllium plagiosum
ATCCCCATCCCCATTCACCTATTGTACTCTATGCTACTTTCTCCCCGCCCCCACCCCCCTCTCATTTATCTCTTCCCTCTGCAGGCACCCAGCCTCGATTCCTGATGAAGGGCTTTTGCTCGAAACATCAATTTTCCTGCTCCTCGGATGCTGCCTGACCTGCTGTGCTTTTCCAGCACTACTCTAATCTAGACTCTGGTTTCCAGCATCTGCAGTCCTTGTTTTTACCCTGTAATCCTCCCTCTGACTCTGCTCCCTGTAAACAAGGCCACAAATGCTCAAAATAAGTTCGTTTTTTGTAATTTAGTCTTGATTACCAAGGGGATGAAAGATTATCACGGATATGCAGGAATGTACACCTGAGGTTAAAATCAGATCAGTCATGATCTTATTGAATGGCTGAGCAGTTTACTTATGTTCTTTGTTCTTATTTTCATATATATGTGCGTGTGCCTGTATATTGAAGGCACTCTCTAAGTTGTTTTATCTCTTTCAACTGGTTGAGAGGAAATCACCTGATCTATATGTCTTCCTCACTAATCAAATTGATTCTGTATTTCAACTATCTAGGTCATGTTCTGTCCATTCATGCAATATTATATTTTTGAAAGCTTTTGAAATTGCTACCCATTCCTTCAGTTCAGACAGCTTATTTACTGTATTGTCTGTTCACATATATGTCTGTTTTGGGATTAGTTAGAATGGTAAGTGTTTACATTTTCATACCAAGAAATAAATGTGTTAAGCAATTTTACCTCAATATTGAATAAGTTAAGTTCATAATCAATAAATAATTTTCTGTTTCTTGAAGAAGCCTAGTTGATGCATCTTTTGGCCTTATGAGTAACTGCGTAAAACAATTACATTTATATTGTAACACACAGATTAATGCAACTAAAGAAAGATAGTGCATTCCCCTCCTACTCAGACTTTACATACTTATATCATCGAATCATAGAATCCCTATGGTGTGGAAACAGGCCATTTTGGCCCAACAAGTTCACACCAACCCTCCGAAGATTATCCCATCCAGCCCTGTTCTTTTCAAAATGTTTGCAAGTTCGGCAAGTAAGTCTCAAATAATACAATCTTTTAAAAAAATTGAAGTTGGTAATCCAGTGCTTCAGAATAGAGAAGCTTATTCTTTCCCGTGTTCGAGGTAACTGCATAAGATGCTGTGGAATTGGCTTTGAACGATTTTCAGATTCTCAGTTTAAAAGTGGAGTACTATTGAAGACCAGAAAGCTTCATCTGGAAGACCAGTTGAGTAGTCTTCTTTTTTCATATTTATTTAAATATTTATACACTTTCGCTGGAAGATGTTTGGAGCAGACTAAAACCTGAGGCAAAGAACTTGTCTTATGAAGAAAGGGTTGGGTCCACTCTTTGGAATTAAGATGGATGACAGATGATCTTATTGAGGCATATAAAGTTCTGAGGAGGAGTTAATAGGGTAGATGCTTCTTCTTGTGGGGAAATACTGAATGGGTATGGGAAGTTTCAAATGAAGGGATGGCTCACTAAAGAGATAGAAGAGGACATTTCTCTTTTTCTCTCGGGAATGGTTATTCATTAAAACTATATTGTTTCATTTATTCTTTCATTGGACATTGGGTTTACTGGCCATAAGTTTTAGATTAGATTAGATTACTTACAGTGTGGAAGCAGGCCCTTCGGCCCAAAAATCCACACCGACCCGCTGAAGCGCAACCCACCCACACCCATTCCCCTACACTTACCCCTTCGCCTAACACTACAGGCAATTTAGCATGGCCAATTCACCTAACCTGCACATCTTTGGACTGTGGGAGGAAACCGGAGCACCCGGAGGAAACCCACGCAGACACGGGGAGAATGTGCAAACCCCACACAGTCAGTCGCCTGAGGCGGGAATTGAACCCGGGTCAATTTTTTGTTGTCCATTTTTTTACTGTTCGTGAGTTGAGTGGCTTGCAGACCACACATAAAGGTCACAAGTATTACAGGGGCCAGATGAAGTAAGAGTGGAAAATATCCTTCCTGCAAGGACATTAGTGAACCAGAAAGTTTTTTAAGAAAATTAATGACCGCTGTCAAGATCAAAAAGACTGGCATTAAATTTTGGATTTATTTCAGACTCCCACCACCTGATGTGCTTTGCTTGGTGGTCATCCATTCCCCTTTCTTCCAATTCCTTGAGCTGCGATGTGACTACCTCTCTAAACATGCTATCTACCTAGCTCTCAGCCTTGCAAATATACCACAGTGTCTCCAGCTGGTGCTTGGACTGTGTAACACAAAGCTCAAGTTTCTGCAGTTAGGAGCACTTTGTGCACACATGGTCATCTGGACAGCAGCAGGGTCCATGACTTCTCACATGTGACAGGTCATATATTCCTTTCAGATGACTTCACCTGCCATGATTTAAACTCAAATTTACTTAGTCTTACTTGCTAACTTTTCTAATTAGTTAATCTTAAAGATACTTTCTTTATCTTAATTTTAGTCTCCTCTATTTGATAACTTTTACTTCTCAGTTCCTTCTTAGTTAAACTCCCTTAATAACCTACCAGCATGTAATCCTTGATCTGCTCCTGCCCCTACTGATCTGTGAAAGTCGTTCAGAAAAACAAGACAACCGATAAAAAGAAAAGCTCCCCCCCATACTGTACCCAACTCCCTCACTTACCAAACTGCCACATTTTACTCAGTCAGTTGTGTTCTGTGTATGCTATTTAGTTACAAAATGATCTTAATTTAAATAATACCATTAGTCACTGTACAGAATAGGTGGACAAAGTCTAGATTATAACTGAATGATACGTTGTTCCAAATTTCAATTTACCTTCGCTAGTCTTTTGCAGAAAACTTCAAGTTTACCAAATATGTACATCTCTGACACATCAAATGGATTATCTTGTGCTGTCTCAGTTGTATATTTCTTTGTGTTCTGGAAGTATTTGCGATATTCCACTAACAATTTCTTACATTCCTGAAATCCAATAACATACTGTGACAGGTAATTAAATATTTACACATTTCTATTATTTTAGACTAATACAGCACACTAGGTATCGATTGAGACTATTGTGCAGACTCTGAGAGCTATCCATGTAACACCAATTCTCTTCTTTCACCATAGCCTTACAGTTTTTTCCACTGCAATGTTCGTCCTTTTTTTACATATTACTTGGGAATCTTTTTCTATCACTTTTTTTAGCAGTGTGTTTTAGAAAAGAATGATTGATCACATCATCGCTGGTTCTTTTGCTGATTAATGTAACACTGTTCCTTGATAACTGCCCCTCCATTATTCAGTTAATTCTACAACATCAAAACGAGTCATGATTTTGAACAATTCCCTCAAAACCTTAACATTTTCTTTTTCTTGAAGACAAAAATCCAGTTTCACCACAAAATCTATCAAGCCTGGTCATATTCTGTCATTTAGTAGTACAGAATTAGTTTCAGTGTCCAGTAGAAAAACATTCTCAGTGTCTACCCTATCTTCACCTTCTAATCTTGTATGCTTCAATGAGATCACCATTTGTTCTTCTAAATGCCAAAGACTATAGGCTGAACTTACTCTGCCTCTTAAGTGAAAAACCTTTCAACGCAGGGACCAATGTAGTGAAAAATTTAGAGCTGAGAGACTTTCCTACTAAAATACATTATAATATGTCCAAATTTCTTGTGGCCCCTCTGACTTTGTGGCAATTTTCATTTATGATAGAAAATACATATCAAGAAATTCCTAAATGAATATTCATGACGAAAGCAAATGAATATTCATTACCTGTGTATAACCTAGCCTATCATTAAATATATGGAGAGAAAACAAAGTTAACATTGACTGTCAGTTCTGACTGTCAGTTTGGGTCACTGGACCCGAACCGTTAACTCTGATTTCTCTCCACAGATGCTGCCAAACCTTCTGGGATCTTCCAGCAATTTCTCTTTTTGTTTTAGATTTCCAGCATCTGCAATTCTTTTGGTTTTTATCTGTCACTAAATCTACTGGCTACTTCTGTTCATGTAAGCAAAGCTTTTCTCTGTCAATTTGTACCTTCTGAATTGTTCTTCTCTTAACAATTCTAGGCTTTCCTTTTATTTCATTCTTTGGAATTTTTACTCCAGTTTGCCTTTACCTTTTCCTCTCTGTCCAGTTCAATTTTTAAAAAATTTCTTTCTTGAACTCAAACTTCCTCTTATTTCCAGCTCTTTCCAATACAAGTTGCTTTGATTGAAAACTAGCCAAAGTCAAAGAGTTGGGCATGCTCACTGGGTTAGAAATACATTCAAGACTTGCCACTACAAGCATAAAAAAAAAGTCAAAACCAGCAGCTCTGCATTTGAATGCATGTATTCAGAACAAAGTAAATAAATTGATGATGCACATTGAAATAAATAAAACCTGATCAGATAACTATTACAGAAATGTGGCTGCCTGGTGAGAATTGGGACCAGAATATAAAGGAATTAGAAATTAGAAAACTAGGTAAAGGTTGAGGGGCAGCACTGTTATTCAAGGATAGCATCAGTGCAATAGTTTGAGACAACATTGATTCAAGAAATCAGGGTGAATAATCAGTTTGGATGGAAATAAGGAATAGTCAGAGGATTCACCAGTGGAAGTGTCCTGCAGTCCCCTTAAAGATTACCACAGTGGAGGACACAGTATAAAAGGAGAAGTATTAGATCCTTGTAATAGAGGGACAGCAATAATCATAGATAATTTTAATCAACATATAAATGAATTGGTCATAGCAGCCTATGAAGATTTCACGGAATAATTTTGAAAACGTTTCCAATACATCAATTAAACCTACCTCCACCAATCCAAACCTTAGCTACATGCTGTATTAAAAAAAGGTTTCTCAACCCACATTTGCTTCTTTTGCTGTGCTCTATGGTTCTTGATTTTTAGAAGTAGAAACAGTTTCTCCTTGCCCAATCTGCCAGAGACTGCTAATGCTTTTGCAAAGTTGCACCAAATCTTCTCTTTAGCTTCTCCTCTCCAAGGAAAATAGTTCCAACCTATCCAATCTTTTCTCATAATCGAGGCAAAAGGATTTCATGGGATGGACATGGATAAAATGTTATACTTGCTGTGCAAACCAAATCAGGGCCCAAAAACGTAATTAAAAAAATAATTAACATGCTATGGAGTTCAAGAGAAACCTCCATTTAAAATTACCATGTTTTCAGGTGATTAGCATTGATACATTTAAGGGAAAGCTCAACAAAAGTGGAGAAGGATGGGAAAGATACATTAATGAAGTTAGCTGAAGAAGAGTGAGATATGCTTATGTGGAACACAAAAACCAGTTCGGCAAATGACTTGCTTCTGTGCTGTAAATATTATTTATTACCATGTAATATACAAAGATTACCTGCATCCTATTGATAACGACTTCTGAATCCTGGTCCCATACACGAGCAGTACCGTCTTCAGTGATGTATTCCTTACAGGCTGTAACCATTTGGTTTGTGATCTAAAGTTGATAACATGGAATATTACAGTACATGCAGCCTGTATGGAGATTGACTCAAAGATAAAGTGGATCATCAAATAAAATACCAACCTTAATAAAGAGAGAAGTCATCTGTTGTGAGGTGTTGTAGTACCGTGACACATTGTGGATCATTTGAATGGTATTTATCAAATTTGGAACACCTCTTGTCATAGTGACCTGTAAGTTGAATTATTCAGAAATACGATGTTGTAAAATCAAAAATATTTACAAACAATGTACAAAATTAAAAGATTTAAATAATTTACGGTCCTAGCGGAAGTCTTTTTTTAAAATATGTTAGTAAGTGCTAGTTATAACAAATATTGCCCTTGAAGTCTGGCATTTTGAAGATGGGGTGCTAATTATGTCAATCTTCCTAATGTGTGTCATTTATTAAAGTCATCTTATCTGACAAGCATCAAAAGAAAATAATTTTGGTAATGAATACGTGAACAGCAGCAACTAATTATACAAGTAGATACTTGCAAAAGTGTAGAAAACTTGGATTTACCTTAGAGTTTATTCTCCTCTATCAGTGTTACTCAGTCAGAAATCTAAACAGGTCTTCTCAGCATTTCTTTGCATTGACTAGCACTGGTGAAGTGGGACCAGCTCTAAGTAATTTCCCAACCATAATATTACAAAAGGGGCAAATTATTGTTGGTCTGGGAGGAATAATTAATTCAAGATATGCTTTCATTCAAATAGGACACAAAATGAGTGAGGCTTAAATAAATTCTTAAACATGGATATGGTCAATGTACAGGTGACATGAAACTTCAAAGAATTATAAACTGTGAGGATAGTGTGGAACTCCAAAAGGACATTGACATGTGGTAGATTGGGCAGATGGATGACAGATTAGTTCAGTGTAGAGAAATGTGAGGTGATGCACTTTGGTCAGAAGATCATTGAAAGACAATATAAAATAAGGGATGCAATTCTAAAGACAGTGCAGGAATAGAGGGACTAAGGTGTATATGTGAACAAATCGTTGAAGGTGACAGGACAGGCAGAGAAAACATGAAATAAAGTATACAGTGTTCTTGGCTTTATTAACAGGGGCATAGAGTAGAAAAGTGTGGTGCTGGAAAAGCACAGCCGGTCATGCAGCATCTGGGGAGCAAGAAGATCGATGTTTCAAGTATGAGCTGAGCAAGGAAATAATGCTGAACTTGCACAAGACACTGGATAGACCCCAGCTGGAATAATGTTTTCAGCAACAGGCACTGGATTATAAGAAAAATGCAAATTCATTGGAGAGCATCCAGAAGTGATTTACAAGAATGGTTCCAGGTTATGAGAAACTTCAGCTATAAGAGTAGATTGAAGAAGTTGCGAGTGTTCTTCCTGGAGAGAAGAAGGCTGACAGGAGATCTGATTGATAGAATATAGAACAGTCTAGCACAGGAACTGGCCCTTCAGCCCATGATGTTGTGTCAAACAAATTAAACCAATCCCTTCTGTCTGCCCATGGTCCATATCCCTCCATTCCATCATTATTCATATGCTTATCTAAAAGTACCTTAAACGCTCTATTGTATCTGTCTCCAGCACCATACCTAGTAACGCTTCCCAGACAGCTACCACTGTCTGTGTAAAAAACCACTCACACCTCCTTTGAACTTTCCCCCTCTCACCTTAAATGCATACCCCTTATTATTAGACATTTCAACTCTGGGAAAAAAAGATTCTGACTGTCAACCATATGTATGCATCTCATAATTTTATACACTTCTGTCAAGTCTCCCCTTGGTCTCTGCTGCTCCAGAGAAAACCACCCAAGTTTTTCTAACCTCTCCTCATAGCTAAAGTTCTCTAATACAGAAGCATCCTGGTAAACCTTTTCTGCACCCTCCAAAGCCTCCGTATCTTTCCTGCAATGTGTCAAACAGATCTGAACACAAGACTCCAAGTGTGGCCTAACCAAAGCCTTGCAACATGACATCCTGACACTTTTATTCAATTCCCCAACCAATAAAGGCACCAAAGCCATACAACTTCTTCGCTACCGTATCTACTTGCGTGGCCACTTTCAGGAAGCTATGGACTTGAACTCCAAGATTCCTCTGTACATCAATGTTGTGCTGGGTCCTGCCATTAACTGTATACTTTTCCTTAACAGTAGATCTCCCAAAGTGCAGCACCTCACACTTACCCAGATTAAACTCGATCTGCCATTTGTCTGAGCATATCTGCAACAGATCTACATCCCGTTGTATCCTTTGTCATTCTTCTACACAATCTGCAACTCTCCAATCTTTGTGTCTTTTGCAAACTTACTAATCCTGTTTTTTTTCAAGTCATTTATCTATTCACTATCAACCAAGGTCCCAGTACAGATCCCTGCGGAACACCACAAGACAACCAATCTCCAGCCAGAAAAATGCTTTTCCACCACTACCCTCTGCCTTCTGTGTGTAAGCCAATTGTGAATCCAAGCAGTCAAGTCTCCATGGATCCCATACACCTTAATCTTCTCGATGAGCCTACCATGAGGACCTTGTCAAAAGCCTTACTAAAATCCATGCAGACAACATTCTTTGTTTTACCCTCATCAATCACCTTCATCACCTCCTCAAAAATTCAATTAAGTTAGTAAGACATAACCTGACTTTGACTGTCCCTAATTAGGCCATATGTTAACACTATTCTCATCTTGACTTGATAAACACAGTCCACTGATTCTTAACCTTCATCACCTCCTCAAAAATTCAATTAAGTTAGTAAGACATAACCTGACTTTGACTGTCCCTAATTAGGCCATATGTTAACAAATGTGCACAAATCCTTTCCCAAACAATCCTCTCCAATAGCTTCCCAACTAACAATGTCAGACTCACCTGTCTATAGTTTCCTGGATGATCACTATTTCCTTTCTTGAAGAGAGGAATAAAATTAGCTACTATACAGTCCTCTGGGACCTCTCCAGTGTCTAGTGAGAATACAAAAATCTTTATCAAGGCCTCAGCAATCTCCTCCCTTGCCTCTCTCAATAACTGGGGGTAGTTAACATCAGGCCCTGGACATGTATCCAGCTAAATGTTTTTCGAGAGACCCAACACCTCTTCTTTCTTGATCTCATAATGTCCTAGTATATTAACATGATCCATACTAATCTCACTGTCCTCCATGTTCTTATCCTGGATGAATAATGACACAAAATACCCATTTAAGATTCTTGCCTCGAAGCACAAGTTCCCTCTTTATCCTTGAGTTGCCTCTAAGTGCGGCACAGTGATTCAGTGGTTAGCACTGCTGCTTCACAGCACGAGGGACCCAGGTTCAATTCCAATCTCGAGTGACTCTCTGCGTGGAGTTTGCACATTCTCCCCGTGTCTGCGTGGGTTTCCTCCAGGTGCACCGGTTTCGTCCCACAGTCCAAAGATGTGCAGGTTAGGTGAATTGGCCATGCTAAATTACCCATAGTGTTCAGGGATATGTAGGTTAGGTGCATTAGTCAGGGGTAAATATAGGATAATAGAGTAGGGGAATGGGTCTGGGTGGGTTACTCTTCCAAGGGTTGGTGTGGACTTGTTGGGCCTGTTTCCACACTGTAGGGATTCCATGATTGTCCTATCCTCCTACAGTCATTGAGTCATAGAGATGTACAGCACGGAAACAGACCCTTCGGTCCGGCAACATCCTTGTAAATCTTTTCTGAACCCTTTCAATTTTCACAACATCTTTCCGATAGGAAGGAGACCAGAATTGACACAATATTCCAACAGTGGCCTAACCAATGTCCTGTACAGCCACAACATGACTTCCCAACTCCTGTACTCAATACTCTGACTAATAAAGGAAAGCATACCAAATGCCTTCTTCAGTATCCTATCTACCTACGACTCCAATTTCAAGGAGCTATGAACCTGCACTCCAAGGTCTCTTTGCTCAGCAACACTCCCTAGAACCTTACCAATAAGTGTATAAGTCCTGCTAAGTTTTGCTTTCCCAAAATGCAGCACCTCGCATTTATCTGAATTGGATGGGATGGGATTACTTGCAGTGTGGAACAAGTCCACACCGACCCTCCAAAGAGCAACCCACCCAGGCCCATTCCCCTACACTAACCCCTTCACCTAACACTAAGGACAATTTAGCATGGCCATTTCACCTAACCTGCACATTTTTGGACTGGGGAGGAAACTGGGGAGTAAACCCACACAGACACAGAGAGAATGTGCAAACTCCACACAGACAGTTGCCTGAGGCAGGAATTGAACCCGGGTCTCTGGCGCTGTGAGGCAGCAGCGCTAACCACTGTGTCACCCCAGGTTCATGACTTTTAGATTAGATTACTTACAGTATGGAAACAAGCCCTTTGGCCCAAAAATCCACACCGACCCTCCGAAGAGCAACCCACCCAGACCCATTCCCCTATAGTTACCCCTTCACCTAACACTATGGGCAATTTAGCATGGCTAATTCACCTAACCTGCACATTTTTGGACTGTGGGAGGAAACCAGAGCACCCGGACGAAACCCACGCAATCACGGGGAGAATGTGCAAACTCCACACAGACACAGGGAGAATGTGCAAACTCCATACAGACAGTCGCCTGAGGCGGGAATTGAACCCAGGTCTCTGGCATTGTGAGGCAGCAGTGCTAACCACTGTGTCACCATGCCACCCAATTAAACCCCATCTGCCAATTCTCAGCCCATTGGCCCATCTGGTCAAGATAGACAATAGACAATAGGTGAAGGAGTAGGCCATTCTGCCCTTCAAGCCTGCACCACCATTCATTATGATCATGGCTGATCATTCTCAATCAGTATTCTGTTCCTGCCTTATCTCCATAACCCTTGATTCCATTATCCTTGAGAGCTCTAACAACTCTTTCTTAAACGAATCCAGAGGCTGGGCCTCCACAGCCTTCTGAGGCAGTGCATCCCATACACCCACAACTCTCTGGGTGAAGATGTTTCTCCTCATCTCCTAACTGGCCCCCCCCTTATTTTGAAGCTGTGTCCTCTGGTTCGGGACTCACCCATCATCAGAAACATGTTTCCTGCCTCCAGAGTGTCCAATCCTTTCATAATCTTATATGTCTCAATCAGATCCCCTCTCAGTCTTCTAAACTCAAGGGTATACAAGCCCAGTCGCTCCAATCTTTCATTGTAAGGTAATCCCGCCATTCCAGGAATTGACCTTGTGAACCTACGCTGCACTCCCTCAATAGCCAGAATGTCTTTCCTCAAATTTGGAGACTAGAACTGCACACAGTATTCCTGGTGCGGTCTCACCAGGGCCCTGTACAACTGCAGAAGAATCTCTTTGCTTCTATACTCAATTCCTCTTGTTATGAAGGCCAGCATGCTATTAGCTTTCTTCACTACCTGCTGTACCTGCATGCTTGCCTTCATTGACTGGTGTACAAGAACACCCAGATCTCTCTGTA
>NC_057712.1:133917825-133930635 GCF_004010195.1 Chiloscyllium plagiosum
TTATTTCTAATACTTCGTGCATTCATATATAGTATTTTTAAGTTATTACTGCCCTCACCCTTCCTATCAATCCCTATTTCACTCAACCTTACGGCATGATCCCTTTCTGAGTTTTCTGCATCATTGATACCGTTGTCTTTCTTGACTTCCCTTGTTCTAACTTTCCCTTCAATTTCCTTCTTAAACTTTCAGTTTGTCTCCCTCCCCCCCGCTATTTATTTAGTTTAAACGCAGCTGTTGTATTCTGAGTTACCTTCTTGATTTTAATGTATGTATTAAATGCCTTGGGATTCTCTTTAATCCTACTTGCCAAGGACATGTCATGGCCAATGTCGTTGCTCTCCTAATTCCCTGCTTGTGGTCTTTCTTGGTTGCTTTATATTCCTCACAGGTCCGGTCCAATTTTACCTTCCTGAATATTGCATATGCTTCTTTTTCCCTTTTTGACTAAATTCACAAACTCCCTCATTATCCAAGGATCCCTTACTTTGACATCCTTGTCTTTCCTCCTTACTGGAACATGCCAATTCTGAACTCCGATCAGTTGGTCTTTAAACAACGCCCACATGTCGCGTGTGGACTTGCCTGATAACAGCTGTTCCCAATTAACTCTCCCTAACTCCCTGCCTAATACTATCGTAATTTGCCCTTCTTCAATTTTTTTCAAAAGCATGACTTGGCTGGGCAGAGTAGATTGGGTGAAGCTACTTTCGCTTGAAAAAGAATCATGAAAAAAAGGGCATGGATTTTTGCGATTTTTGAGAAGATTTGTTGCTCAGGTTAAGGTTCGGGTTGCAAAGTTGCTCGCTGAACTGGAAGGTTTGTTCTCAGACCCTTTGTCACCATGCTAGGTAACATCATCAGTGAGCCTCCGGTGAAGTGCTGGTGTTCTGTCTCACTTTCTATTTATGTTTGTTGGTTGGTTAAGGTGGGTGATATCATTTCCGGTTCTTTTTCTCAGAAGTTGGTAAATGGGGTTCAAATTGATGTGTTTATTGATGGAGATCTAGTTTGGATGCCAAGCCTCTAGGAATTCCCATGTGTATCTCCGTTTAGCCAGTCCTGAGATGGATGTGTTGACCCAGTCAAATAGATGCTCTTCTTTGTCTGTATGTAAGGATACTAGTGATAGTAGGGCATGTCTTTTGGTGGCTAGTTGGTGTTCGTGTATCCTGGTAGGTAGTTTTCTGCCTGTCTTTCTGATGTAGTGTTTGGTTACAGTCCTTGCAGCGTATTTTGTAAATGACACTCAATTTGCTGGTTGTTGGTATAGGGTCCTTTAGGTTCATCAGTAGCTGTTTCAGTGTGTTGGTAGGTTTGTGGGCCACCATGATGCCAAGAGGCCAGAGTAACCAGGTAGTCAGCTCCGAGATGTCTTTGATGTATGGTGGTGTGGCTAGGGTTTCTGGGCATGTTGTGTCGACTTGTTTGGGATTGTTCGAGCCACAACACGCTGCAGCACGAGCAGCAATAGAAAAACACTTATATAGCACACTCAAGAACAACAGGTGCCAGATAAATGCAGGCAGAAATGGGTACTGCAGATGCTGGAGATTCGAGTCAAGATTAGAGTGGAAAAGCACAGCAGGTCAGGCAGCTTCCGAGCAGCAGGAAAATCGACGTTTTGGGCAAAAGCACTTCACCAGGATTCCTGATGAAGGGCTTTTGCCCGAAATGTCGATTTTCCCGCTTCTCGCTTGCTGCCTGACTTGTTGTGCTTTTCCAGCACTATTCTCATCTTGACTTGATAAACACAGTCCACTGATTCTTAAACAACAATTCCAAACAAGTAGACACTACATGCCCAAAAACCCTAGCCACACTACGATACATCAATACATCTTGGAGATGCTGACCAGACTACTCTGACCCCTTGGCATTGTGGTAGCCCACAAACCTACCAACACACTGAAATAGCTACCGCTGAACCTAAAGGACCCTATACCAACATCCAGAAAAAGTAATGTCATTTACAAAATACCCTGCAAGGACTGTAACAAACACTACATCGTACAGACAGGCAGAAAGCTAGCCACCAGGATACATAAACACCAACTGGCCACCAAAGGTCAAGACCCACTATCACTAGTATCCTTACATACAGATTAAGAAGGACACCAGTTCGACTGGGGCAACACAACCATCCTCGGACAGGCTAAACAGAGACACGTACGGCTTAGTCAGCATGGCTTCATCAATGAAAGGTTTTTGAGTGCATTTAAATCAGAGATAGTTACCATCTTGCTTAGTGAAGGGATCAAGAGTTACAGGAGTAGGCAGGAGTATGGGGTTGTGAAACGTATCAGTTATAATCAAATAGTGCAGCAGAATTGATGGGCCAAATGGTCTAATTCTTGCCCAAATTGTATGACCTTATGGTCATTTCAAGTTTTCTTAACTCTATGCCCCTTTCCATTACCCTTTGTTGTTCTTTTTGCTTCCTTCCTTGTTCCTCTGTTTTTCACTTTCCTCAACTTCCACTATCCTCTGTTTTCTTCTAACTCAATTTTTTTTTATTTCTAAGTGTATCTTGACTAATTTTAGCCATGACACCTGAATTTCATTTTCTTTTCTTCAAATTCTAAATATGGGATAATCACTTGAAACATCAAATCCTTACGAGATGCTACTTTTATTTCTACCTTCAATATATCTGCCGTAATTTCTCAGTTTCACTATAATCAAGGATTTCAAATAATCCAGTTATGGTTTGAATTCCAGTCAACTCTGACCGAAAATTAAAACCAGGTTCGAACTCTGTATAGTAACTTCACTGCAACACAGTTGCTTTATGTTCAGAACCACAACTTAGCCATCATCTCAAAAAGGAAGACACAAACCCTTTTTAACTCCAGTATATTCAAATCCCAGCTGAGCCTCCAATTGTTATGATCCCAGCTGATGTTATTACCAGACAAGTCAGATCCCAAATGAAATCTGGGTTGATAGGCTTTTTTTTTGTCTATTTTGCAAAGTGATCTCTCAGTGTAGCATAAGCATGCACATCTGCAGATGTGAGACTAACTATGCAACAGAAGTTTATTATGCAGAAGAAAAACAAGATAGAGTAAACCAAGCTATTTCCATGTAAACCAACTTGAAACATTAAAAATAAACAGTAAAATATAACATTCTATTGATTGCAACAGTAAACCTTTATAACAAATAAATACCAGAGAAAGTTCACTTCTCTATCCCGTCTATAGAGTTAACTTAAGTGTTACTTATAATTCCTGGTCTTGAGAGTTTGATAGCCTCCTCCTTAAGCTTAGAATTCTCAGCTCTTAATATGCCCTTCAGAATTCTATCAAAACACTTCTTGTCTAGAGCTTTTAAACTGAAAGACTTGCACAGAGGTAACATACTTCCTAACTTTTCTGAACAAACTCATTCTTCTCAGAGAAACTGTTTCATACATCCAACAAGCAGGACATTGGTAAACTGAAACAAAAATGTTTCTAAGCTATGGGTGTTTCCCCAAGCAAAAAAAATTACTGAACCTTCTAATTGAAAGCAAGTTATTGCTCTTCAGTGCTTATTCTGTCCGCACATAAAACTCTCTCAGTGCAAACAAATTTGCACCGAGGAACTGTTTCACTCATACAGATTTTTATAAAACATTGGCTGCAGAAATACTGACAAGTTAATCATTAATGTCTGTTACATACAGTTCCCAAAACACATATGCCACTATTTCAAAATTCAAACTCTAAAACAATTCAAATATATATTAATCACAGACCTTACAAAACAGTGGCCTTCCTGGTGCCAAATCCCTTGTTTCCAAATTATTTAATGTTACCAGAGGATGGGATCTGGGTTAGGGAGGGGAGCATCAGGTACCTGCCAGTCTTCAGCATATTGGCAAAAAGGATTAGGGAAAACCAAAACGCATTCTACACCTACGTCAGGAATTAGAGAGTGTCCAGAGAGAGGGTAGGGTCGATCACGATAGTGGAGGGAACTTGTGCCTGGAGTCTGAAGAGGTAAGGGAGGCCCTAAATGAGTTTTTTGCTTCAGTATTCACTAGAGAGAGGGATCTTGTTAATAGTGAGAATACCGTGGACCAGGTAAACAGGCTTTAACAGACTTGTATTAAGAAAGTGGATGTGCTGGAAATTCTGGGAAGCATCAAGATTGATAAGTCCCCAGGGCCGGACCAGATATATATCAGAGTGGTGCTAGAAAGGCACAGCAGGTCAGGCAGCATCCGAGAAGCAGGAAATTCGACGTTTCGGGCAACAAAACGTCCTGCTTGTTGGATGTATGAAACAGTTTCTCAGAGAAGAATGAGTTTGTTCAGAAAAGTTAGGAAGTATGTTACCTCAGTGCAAGTCTTTCAGTTTAAAAGCTCTAGACAAGAAGTGTTTTGATAGCATTCTGAAGGGCTTTTGCCTGAAACATCGATTTTCCTGCTCCTCGGATGCTGCCTGACCTGCTGTGCTTTTCTAGCACCACTCTGATCTAAACTCTGGTTTCCAGCATCTGCAGTCCTCACTTTTGGCCGGACCAGATATATCCAAGTTAGTACAGGAAGCAAGGGAAGAGATTGCTGCACCCCTGGCAATGATCTTTGTATCCTCACTCTCCAACTGGAGTAGTACTGGATGATTAAACAGAGGCAAATGTTGTTCCTCTGTTTAAAAAAGGGAATACTGAAATCCCTGGGAATTATAGACCAGACAGTCTTATGTCTGTGGAAGCAAGGTACTAAAAAGGATTCTGAGAGATAGGGTTTATGACTATTTGGAAAAACGTAGTTGATTAAAGATAGTCAACATGGTTTTGTGAGGGGTAGGTCATGCCTCAAAAGCCTGATTGAGTTCTTTCAAGATGTGACGAGACAAGTTGATGAAGGTCGAGCAGTGAATGTGGTGTATATGGATTTCAGTAAGACATTTGATAAAGTTCCCCACAGTGGGCTCATTCAGAAAGTTAGGAGTTCTGGGATACAGGGAAATTTGCCTGTCTGGATACAGAATTGGCTGGTGGTAGTGGATGGAAAGTTTTCCGCCTGGAGCTCGGTGACCAGTGGTGTTCAGCAGGGATCTTTTCTTAGGCCTCTGCTCTTTGTAGTTTTTATAAATTACTTGGATGAAGAAGTGGAAGGGTGGGTTGGTAAGTTTACCGATGATACAAAGGTCGGTGGTTCTGTAGATAGTGTTAAGGATTGTTGCAGGCTACAACAAGACATTGACAGGATGCAGAGCTGGGTTGAGAAGTGGCAGATGGAGTTCAACTTGGATAAATGCGAAGTGATTCATTTTGGAAAGTTGAATTTGAATGCTGAACACAGGGTTAAAGACAGGATTCTGGGCAATGTGGAGGTACAGCAGGATCTTGGGATCCATGTACATAGATCCCTCAAAGTTGCCACCCAAGTTGACAGGATTGTTAAGAAGGCATATGATGTTTTGGCTTTCATTAACAGGGGAATTCAGTCTAAGAGCCATGAGGTTTTGCTGCAGCTCTATAAAACCCTGGTTAGACCACACATGGAATATTGTGTCCAGTTCTGGTCACCTTATTATAGAAAGGGTGTAGATGCTTTAGAGAGGGTGCAGCGGAGATTTACCAGGATGCTGCCTGGATTGGAAGTCTTGTCTCATGAAGAGAGGTTGAGTGAGGTAGGGCTTTTCACACTGGAGAGAACAAGGAAGAGAGGTGACTTGACAGATGTGTACAAGGTAATGAGAGGCATAGGTAGAGTAGATAGCCAGAGACTTTTCCCCAGGGCAGAAAATGCTGTCATGAGGGGTCATAGTGTTAAGGTGATTGGTGTAAGGTATAGGGGCAATGTCAGAGGTAGGTTCTTTACGCAGAGAGTTGTGGGTGTAAGGAATGCACTGCCAGTGAGGGTAGTAGAATCAGAGACATCAGGGATAGTTAAGCCACTGCTGGACGAGCAGATGGATGGCAGTAAATTGAGGGGTGTGTAGGTTAGGTTGATCTTAGATTAAGATAAATGCTCAGCACAACATCATGGACCAAAGAGCCTGTACTGTTCTATGTTCTATATTGAAGCCCTCATGTGACCAAGTCATCCCAGAGGAAAAAAATCAGTTAAAAATCAGTGATGTTTGGAAATGGGCATATCAGCAATATTGTATCTCTGTTTTGAAGTGTACTTGATGAGTTGGACCAACATGTGTTACTCGTATGATTTACTGTTTTTTTTCTGGCTGACTACTTAAGGGTCTCATCCTGCCTGTTGTTATTTCATTCACATCAGTGAATGCCTATATCGTGTGGGCTTCCAGAAGGAAATGTGCAATAACACTTCCAAATGATACAAATCAAACTGATCCATCTAGCAAACTTCAGATTGGAGCTCCAGAACAATCAATATGTTAATTTCCAAGTATTACTGGCTTGCTCTTGCTCCTTCTCTCTGACAATCATAGCATCTTTTGCAGTGTATGCTAATGTCAGATGTAGTAAGTACTACATTTGGACAGACCAAATGCTATCAGCCTGTTCAAATGGCAAAACAGACTTGATGGGCCGAATGACATAATTATGCTCCTATATCTTATGAACCTTTGAACTGGAGACATAATCCCTTTTCGAGCAAAACAGTGAAACCTGTGAATGGGAAATCTGCCCCCAACACAGCTTGATGTTGAACCCAGGTGGGATTTTGGCTGACAATCTTCTGAGGGAGGACTTCCTTTCTCTGAATGCAAAAATCCCACCTCCTGGTTAGTAACAACTAAATCATCTCCCAGCTATACTCACCATTGATTTTTCAGTGGTAGTTGTGGGGAAATAACAATTCCCATAAGATCCAGTGTATGGGTTGTATATAGTCAACACACAATCCTTGCTTAAAATCAAGATTTTTAACCTGGAGACTTCTTGTTGGCTCAAAATTCTATCTTCAAACTTGAAGCACCATAGTAAGGAGATGAGAATTTCATCCTTCATTGCTAACATTTTTTGTCATGAGAAAATCAGACTGATAGCATTAATAATGAATAATTAATTACCGGATCAGAATTGTAAAGTGGCTGACAAACTTTCTCCAGTGCCTGCAGGAACTTCACATTGTCCTTTGCTTCATTAGCTGCATCAGTGATTTGAGAATCCAACTCTAACCACATCTGGAGAAAAAAAATTAAAACATTTCAAACTACTTCATTTGTTGTTGATACATCTTAAACTAACTTCAAGAGTAAACCAAAATTGGCTCTGCAGTCTCAAACGTTGCTGCCAATTTTGTTTAAACACTCTCAACAATTTTAGCAACCCAAATCACACACAATTTTGACAATCCACCTGGATTGCACTTAGAAACTCAGAATCATAGAATGTTACTGCACAGGAAGAATTCATTCAGCCTATTGCATCTACACCAGCTGTATAAACTCACCACCCACTCCGATTCCACGTTCCAGGACCTAGTTAGTAACCTTGCAGGCTACAGTGCATCAAGTACATATCCAGGTTCCATTGAAATGAGTTAAGGGTTTCCACCTTAACTGCTAGTATGGGCAGCAAATTCCAGATGCCCACCATCATCCATGTAACCGAAATCTTTTCCTCATGTCCCTCCAATCCTTCTCCCAATTACTTTCAATCTATGCCCTTAGGTAAGTGACATTGCTACCAAGAGAAATGGATATTCCCTGTCCACCTTAACTAAGCCTTAATTTTGTATACTTCAATTAAGTCACCATTCATTCTCATCTGCTCAAAGGAAAACAAACCTAACCTACCGAATATTTACCTATAAATATATTTTTTAAGCCTTAGCAACATTCCTGTAAATGTGCTGTGTACTCATTCTAAAGCAATCATGTTGTTCCTCTAATATGATGAGCAGGAACGTTCCAGCTGCGGCACAGCCAGTGTCTTACATACTTTCAGCACAATCTCCCTACTTTTAAAAAATAAGAACAAAGAAAACTTACAGTCCAGGAACAGGCCCTTTGGCCCTCCAAGCCCGAGCCGATCCAAATGTACTGTCTAAATCTGTCAGTCAATTCCTAAGCATCTGTATCCCTCTGCTCCCTACCTACTCATGCATTTGTCCAGACGCATCTTAAATGAATCTACCGTGCCTGCCTCTACTACCTCTGCTGGTAATACGTTCCAAACGCCCACCACCCTCTGTGTGAAGTACTTATCACGTGTATCCCCCTTAAACTTTCCACCTCTCACCTTGAAAGTGTGACCTCTCGTTATGGAATTCTTCACCCTGGGAAAAAGCTTGTCTCTATCCGCCCTATCTATACCCTTCATGATTTTGTAAACCTCAATCAGGTCCCCCGCAATCTCCTTTTTGCTTATTGGGATGAAGTGCCTGTTTCCACACTGTAGAGAATCGAGTCTAATCTATTTACAACTGGGCCAATGGTTGGGTGCCACAGTATTCTAAATGCGGCCGAACCAGCGTCGTGTGCAACTTTAACATGACTTGACAGCTCTTATACTCAATACCCCGTCCAATGAAGGCAAGCAGACTATATGCCTTCTTGACCAGTCTATCCACCTGTGCAGCCACCTTCAGGGTACAATGGACCTGTACTCCCAGATCTCTCTGCTCATTAACTTTTCCCAAGGCTCTTCCGTTCATTGTATAATTCGCTGTAGAATTAGTCTTGCCTAAATGCAGCACCTCACATTTTTCTGGATTGAAAACCATCTGCCACTTTTCTGCCTAACTCTCCAGTCTATCTATGTCCTCCTGTATTCTCTGACAGTCTCTTATGCATTCTGGTACTCCACCAATCTTCGTGTCATCTGCAAACTTGCTAATCATACCAACAGTGCCCTCTTCCAGATCATTTATGTATATTACAAACAACAGTGGCCCCAACACTGACCCCTGCGGAACACCACTGGTCACCTTTCTCCATTTCGAGAAACTCCCTTCAACTACCACTCTGTCTCCTGTTGCTCAACCAGTTCTTTATCCACCTAGCTAGAACACCCTGCACACCATGTGACTTCACTTTCTCCGTTAGTCTACCATGGGGGACCTTATCAAACGCCTTACTAAAGTCCATGTATATGACATCAACAGCCCTTCCTTTATGTTCAATACCCTGTCGAATGAAAAAAGTATCTCATATATTTTCTTATACCTTGTCTTTTTTCTGGCTATCTTCAGGAGCCCTGTGGGTATGCACTCTGAGGTCTCTCACTTATGGTCTTAAGATAGAGGTGCAGAAGTGGGCCATTCAGCCTATTGCATTTGCTCCACCCATTCAATGAGAACATGGCTGATCTGCTAATCCTTAACTCCATCTGCCTACCTTTTCCCTATCATCCTTGATTCTTTTACTGATTAAAAATCTGTCAACCTCAGCCTTGAATATACTTAATGCCACATCTCGACAAGGCAACAGACTATTCTAGGCTGGGTAGTGTGCAATTAGAAAGGAGTCATTAAAAATTTTGTTGAGCCAGATTCCTTGATTGGGTGCTTCATTACGATGGAGAACAAGGTAGTTGAATACAAAACTAGGGTCCTGAATCTAGAGGGAACTGTGAGAGTATGCCAGTTAGCAAGGATAGATTGGATAATCTTATTAGACTGGTTGATGGTGGATATGTTTCATATTTAAAGAACAGCGCATGAATAACAATTAGTCATGATAGTCTGGTACAAAAATAAAAGAGGAAAGGTAGATCAACCATGGCTTGCAAAAAAACATTATGAATATTATTAGATCAAAAAGAGGCATATAAAATAGCCAGAAAGAGCAGCAAGCCTGAGGATTGGGAGTATTTTATTGTTGTTACTGTTGTTTGCTTTGTTATTCATGCACACATTCTTCAAATATAAACTATTGCCTATCCACCATGAATATCTTTAGTAGGGTTCTCCAAACTATCTTTTCCAATCTTCTACAAACTGACCATTAAATTTTCTATAAGTTTACGGTGAGAAAAAAGATTATTAAAGATAAATATGGAACCCATACAGTCAGAAGCCAGGGAAATTACAATGAAGAGCAAAGGAATGGCAGAAGAACTGAACATATATTTTGGTTCTGTCTTCACAAAAAGAGCATAAATAGTTTTCCACACATTCCAGGGAACGAAGGGTTTTGTAACAGGACTGAATTGAAGGAAGTCACTATTCATAAGAAAATGGTGCTGGGGAAATTAATGGATAAGGGCTGACAAATCACCTGTTTATCTTTCTCTCAAAGTACTCAAGAAAGGGACCCTGTAAATATTGAATGCATGTTGTCATCTTCCAAAATTCTATTGACTCTGGATTAGATCACACATATTAGACAGTGGCAAATGTAATTCCACTATTTGAAAAGAAAGGGAGAGAAAATAACAGAATTACAGACAAGTTAGCTGAACATCAGGAGTGAGGAAAATGCTAGAGTCTATTATAAAAGATTGAGATAACCGATCATTAGGAAAGCATTAACAGATTGGAAAAAGTCAGTATGGTTTTATGAAAGGCAAATCATGCTGTATAAATCTACTGGGGTTTTGAGCATGTAACATTTTGAGACAATCGATGTGTATATTTGGATTTTCAGAAGGCACAAAAAGTCTCTCATAGGACTGAGATGAGGAAATACTTGGTTACTTAAAGGGTAGTGAATCTGTGGAATCCTCTACAACAAGGTTATACAGGCCAAATCACAGAGTATATTCAATAAAGAAATAGTTTGTTTTAGCTTTTTAAGGGATATGGAGAGGAAGCAGGAATATAGCATTCAGATAGAGGATCAGCCATGATTATATTGGATGGTGGAGCAGACTCAAAGCGCTAAATGGCCTACTCCTACTCCTAGTGGTAAGACAGCTCTGAGGTAGTGTGAGGTGGTGCTGATGGTGCTGCCCCCCAATCCCGCTTCATTCTCCGTTTATTCAATGTTCCAAAAAAACATTTTCTCTTCCTTTCTGATACTAAGTAAAATAAGCTGCAACAGCTCAGAGAAGCTAAGGCTCCTGTGAAAACTTTCTCCCTTTCCTTTTCATCTGTTTCCATCCCTTCTCCTAACCCTTTTGCCAGGTATATTTACAATCTCTTGAAGTACTCAGCAAATGTCTTAGTTTTATCCCTCTGTGCCACATCTCAATGAATTTTGGGGACGACTAATGTTGTAGTCTTCTTCCATCACCTCTGTGTCCATTTCTTTGGACAAGAATCCTATCCTGTCCCACAAACCCCTCACCTATCTCCAACACTGCTCCACCTGGACTCCACTCACTGGTCTTTTACCTGCACTCAACTTGTTCATCAATAATTGTCAATGAAACATTGGATGCCTTTACTTCTCTGCCAACCCTCACCCATTCAAAACTATCTCCCTCTGAACTGATTGCATTCTGTTCTCAGATAAACCCTGACTTTGCAGTCAAGCCCATCAACAAGATGATGTTATTGGCTGGACCTCATAGAAAATGAGTTCCCTGATTAGAGTTGATAATCTGGTCAAATCAGAAAGCTCTGACTGACATAAATAGGGGAGTCTCAAAAATATTAACACTGGTAGCTAACTCTGAATTAGGAGTACTAAAGTCAAGGATTGTTTATGTAATATCTTGGTAACAGATACTGGCCTCTGTGGAGTTATTTCAGTGGCAACAGGAACAAAGTATGATCCTGAAGAAAATTCACTAGCACAATTGTTTTTGAGTTAGAGCAAACATTTCTGACATTGGGAAATTTGACTCATTCGACTCTGCTGTCAAAGACTGGGCCCAGTATGTGGAAAGAATGTGTTAATTTTTGTGGGCAAATAACACTGTGGAAGACAAAAAAAAATGAGTAATTCTCCTGGAAGCCTGTAGAGATAACAGTTTTTTTCTGAAAATAAGAGCCTAACATTCCCTGAGGCTCCAGATACTAAAATCTTCTAAAAATTGATGTATATAGTTAAGGAATATTGCAACTAAAGCCTCTTCTAACTTTGAGATGCTATATAGAGTCACAGAGTCATAGAGATGTGCAGCACTGAAACAGACCCTGCTGTCCAAGTTGACGTTTCGGGCAAAAGCCCTTCATCAGGAAGGCTTTTGCCCGAAACGTAGATTTTCCTGCTCCTCGGATGCTGCCTGACCTGCTGTGCTTTTCCAGCACCACTCTGACCTAAACTCCGTTTTCCAGCATCTGTAGTCCTCACTTTTGCCCTGCTGTCCAACTCGTCCATGCCGCCAGACATCCTAATCTATCTAGTTCCATTTGCTAGCACTTAGTCCATATCCCTCTAAACTCTTCTTATTCATACACCCAATCAGATGTCTTTTAAATGCTGTAATTGTACCAACCTCCACCACTTCATCTAGCAGCTCATTCCAGACACACACCGCCCTCTGCGTGAAAAAGTTGCCCCTTAGATCTCTTTGATATCTTTTCCCTCTCACCCTAAACCATGCCCCTCATGATTTTATAAACCTCTATAAGATCATCCATCAGCCTCCGACGCTCTGGGGAAAATAGCTCCAACCTAATCAACCTCTCCCTTTACCTCAAATCCACCAATCCTGGCAACATCCTTGTAAATCCTTTCTGAACCCTTTCAAGTTTCACAACATCCTTCCAATAAGAAGGAGACCAGAATTGCACGCAATATTCCAAAAGTGGCATAACTGACGTCATGTACATCTCTATGACTCTATGTACAGTCGCAACATGACCTCCCAACTCCTATACTCTGACCAATAAAGGAAAGCATACCAAACGCCTTCTTCACTATCCTATCTACCTGCGACTCCACTTTCAATGAGCTATGAACCTGCACTCCAAGGTCTCTTTGTTCAGCAACACTCCCTAGGAACTTACCATTAAGTGTATAAGTCCTGCTAAGATTTGCTTTCCCAAAATGCAGC
>NC_057712.1:133933376-133984835 GCF_004010195.1 Chiloscyllium plagiosum
GTGAGAACATTCTGCACCCTCTCTGAGACATCCTTGATCCTAGCACCAGGGAAACAACACACCATTCTGCTTTTTCTCTGCTTGCCACAGAAACGTCTGTCTGTACCTCTGACTAGAGAATCCCCTAACACAATTGATCTCTTGGAAGCCGACGTATCCCTTGTTGCATTAGAGCCAGTCTCAATACCAGACACCTGGCTGTTTGTGCTACATTCCCCTGAGAATCCATCACCCCCTACATTTTCCAAAACAGCATACCTGTTTAAAATGGGTATTTCCACAAAAGACTCCTGCTCTAGCTGCCTACCTCTCTTACCCTTCTTGGAGTTAACCCATCTATGTGACTATAACTGAGACTTTCCCCCTTTCTATAACTGCCATCCATCACATACTGTTGCTGTTGCAAATTCCTCATCGCTTCTATTTGTTTCTCCAACCAATCCACTCGATCTGATAAGATTCGCATCCAACAGCATTTATGGCAGATATAATCCGCAGTAACCCTTAAACTCTCTTTAAACTCCTACATCTGACAAGAAGTACATATCACTACAAAGGCCATTTTTGCTCCTTCACAATCTACAGACCCAGAAAATAATACCGTCTTATTCCTCAACAAACACTGCCCCAGGTTAAATTAATAGTTATGGCTTATATTTTAAGTTTAATCAAGAGACTTATCTCCAAAAACATATACTCAAGAAAGAATCCACTGTACCCACTACTGCAGCCTTTGTCTTGGACAGACTTAAAACAACAATTAACTTATCTGATTCTGTGCTGTGAACTTCGCCCAACAGTTCCTCCAAGATTAGTTGTGAATTTCACTGTTTGTTAACTTTCCCAGATGCACTCCGATGTCCAGCAATACACGAATTCAAACAACAAAGGCGGTAACTGTGCAGGTTTTCTCTCTCTCTCTCTCTCTCCTGTATTGACCTCACCATGTGCTTCCTTTGTCTGCTCTTCTCCCTTTTAAACTGCTGTTGTTTTGACTTTTTTTTCCAAAGTTCCAAAACAATGCAACAGCAAATAAAACAGTAATTGCTGCTCCTTCGATTCGAGGAAATCACCTCCAACACCTAAAATACCTCAAAAAAGGAGCAGCTGTTACAGCCAGAAATTTTTCCCGTCCTCCATCTTGGATTACCCAGGGCATCTCAAAGAAAAATAAAATCCTGATGGGACTGAACAAGTGAGGTGCAGGAAGAATGTTCCTGATGTTGGGGAACTAGGGATCACAGTTTCATAATAACAGAAGCCATTCAGGACTAAGATGAGGAAAAATTTCTTCGGTTAGACAGTTGTGAACCTGTGGAATTCTCTAGTTCATTAGATACATTCAAAAGGGAGCTGGATGTGGTCCTTGCAGCCAAAGAGATCAACAGGTGTGGAGAGAGAGCAGGAGTCAGATGCTGAAATTGCATGAGCATCCATGATCATATTGAATGGTGATACAGGCTTGAAGGGCCAAATGGCCTATTCCTGCAATTGTTTTCTATATTTCTATGTGCTACAACTGGTTTTTATCAATGGAAAATGCGGCAAGTTAACTATATGATTTGCAGAGTATTTCTACAGAAGTGGACATTCTCATCAGTCCGACTGAGCTTGGGGAACACCACTTGAGTGTGGGAAAATACGTAGCCTCATTCAGGACACACCCTGATCAGGGAGACTCTAGGTCCACCCAAAACAAAGCAAAGCCTTGGACAAAATGGTTATATTAAAATTTTTCTTTGAGTCCTGACAGAAAGCCATTTTGGTTGATGCCAGTATGTGGACTCGAGACAGCAAAAAAGTCTTGTGAGACATAAGTTGAGTAAGATAACTCAAAGGCTGGTATCCAGGAACATATCCAGATGAGTTCAAACCCTGGAAAATGCACCTACATCTGGTGTGGAACAGTTAAAATGCTTAGCAACACCAAAATCAAAACCAATCAAGATAAAGGTCTGGTTAAATGGTTACAGCAGAGGATAGCATCTTGTCACAGGGAGCAAAAGTGATTGTCCTAACCAAAGGTTGCTATCAAATACTGGCTGAACTCCACCAGGGCTATCTAGTATCTCCAAAATGAAGATGTTGGGCAAGAGGTTATGCCTGGTTGTCAGACCTGGATACAGACAGAGCCAAAACAGTGCCCAGAGTGCTAACAAGAGCAAACATTACCACCAGCAGCTCCCCCATATCTGTTGGAATGGCTGGGTGAACCTTAGACTTGGTTGCATGTCGACTAGGAAAGTCCTTTCATGGGTTCAATGTTCTTAGTCATTGTCAATGCTCATTCAAAGTGGGTGGACATACAGAGGGTGTATTTGCAAACATGGGGATGATAGAAAAACTGCATGCATCTTTTTTAACACATGGCGTCCAGGGAGTGTTGGTCTCAGATAATGGACTATCCATATTGCAGCAGCATACAAAAGGAAGCATACAGAAGGTCTAGGCGATGAAAGCCCGTGAAAGCTTTGGAAGAATATTGGGAACAATCTGAAAAGAGGAATTATGAGGGATAAAATGGGCCATGAAATATCTTTAGCAAACAGCATTAAGGAAAATCCTAGAGCCGTTTATTCATATATAAGGAGCAAGAGGGTAACTAGAGAAAGGTTTGGCCCACTCAAGGACAAAGAAGGAAAGTTATGCATAGAGTCAGAGAAAATGGGTGAGATTCTTAATGAGTACTTTGCATCGGTATGCACCAGGAAGAGGGACATGACGGATGTTGAGGTGAGGGATGGATGTTTGATTACTCTCAGTCAACTCGGCGTAAGGAAGGGGGAAGTGTTGGGTATTCTAAAAGGTACTAAGGTGAACAAGTCCACCCCTCCACTCCACCAGACCACTTAAATGTAAGAAACCTGCGAGGAAGCAGGGTAAGAGTGCTAGCCTGCTCGTAAGACTGAGACTACGCGGTTTGAAGACCCCTCCCTTCCTAGCTTACTCTCAGCAAATGTACAATCTGTGGTGAACAAGATGGATGAACTCAGATACCAGACTAATGCCACTTACAAGTTCGCTGATGACACCACTATATTCGGTCGAATCTCAGATGGCAACGAAACAGACGATAGATGGGAGGTGGAAGACCTAGAAAAATGGTGCACTGAAAACAACCTAGCTCTCAATGCCAGCAAAACCAAAGAACTCATTATTGACTTTCGACGGGATGTTACTCATGCTCCCCTATACATTAACAGCACAGAGGTGGAATGAGTGGACAGTGTCAAGCCCCTGGGAGTGGTCATCCACAAGAAGCTTTTTTGGACTTTTTTGGATCCACTGGTTACAAAGGTCCAACAATGTCTCTTCTTCTCAGGCACCTGAGGAAATTTAGCATGACGGTGAATACCCTTGCCAACTTTTATAGATGCGCCCATCAAGAGTATTCTGTCTGGATGTATCACCACCTGGTATGGATTTTGTACCATTCAAGATCGGAGACGGTTACAGAGAGTTGTGAACTCGACTCGGACAATCACAAAGGCCAACCTCCCATCTAAAGAATTCATCTACCAGGCCTGTTGTCAAGGATAGGCCACCAGCATTCTCAAAGATCCATCCCACCCTGGCAATGCTTTTCTACAACCTTTACCATCGGGGAGAAGGTACAGAAGCTGAACGTATGCACCAGCCCGTTTCGTAACAGTTTCTACCCTACTGCTGTTAGAATACTGAATGGATTCACAAACTCTTAACATTCGCCTGTACCCGTATTTTTGTTTTTGTCATGGTTTACCTATTATTTACGTAGCTCTGCTACTTGACTATGTGATCTGCCTGTATTGTTTGCGAGACAAAGCTTTTCACTGTGCCTTGGTACACATGACAATAAATTCAATTCACTTCAAGTCCCCAGATCCGGATGCGGTTCCCCATGGTAGGTTGATGGAGCTGAGGTCCGGTTCTCTATCCATCATCTAGCTAGATGGCTAGAGAACTGGCTGGGCAGCAAGTGGAAAGGTGTTTCTCAAAATGGACAACTATGACCAGTGGTGTTCCACAGGGATCCGTGTTGGGACCATTATTGTTTATGGTATACATAAATGATTTGGAGGAAGGTATAGGCGCTCTCATTAGCAAGTTTTCAGATTGGTGGAGTAGCAGACAGTGAAAGAGACTGTCAGAGAATGCAGCAGAACATAGATAGATTGGAGAGTTGGGGACAGAAATGGCAGATGGAGTTCAATATGGCCAAATGCAAGGAGATGCACTCTGGAAGATCCAATTCAAGACTGAACTATACGGTAAATGGAAAAGCCTTGGGTAAAACTGATGTACAGAGAGATTTGAGTGTTCAGGGCCACTGTACCCTTAAGGGGGCAAAGCAGGTCGATAAAGTGGTCAAGAAGGCATAAGGCATGCTTTCCTTCATCGTACAGGGTATTGATTACAAGAGTCAGCAGGTCATGTTACAGTTATATCAGACTTCGGTAAGGCTACATTTCAAATGCTGCTTACAGTTCTGGTCACCACAATACTGAAACAATGCAGATGCTTTGGAAAAGGTGCAGAGGAGGTTCACGTGGATTTTGCCTGGTATGGAGGACGCTAGCTTTGAAGAGAGACTGAGTAGATTTGGATCATTTTCACTGGAAAGAAGGTTGAGGGGGGACCTGATTGAGGTCTACCAAATCATGAGAGGTATAGGCAGGGTGAATAGCAAGGAATTTTTTTCCCAGAGTGGAAGACTCAATTACTAGGGGTCATGAGTTCAAGGTGAGAGGGGAAGAGTTTAAGGGTTATATGCATGGAACTTTTTTTACACAGAGAGTGGTGGGTGCCTGGAATGCATTGCCAGCCAAGGTGGTAGAGGTGGGCACAATAGCATCACTTAAGACAGATACATGAATGGGCAGGGAGCAGGGGGATATAGATCCTTAGAAAATAGGCAACAGATTTAGGTAGAGGATCTGGATTGGCACAGGCTTGGAGGGCTGATGGGGCCTATCCTGGAATTTTCTTTTTTCTTTATTCACCAGCAGGGAATTTGGTGATTTCTTAAAGTCAAATCGGATTCAACATATAAGGATACCTCCAAACCAACCATCATCCAACAGCGTGGCAGAAAGAGCAGTCGAAACCTTGAAGGCTAGCTTGAAGGAACAGCCTACAGACTCATTAAATACCAAGTTGTCATGGTTCTAATTTCATCATAGGACCACCTCGCATGCAACGACGAGGATAACACCAGCAAATTTGCTAATGGATAGAAGACTCCGCAACAAGTTAAGTTTAAATGTATCAGGAACACGAATGCCGGATACAAGACTCCACTAAGCGAGACAGTAGATTTGTTGCAGGGGATGAAGTTTGGTGTAAGAATCACAGAAATGGTCCCATGTGGGTAAGAGGCATAGTCGACGTGAGGTCAGAACGAGTGACATACAGAGTTCGAGTCGGTGTGATTGTCCTGAACGAGCAGGTGGACCATTATGAAAGCTGCAAATTCACAAACTGACTGGGAGCAAAATTTGTCCTGCACTCAGAACAGTCAAAAAGGCTGCTGCAACCCAATGTTAAAACATCCCAGGAGTCTCTCCGAGAAAAAGACTGGCTATGACCTCAGACTTAGATGGGAGGTTGCAGTGATTGTAATGTGGTCAGCCAGCTAGACATCAAAGAATATGGGTTCCCTGAGTGGGGTGTTAATCTGGTCCAATCAGGAAGTCCTGACTGACAGATATAAACAGGAGATTGTGGGCGCCGCAGGGAGTGGAGTGCATCATTTCTCCCTCCAACTCTATTTTGATTTAGTCCCTACTCTCCCCCTCACTGTTTTGATCACACAGCACTGCCGTTTGATGTGAAGGGCAGTGTTTGTCACTGGCCACCCGGGTGTTTTCCTATCTTCCTGGTGGTGGAATTTGAATAAAGATTGGTGCACTTTGTGTCTTCCACTGTGTCTCACACCTGCACACACACACCATGGGTGCTGGGGATAAAATAAGCACTACCGCACTTAGGTGGTAGTGTGGGGGTTTAAAAAAAAATAAATAAATAAATAGGGATTCACACAGCACTAAAGAAAAAATAAGAAAAAGAAAGAAAAAAAAAATAAAAATAAAAAAAATAAACAGGAATGTTGCCACCCGGGTGTTTGTGGGGGTTTAAAAAAAAATAAATAAATAAATAGGGATTCACACAGCACTAAAGAAAAAAAAAGAAAAAGAAAGAAAAAAAAATAAAAATAAAAAAAATAAACAGGAATGTTGCCACCCGGGTGTTTTCCTATCTTCCTGGTGGTGGAATTTGAATAAAGATTCATGCACTTTGTGTCTCTCACTGTGTCTCACACCTACAAAAAGAAAAACAAATAAACAGGAGATTGTGGGCGCCGCAGGGAGTGGAGTGCATCATTTCTCCCTCCAACTCTATTTTGATTTAGTCCCTACTCTCCCCCTCACTGTTTTGATCACACAGCACTGCCGTTTGATGTGAAGGGTAGTGTTTGTCACTGGCCACCCGGGTGTTTTCCTATCTTCCTGGTGGTGGAAATTGAATAAAGATTTGTGCACTTTGTGTCTTTCACTGTGTTTTTCACTGTGTCTCATACCTATACACACACACCATGGGTGCTGGGGAAAAATAAGCACTACCGCAGTTATGTGGTAGTGTGGAGGTTAATAAAAAAAAGGAAAAAAAATAAACAGGAGTCTCTCAGAAAAGAAAAAAAAGAGGAAAAAAAAGAGCACTGTATTGCCCTTTGATGTGAAGGGCACTGCTTGTCACTGGCCACTCGTGTGTTTTCCTAAAAAAAAAGAAAGAAAAAAAAACAAACAGGAGATTGTGGGCGCCGCGGGGAGTGGAGTGCATTATTTCCCCCTCCAACTCTATGTTGATTTAGTCCCTACCCTCTCCGTCACTGTTTGATCACACAGCATTGCCCTTTTGTGAAGGGCACTGCTTGTCACTGGCCACTCGGGTGTTTCCTTTCTTCCTGGTGGTGGAAATTGAATAAAGATTCGTACGCCTTGTGTCTCTCACTGTGTCTCAAAGCTGCACACACACACCATGGGTGCTGGGGAAAAAAATAAGCACTACTGCAGTTAGGCAGTAGTGTGGGGGTTAAAACAAAGAAAAAGAAAGAAAGGAAATAAAACAGAAGGGTTAGGGCACTGCTTGTCACCGGCCACTCGGGTGTTTAAAAAGAAAAAGAAAAGAAAGGAAAAATAAATAGGATGGTAAGGGCACTGCAGAAAAAAAAATAAAAGAAAATAAAAAAAACACAGGAGATTGTGGGCGCCGCAGGGAGTGGAGCGCATTATTTCCCCCTCCAACTCTATTTTGATTTAGTCCCTACCCTCCCCTTCACTGTTTTGATCACACAGCATTGCCCTTTGATGTGAAGGGCACTGCTTGTCACTGGCCACCTGGGTGTTTTCCTATCTTCCTGGTGGTGGGAATTGAATAAAGATTCACACACCTTGTGTCTCTCACTGGGTGCTGGGGAAAAAAATAAGCACTACCACAGTTAGGCGGTAGTGTGGGGGTAAAAAATAAGAAAAATAAATAAATAAACAGGAGATTGTGGGCGCCGTTGGGAGTGGAGTGCATTATTTCCCCCTCCAACTCTATTTTGATTTAGTCCCTGCCCTCCCCTTAACTGTTTGATCACACAGCATTGCCCTTTGTTGTGAAGGGCACTGCTTGTCACTGGCCACCCAGGTGTTTTCCTATCTTCCTGGTTGTGGAAATTGAATAAAGATGCGTGCACCTTGTGTCTCTCACTGTGTCTCACACCTGCACACACACACCATGGGTGCTGGCAAAAAAATAAGCACTAAAAAGAAAAAAAAATACACAGGAGATTGTGGGCACCGCAGGGAGTGGAGTGCATTATTTCCCCCTCCAACTCTATTTTGATTTAATCCCTGCCCTCCCCTTCACTGTTTGATCACACAGAATTGCCCTTTGATGTGAAGGGCACTGCTTGTCACTGGCCACTCGGGTGTTTTCCTATCTTCCTGGTGGTGGAAATTGAATAAAGTTTCGTGCACTTTGTGTCTCTCACTGTGTCTCACACCTGCACACACACACCATGGGTGCTGGGGCAAAATAAGCACTACCGCAGTTAGGCGGTAGTGTGGTGGTTAAATAAAGGAAAAAAAAATAAACAGGATATTCAGAGTCTCCTCAATTTAGGGGACTGACTCTGTGCTGGCTGGTATTACAGTCAGTATGTTACTGTTTCCCTTTTTTTGGAGGGGGAAACCTGATTCCTGAACTGGCTGAATTATTTAGCCAGTTTGTTAACTGGCATTTCTTTTAGTGAGGACTGATAATTGTTGAACTCCTGATGCACATAATGTGTTTCAGGTGTAACTCAGTTCTCATTAGAGGATTGTTGTTTCACAGGCTGGTTATAGCCTGTGTGTTACTCTTTTCTCTTTTTAAGAAAAAGATAATGTTAATTTTGTAGTAGGGCTTAGCCCTTGGACTGTAGTTTCCTTTTTTTTTGTTTGTGTCTTCACTTTTTATTGGTGTTTGGACTGAGCCCTTGTGGAAGACATATATCTCACCAGAGGAGCTGTTCCTGTGAGGAGGCCTAACCCTGGGACTGGGCCTCTGAAGATTGAACACGTGTGTGTGTATGTATGTATGTGCGTGCGCGCGCACTGGGAGGTGAGCACTTGCTGTATCCTGGAGTTTGGGTGAAGACCTTTCCTTCAGGAATGGACCAAACCCCTGTGAGTTAACTGCACCTGTACTATGTTCCTGTGAGTGGGCCTGGTTTTCCAAGACTGGACCAGGACTCTATGGAGACTGAATACCTGTGTGCTGTGGGGTGTGCATTTGCTGCCTTCAGGAATTGACTCTGCCCTGGAGTGGATTCTTCCTGGAAATGGATTCTATATCTTGAAGACTGTACAGATTTGGACTGTGTACCAGAAATGACTCTGTTTTTTGGTAACTAACCACATTGTGGTGTTTCCTGTGTCTATCACCTACACTGTCTTGTGTGTCCCTGGGTCTGGCAGGCCTTGCTATGAGCTAGGAGGCTCATGGGTCGTCCTGAAAGCTGTCACCCCGAGGGCCGGAAGGTGGGTAGGCCATCCTGTGAACCTGAAAGTTGGTAGGCTGTCCTGAAAGCTGGAGTGTGGGTAGGCCACCCTGATGCCAGTTGCCCTGAGAGCCAGATGGTGGGTGGGCCGTTCTGAGCGCTGTTGTCCCGAGAAGGGGTAATCTGAATGGGCCGCCCTAGAGGTGGTCGAAAGGTGTCAGAGCAGCCAAGAGCTAGAAGGTGCGTAGGGGCGGGCTGAGTTCCGGAAGGCTTGTGGTCTACCCTGCACGCTGTCGTCCCAGGGAAGGGGATGGGCTGCCCTAGAGGTGGTCGAAAGGTGTGTCAGGATAGCCCACTGGCTGGATGGCACATCGGGGTGGGTGAGAGCCCAATGGTACGTAGGGGCAGACCGAGAGCCAGAAGGCGGGTAGCAGTCCTCAGCGTTGTCACCCGGGGCGGGCTGCCCCAGAGGTGGTTGGAAGGTGCTAAGGGTGGTTAGTGAAGCCGGAAGGTGGGTAGGCTGTCCTGACCACTACCAGGGCGGACTGTCCTGGAGATGGTCGGAAGGTGTGTCAGGGCGGACTGAGAACTGGAAGGGGCATGGGGAGGATCGAGAGCCGGAAGGTGGGTAGAGGCGGGCTGCCTTTGAGTGGTCGGAAGGTGGGAGGGACGGGGGGCTTGCTGGGTCTGTATTGTCTGCACTTTTTATGTAACAGGATTGTCTTACGTACAACTGTCATTGTTGCTGTCTTGTCATATGTGGAACTGGGATTTGAGGTTTGTCCTCATCTCCCTGTAAAATGGTTGAACAGTAGGGTTTGGGGCCTAGCTTTGCTGCTCCTCTCCCTTGTAAAACTGCTGTTGTATACAGCTGTTAATGTAAACTGTGTTTTGCAGTTTGTTTAATAAAATATTATAAACAGGAGATTTGAGTCTCCTCAATTTTAGGGGACTGACTGTGCTGGCTGGTGTTACAGTCAGAAGTTACTGTTGGTTTCTGCTTCCCTTTTTTTTTGGAGGGGGATACCTGATTCCTGAACTGGCTGAATTATTTAGCCAGTTTAAGTGGAATTCCTTTTAGTGAGGACTGATTTTCTAAACTCCTGATGCAGTGTTTCAGGTGTGACTCGGTTCTCATTAGGGGGTTGTTGTTTCACTGGCTGGTTACAGCCTGTGTTACTCTTTTCACTTTTGAGAAAAGGATAATGTTAATTTTGTGGTAGGGCTTAGCCCTTGGACTCTAGTTTATTTTGTTTTTTTGTATGTGTCTTCACTGTTTTTGGTGTTTGGACTGAGCCCTTGTGGAAGACATACATCTCACCAGAGGAGCTATTCCTGTGGGAGGCCTAGCCCTGGAACTGGGCCTCTGAAGATTGAACACCTATATGTGTGTGCTGGGAGGTGAGCACTTGCTGTATCCTGGAGTTTGGGAGAAGACCTTTCCTTCAGGAGTCGACCAAACCCCTGTGAGTTAACTGCACCTGTACTATGTACTATGTTCCTGTGAGTGGGCCTGGTTTTCCAAGGCTGGGTCAGGACTCCATGGAGACTGAACTGCTGTGTGCTGTGCATTTGCTGCCTTCAGAAGTGGACTCTGCAGTTTGGAGTGGGCTCCATTTTGGACAATGCACCTCAAACTGGAGTGGATTCCATTTCTGGGAATGGACTCTCTATTTTCAAGACTCTGTTTGGACTGTACCAGAAAGGACTTTTTTTTTGTAACTAACTATATTATGACGTTGGTTGGGTCTATCACTTGCACTGTCTCGCGTATCCCTGGATCTGGCAGGCCTTACTGTGAACTGGAGGCTCATGGGTCATCCTGAAAGCTGTCATCCCGAGAGCCGGAGGGTGGGTAGGCCATCCTGTGAACCTGAAAGTTAGTAGGCTGTCCCAAAGCCAGAGGGTGTGTAGGCCACCCTGATGCCAGTCGCCCAGAGAGCCAGAAGGTGGGTAGACCGTTTTGAGCGCTGTCGTCCTGAGAAGGGGTATTCGGGACGGGCTGTCCTAGAGGCGGTCGGAAGGTGTGTCAGAACAACCGAGAGCCAGAGGGCGTGTAGGGGTAGGCTGAGATCCGGAAGGCTTGTGGGCTGCCCTGCACGCTGTCATCCCTGGGGAAGGGGACGGGCTGTCTTAGGGGTTGCCGGAAGGTCTGTCAGGATAGCCAGGTAAAAACAATAACTGCAGGTTCTGGAAACCAAATTCTGGATCAGTATTCCTGATGAAGGGCTTTTGCCCGAAACTTCGATTTCGCTGCTTGTTGAATGCTGCCTGAATTGCTGTGCTCTTCTGGCCAGTGTCAGGATAGCCCACTGGCCGGATGGTGCATCTGGGTGGGTGAGAGCCCAATGGTACGTAGGGGCAGACTGAGAGCCAGAAGGCGGGTAGCTGTCCTCAGCGCTGTCATCCCGGGCAGGTTCTGGGGCAGGCTGTCCTAGAGGTGGTTGAAAGGTGTGTCAGGGCAGACAGAACTGGAAGGGGCATGGGGTGGACTGAGAGCCAGAAGGTGGGGGACGGGATCTTGCTGGATCTGTATTGTCTGCACTTTTGTATGTAACAGTATTGTCTCATGTACAAATTTCATATGTGAAACTGGGATTTGAGGTTTATCCTCATCTCTCCGTAAACTGGTTGAAAGGTAGGGTTTGGGGCCTGGCTTTGCTACTCCTTTCCCTTGTAAAATTGCTGTTGTATGCAGCTGTAAATGTTAACTGTTTTTTGTAAACTGTTTTGTAATTGCTTAATAAAATTTTTAAAAGTGGCATGTCAGAGATGCTGTTACTATGATAGCTGTTACTATGACTCTGAGACAGTACTAAAGGCTAAGAATGTTCATGTGTGAATAAAGGGTGACTTGGTGGCAGATACAGGCCTCAGTGGAGTTCTTTCACTGATCTCTGCATTGCAGAGGCTAGTGCAACAGCTCATGGACACCTCCTCCCATCTCTCCTTGGACCGTGATCCCACACTATCGAACATGAGGTGACTGTGTCCACAATGCTCACTAATTTCATGTGGGGTTTCAGCACAAAGCTTCCAAGCTCTCAATTCCCCAATCCCTTATAGCTCACTTCTATATTCTTCCCAAACTCCAGGAACAGAATTGCCTGGGCCAACCCATTGTTTTTAACCAAGAAAAAATGACTGCAGATGCTGGAAACCAGAGTTTAGATTAGAGTGGTGCTGGAAAAGCACAGCCGTTCAGGCAGCATCTGAGGAGCTGTAAAATCGACATTTCGGGCAAAAGCCCTTCATCAGGAATACATTGTTTCTACCTGTTCCTGTCCCACAGAACATGTCTCTTCCTATCTTGACTCAACTTTTTTTTTCTTTGTCTAGTCTCTTCCCAACTATATCTGCAATTCTTTTGACACTTTACTTCAGTTTAAAAATTTCCAGTTCATGGGCACATTGCAGCGTGGACATACAATCTTTTTACACATAGACCATCCTCTGGCTCGCTTTTCTTCCTAGAAAGAATGCTTAAACCACTCCCATCTAACACCACCCTCCTCCACCTAACCGAGCTCATCCTCACTTTTTGAGCAACGTCTTTTTTAACTCCTCTCTCTTTCTTCAGATCCAAGATGTTGTCCTGGGTATCTACATGGGGCCCAGTTATGATTGTCTCTTTGTGGAGTATGTGGAACATTCCTTATTCTAGTCTACTCAGATCCTCCCCACAACTCTTTCTCTAGTACTTCAATGGCATCATCGGTGTTGCTTTCCCCTCTCAGCTGGAATTGGAAAAATTGATCAATTTTGTTTTCAAATTTCATCCTGGTCTCACCTTTACCTGGACCATCTTGACTTTTCCCTTCCATCCTCAACATTTCAGTTTCCATTTCTGGGAACAGACTGGCCACCAATATCTAGGATAAACCCATTGACTCCCGCAGTTATCTTGATTGTACATCCTCACGTCCTGTTGCCTATAAGGACTCCATTTAATTCCCCCAGTAGCTTTGCTTCCATTGCATCTGTTCTAATGAAGCCATCTTCTGCAGGGGAGCCTCAGAAATTTATAACTTTATCCTCAACTGAGGATTCCTCACAAACAGGGCCCTTTGCTCTGTCCAATCCACTTCTCATACTTCGTACCTTCACACTTTCTCTTCCCTCCCACAGCATCGATAGGGTACTCTTGGTCTACATTTTCCTCTCCACAGCAATCAAACTAAAGGAACATTAGCTGCCACCTCCAGTAGGATGACATCACCAGACAGATATTCCTCTCCCCTCCCTTGACAGCATTTTGCAGGGACCATTCCCTCCGAGACAGCCTTCTCCACTCCCAACACCTCTTCGCACCGTACAGCACCTGCTTATGCAATTGAAGACGATGTAACACTTACCCATTTACCTTCCCATCATCCAAAGCTCCAGAAATGCTTCCAGGTGAAGCAGCAATTTACTTGCACTTCACTCAGTTGCGTCTACTAAATTCATTGCTCACTAAATGGTCTCCTCCACACTGGGGTAATGAAATGCAGATTGAGCGACCGCTTTAAGGAATACCTATGTTCTGTCTACAAAAATGGCCCTGTGTTTCCATTTGTGTGCCACTTCAACACATCACCATGTTCCCTAGCCAACATTTCTGTCTCGTGCTGCTGCAGTGCTCCAGCAACACTCAGCGCAAGCTCGAAGATCAGCCTCTCGTTTTCCACTTGGGCCGCACCAGCGTTTTGTATAGTTGCAGCATGATATTGCGGCTCCGGAACTCAATCCCTCTACAAATGAAACCTAACACACCATATGCCTTATTAACAGCACTATCCACCTGGGTGGCAACTTTCACAGATCTATGTACATGGACTCCAAGATCCCTCTGCACATCTACACTACCAAGAATCTTTCCATTGACACAGTACTCTGCCTTCCTGTTATTCTTCCCAAAGTGCATCACCTCACATTTAGCTGCGTTGAACTCCATTTGCCACCTCTCAGCCCAATTCTGCAGTTTATCCAAAACCCCCTGCAACCTGTAACATTCTTCCACACTGTCCACTACTCCACCTACTTTAGTGTCATCTGCAAATTTACTAATCTATCCACCTATGCCTGCGTCTAAGTCATTTATAAAAATGGCAAACAGCAGTGGTCCCAAAACAGATCCTTGTGGCACACCACTAGCAACCGGACTCCAGGCTGAATATTTTCCATCAACCAATACTTGCTGTCTTCTTTCAGAAACCCAGTTTCTAATTCAAACTGCTAAACTGCCCTCAATTCCATGCCTCTGCATTTTCTCCAACAGCCTACCATGTGGAACCTTATCAAAGGCTTTATTGAAGTCCATGTATACCACGTCAACTGCCCTATCCTCCTCTACATGCTTGGTCACCTTCTCAAAAAACTCAATGGGGTTTATGAGACATGACCTGCCCTTGACAAAACCATGTTGACTATCTGAAATCAAACTGTTGCTTGCTCGGTGATTATAAATCTTATCTCTTATAATCTTTTCTAAAACCTTTCCTACAACAGAAGTAAGGCTCACTGGTCTATAATTACCTGGGTCATCTCGACTGCCCTGCTTGAGCAAGGGTACAACATTTGCAATCCTCCAGTCCTCTGGTACTAAACCTGTAGACAATGACGACTCAAATATCAAAACTAAGGGCTCTGCTATCTCCTCCCTAGCTTCCCAGAGAATCCTCAGATAAATCCCATCTGGCCAAGGGGACTTGTCTACTTTGATTCCTTCTAGAATTGACAACACCTGTTCATAACTAACCTCGATCCTTTCTAGTCTAATATCTCGTACCTCATTCTTCTCAACAATATTCTCCTTTTCCTGAGTGAAAACCGATGAGAAATGTTCCTTTAGCACCTCTACGATCTCCACAGGGTCCACATCAACGTCCCACTTCTGCCTTTGACTGGCCCTATTCCTACCCTAATCATCCCTTTATTCCTCACATACCTATTGAAAGCTTCAGGTTTGTCCTGCTTGTGTACTATCTTTGCTCTTCTTAACTCTCTCTTTAAACCTTTCCTAGCAGATCTGTAACTCTCCAATGCCTCATCTGAACCATCTTGCCTCATCAACACATAAGCCTCTTTCTTCTTCAAAACAAGAGGTGCAATTTCTGTTGTAAACCACGGTTCCCTTACCTTATCACTTCCTCCCTGCCTGACAGGGACATACCTATCAAGGACACGCAATATCTGTTCCTTAAACCAGCTCCACATTTCCATTGTCTGCATCCCCTACATTTTGCTACCTCGTTCTATACATCCAAATTATATTATAATTGCCCTTGCCCATCAATAACTCTTGACCTGTGGCATGTGCCTATCCCTTTCCATTGCTAAAATGTGGAGCTGGAAAAAGCACAACAGGTCAAGCAGCATCAGAGGAGTAGGAGAGTCGACGTTTCAGGCAGGAACCTTCATCAGGGCTTGAGAGGGAGAAGGGGGACTGAGAAATTAACAGAAGGACAGGGTGGGACTGAGGGAAAGATGGGTGGGTGGTGATTGGTGGATGCAAGTATCACAAAGCTGGTCCCTTTTTTTTCTAAATGTTGTTCCCTTTCTCAAGGATACAGTGTCCTTGGGTTTTTTCAGAGGGGCCATAAACTGCTCCCAGTTCTGATTAGACTGATTTGGCACAGAGATTAAAGGGTATTGAGAGGCCTTTTTGTTTATATGTAAACAGGTGAGACTTCAGGCCAATGTGGTCATGTTTTAGAAGTGATCTGTACAATGAAAGGGGAGTGGTCAGCTCTCTAGCTGAGCGGTTCAGTCCAGAACTAATTAGAAGTTCAGCATCTCTCTCACTTCTTTGTGTTTCATTGTGTGATTTTTGTGAATAAATTCTGTCTGTTTTTAAAACCTAGTTCTTAAAATTAGAGTGGTGCTGGAAAAGCACAGCAGGTCAGGGAGCATGCGAAGAACAGAAAAATCGACATTTCGGGCAAAAGCCCTTCATTCCTGATGAAGGGCTTTTGCCCAAAATATCAACTTTCCTGCTCCTCAGATGCTGCCTGACCCTCTGTGCTTTTCCAGCACCACTCCAATCTTGACTCTGATTTCTAGCATCTGCAGTCCACTTTCACCTAGTTGATTTAAAACCTAGTAGTCAACCTAGCTAACTTGCTCTGGGTAATTTTCACTGTACACTTACCTAAACAAATTGCAAAGTTATGATCTGGGTTGCCTGCTCAAAAATGTTTTGAATGGTCTGGCCTAGACCTTAACACAGGCAGGAGGTGATTGTGATTGTTCAGTGGGAAAGGTAGAGCCGATTGGTGGGAAGGAAGATAGGCAGGTTAGGTCAGGTCAAGGGGGTAGTGCAGAGAAAGAGGGCTGCACGTGGTGAGGGTGTAGGGAGATTTGGAAGTTGGTGAATTCTATGTTGAGGCCATTGGGTTTTAATTCCCAAGGCAGAAGATGAAGTGTTTTTCCTCCACTTTGTATGTGGGCTTATTTTAACAGTGGAGTTGGCCCATGATGGTCATGTCATTGGGAGAGTGAGAGGGGGAGTTGAAATGGCTGGCAACTGGGAGGTGGCATTGGCTGGAGTATGCAGATCATAGATGTTTCCTGAACTGGTCCCCGAGTTTGCGCTCGGTCTCTCTGATTTTGAGGAGACCATGTTGGGCGCAACAGATACAGTAAATCAGGTTAGAGGAAATCCAGGTGTATCTCTGCCAGATTTGGAATGATTCTCTGGGGCCTTGGACGAAGATAATGGGTGAGGTGTGGTGGCAGGTGTTGCACCTCCTGTGGCTGCAGGGAAAGATGCCAGGTGTGATGTAGAGGTTGCTGGGGAGTATGGACCTAATGAGGGAGTCACAGAGGAAATGGTCCCTATGGAAAGCAGACAGAGGTGAGGAAGGAAGGAAACATCTTTTGGGTGATTGGGTCAGATTGCAGGTGGCAAAAATGGTGGAGGATGATGCATTTGATTTGGAGATTGGTGGGATGGAATGTGAGGACCAGGGGGATGTGTCCTTGTTCAAGTTAGGGAGGATGTTGTTTAAGGGCAGAGGTGTGGGAGATGGAGGAGATGCAGTTGAGGGCATCATTGATCACGGGGAAGGGGAAATTATGGTCCTTGAAGTAGGAGGACATCTGAGATGTTCTGGAGTGGAAACGCTCATCCATGGAGCTGATACGGTGGAGACAGAGAAATTGGGAGTGTGGGATTGCATTGTTGCAGGTGGGATGGTGGGCAGTGGTGTTGTCAAGATAGCTGTCAACTTGAAGGTGTAGATGAAGTTGGTAAACTGTTCGAACTCTTCATAGGATCACGAGACAGTGCCTTTGCAGTCATCAATGTAGCAGAGGCAAAGGTGGGGCATAGTACCAGTGTAACCGCAGAAGAGAGACTAATCCAATTATCCTACAAAAAGGCAGGTATGGCTCAGACCTATGTGGGTACCCATAGCCACCCATCTAGTTTCGACAGATTCATAAGAAAAGTTGTTAAGGGTAAGGACCAGTTCCACCAAGTGAATGGGAGTGTTGGTGGAGAGGGACTGCTGGGTCTCCGGGAGAGAAAGATGTTGAAGGATTTTTGGCCTTCTGCATGGGGAATACAGGTGTAGAGAGGCTGGATATCCATGGGGAAGTCGTTGGAGGCCAGGAAATTGAAAGTCATGGAGAAAGTGGAGGAGGTGGTTGGTTCTCGAATGTATATCACATCAAATCTGCGAATGCCACCTTTGGATGCCTAAGGATGAGTGTTTTTGAAGACTGCAACATTCATGTCAATATGACGATCCTCATCAACCATGCAAGGACCCAAAGAACCCATGACCAGTGAGCAATCATATTCATTTGTGAGTGATTATGATAACAACAATTAAGACATTTAAGGAAGTAGAGGTAGTGGTGTGTTGTCTTGAGTGTAGTGTCAATGTGGATGGACCAGGGTATATTGTTGGCGATATTTACTCCTCAAAATCTGAAGCTTTCAACCATCTTCACCTCAGTACCATTGAAATAGGCACCATTGATAAACAGATATAAAACCTGAATTGAAAGATTGTTCAGATGGGAGTTGAGTGATGCAACCATTTATACTGGTTGTTCACACTGCTGGTGAAGATAATATGAAAACAAATATAAAATGATGAAATAATTTAAGCATTGAAGAGAAGGATAATAAAGATTGTATAAAACTTGTATAAGGGATGAACAGGGATGAATGGTTGTCAGTCTCATGTTTTGTGGAATATATGTCACATACATGTGCTGAAGCACATTTCAGTATTGGTGTTTCATCTCTCCTAAGGGCAGAGAAAAGGTAGACACCAACTTTATAAGAACACATGACGATAAGAAATAGGAACAGAAGTAGGCTGTTTGGCTACACAGGTCTGCTCTGCCATTTAATAGAACCATGGCTGATCGGACGCTCCTCATGTCTACTTTCCTGTATATCCCCCGTAACCCTTGGTTCCTCCATTCATGAATAATTTATCTATCTTAGCTTTAAGCATACACAAGAACTCTATCTCCACAGCTCCCTGTGGCAAGCAGTTCCAGAGACATACTTTCCGCTGAAAGATGAAATTTCTCCTCATCTCAGCCTTAGGTTACGACACGGAGTAAACCCTTCGTTAATTAAAACCAGCAACACAGAAAAGATTTACTCTGTGCGGTAATCTGCAAAAATTCGAGAGGCAAAGAACTATCCCAAAAGTCACTATTTAAAGTAAAAATTAACAAATTAACTTGTTAAAGTCCAACAGAGAACAATTAACTAACAACTACTTACAACTCATTTATCTAAATCTATCTTTTACCTTCCCCTCTACAGTACTGGTGCGATAAAAATCCCAATTACGATTTACAAAAGATATTATCATGTGTCAAAACCAGTCAGTTTGCCGATTTTCCTCTGTCTTTTGTTCTTCTTCTTAGGCATTCTGTTTCACAGGTCGTTGATAGACAGAGGTATCTTTAAGAGAGCTTATTTGATGGTGGTTTGGCAGTTCTCCCTCAACTGTTTAATTTGTTCCGGTTTTATATCCCAAAACATTGGATTGTCTCATTTGTTTTAATATTGTCAAAATGCCAAATTCAAACTTGATTGGAGTTTAGTATCTTGGGGCATAATTTGAACTGATTGGCCAAACTAGAATTTGTTTTTGCCTGATAGCAACCCAGCCAAAGCTAGCTGTTCTGACCAAGCGTTACATTGTTAACTTGTTCCGGACTCTCTATGCCTCTCAAAGTCCTTGCTAGCTTTCAACTCTCTTAAAGGTACAGTACCCCTTACACCTTCATAACACTTCCCCCCCCCCCCCCCCCTTAAGAAAAAAAATTAACCTTCATGATGAAAGAATGACTTCATTTTATTTATATTCTTTAAACACATTATCAAAACATACAGAAAACTTTAATCTAAGTTCACCTCAACTTCATCCCATATCTATAACATTGGATAAATACAAATCTTATCTAAACTTTCAGTTAAAACATTGATAACGCATCTGCAATTACATTCTTACGACCTGCAACATGTACGATTTTTAAATTAAAAGTCTGTAACATAAGACTCCAATGAAATAGTCTCACATTCTTGTCTTTAAAGCATTCTAAGAATGTAAGAGGATTGTGATCCGTATACACAATTGTCTCCAACGCATTGTTCGTGACGTATACATGCTAAAATGTTGTAAGGCTAGTACCAAACTCAGCAGGTCTTTTTCAATCATGGAGTATTTCCTCTGCTGGACATTCAGTTTCTTCGAAAAGTAGCCAACTGGCAGTTCAATCCCATCATCATCTTCCTATAGCAGTACAGTTCCGACTCCTATGTCACTAGCATCAATGGCAACTTTAAAAGATTTTGAAAAGTTTGGTGTAGCTAAAACTGGTTTCATAGTTAATATTGCTTTCAAATGGTCGAATACATCCTGGCATTGTTCTGTCCACCGAAACTTTGTACTTCTTCAGCAAATCGGTTATCAGTGCCACTTGGCTGCTGAAGTCCTAAGAATCGAAGTACTTGTTGGAAATTCCTTGACGGTCTTCATCTTTGCATTATGTGGGGTCAATTTTCCATGTTATGTCCCAAGAACATCACCTCTGCTTTCAAGAATTCATAGAGATGTACAGCATGGAAACAGACCCTTCGGTCCAACCCGTCCATGCCGACTAGGTATCCCAACCCAATCTAGTCCCACCTGCCAGCACCCGGCCCATATCCCTCCAAACCCTTCCTATTCATATATGGCTCTGCCAACTGTACCATGTGATCTGCCCAGGACTTACTAAAGATCACTACATTGTCCAAATAGACTGCACAGTTAGTTAACCCAGCCACAGCTCTGTTCATAAGTCTTTGGAATGTGGCAAGTGCGTTTTTCATTAAAGGGCATCACTTTAAATTGATATAGCCCATTTGGGATCACAAACGCAGAAATTCCTTTCACTGTCTCTGATAAAGGTACCTGCCAGTAACCATGCATTAAATCCGACTTGGTGATGTAACTAGCTTGGCCGACTTTCTCGTTTCATAAAGCTGGTTCTTCTTTCTAAAAGTTGTTCCCTTTCTCAAGGATGCTGTATCCGTTTTTATCAGAAACCACTCAGGCTCCGATCAGACTGGTTTGGTACAGAGATGGAAAAGTTTATTGAGAACCCTTCTGTTTATATGTAAACAGGTGAGACTTCAGACCAAAGTGGTCATGTTTTAGAAGTGACCTGTATAATGAAAGAGGAGTGGTCAGTCCTGGAAACTGAAGTTAAGCTGAGCAGTTCAGTCCAGAACCAGTTAGGGAGTTCAGCTGTGGGCTGTGTGGAAACAGACTGCTAGATTCTCTCTCTTTCCACCCTTCGAATTTCAACCTGTAAGCATTTGTTTCATTTTTACTGTGTTAAGGGGTTTGTGTGTTAGGACTGTTGTGTATACTTGGAACAGCGTAACTAAGTCTAATTTGGATAGACTGAGTTCTGTAGGGGTTCTTTATTCTGTCCTTAGTGTTTCATTGTGTAATTTTATGAATAAAATTTTGTCTGTTTTAAAACCTGGTAGTCAACCCAGCTAACTTACTCCGGGTAACTTTCATTGTACACTTACTGAGACAAATTGCAAACTTATGGTCAGGTGCCTGCTTAAGAATATTTTGAGTAGTCTGGTCTAGTCCATAACACTCTATACAGTCCTCCAATCTCAGAATTGGATAGGAGTCTGATTTTTGTAACGGCGTTGGCATTCCGATAATCCACACAGAATTGTTGAGTCCCATTGGTTTGGGAACTAAGATGATTGGCGAATCCACTCATTCTGGCTCGGTTCGATGATATCCTCATCGAGCATTGCCTCCATTTCCTTCTGGACCTGCCTGGCTTTGAAAAGATTAGGTCAATTGGGGTGTTGTTTTGTCAGACCAGTATTCCCTTAGTCTACTTCATTAGTCCTCCCCATCTAATTCTTACCTGTGTCCTTATACTGCAGTAACAAACCTTTCAACTGAGTTCTTTGCTCCTGAGACAGATAGTTTACTAACTTATCCAACTCGTCAAGGACTTCTTCATCAAAATCCACATCATCTGGATTTGATTCCTCGCTCTGCAGGACAGTGACAAACACCTGTTTCTCCTGTTCTTTCTCTCTAGTAGAAAATAGTTTCAACATGTTCACATGACATAACATACTCAATACCTTTTTTTCTATCTGGCATCTTTACTAGATAGCTCACCTGACTGAACTTTTTCTCAATTTGATGGGGACCACTATACCTTGCTTTGAAGGGATCTCCTATCACTGGTAACAGTACTAACATGCCGGCCCCTCAGAAAAACATCTGCGTCTCAGAGCTTTTATCTGCCACCTGCTTCATTCCATGCTGTGCCCTCTTGAGAAGCAGTTTACCTAACTCACCCACTTGATTTAGACTCTCCCTCATCTCTGAATAATAATTTAAGTGTGAGATCTCCAACTTTGGTCCTGTCAATTTTTCTTTCATTAATTTCAAAGGTTCTCTCACTTCATTTCTGAATATTAACTCGAAGGGAGTGAACTGAGTAGATTCATTTGGGGCATCTCGCATGGCAAACAATACGAATGGGATACCTTTATCCCAATCATTTAGGTAATCCAGACAATACGTTCTCAACATGGTCTTCAAGGTCTGATGCCATCTTTCTAAAGGTCCCTGGGATTCAGGATGATACACACTGGATTTAAAGTGCTGTATGCCTAAGCTATCCATAACCTCCTTAAACAGCCTAGCAGTAAAATCTGACCCTTGGTCCGATTGAATATCTCTGGGTAGTCCATACCATGTGACGAAAGCTACTAACTCCTCTACCACCTTTTTTGTGTTGACACTCTGTAATGGAATTGCCTCTGTAAATTTGGTAGACACATCCATTATGGGTAACAAGTACTGGTTCCTACTTTAATTGTCAGGAGGGGACCAACACAATCAATTATAACCTGTGTGAAAGGTTCTTCAAATGCGAGAATTCGCAACAAAGGTGCTGGTTTTATTACTGCCTGTAGCTTACCTACCATTGAGCATGGATGACAAGAATGGCAAAAATTAACCACATCCTTGTGCATTCCAGGCCAATAAAAATGTTTTTGTACCTCAGCCTGAGTCTTTCGTACCCCGAGGAAACCTCCTACAGGTAGTTCATGGGTGCTACCTATAACACTTCCTATGCTACCAGAAACATAGTCTGGTTCACTTCAGGCCATTTCTTCTCTCCACTAACCTGCCGTGGTCTCTATTTCCATGTTAGGATTCTACCTTTCAGGTAGAACCCTCCGGAATATTCTCTGCCTCCTTTTCAGAGTACGCATCCACATATATATCTTTTATCATCTTGTCTTGCTGTGGTAAGTCCCTTAGCCTTTCAGGACTAAACACTTCTGTCTGACCCTCTGCCTGTTCAATCTTTTCATGCACCAGTACATCAAACAGGGTGTCTGCTAACTGAACCTCAACTCCTTCATCTCTTTCTTTAGTTTTTTGCTTTGTGCTGTGACTTATGATAGTGGGATCTGGTTACCACACAGTCTGGGAAAATATCAGGATATTTCTGTTTTAACTTCTCAGTTTCTTGGTCTTTCTTGGGCTTCTCCACAACAAGGGGTGTCACTCCCACCTTGGATCCTGACAAATCATTCCCAAGAACAAACTGAATTCCTGCAACCGACACTTTATCAACCACTCCCACTGTAACCTCCCCAGTCTTGAGTTGGCACTCCAACATGATCTTACATTGGGGAATGCTAAATTTCTTCCATCTATCCCATACTCTCAGGTAACAGATCAAAAAGAGTGTATATTCACTCATGTCTTACTATCAGTGACTAGTTAGATTATATATCTCTCAAAATTATAGCTACTTGTCCTTCTCCCCCTGTTCATGTAGAGATCAGCTACTAACTCCGAACCCAGCCCCTGTCTAGGCTGTGCACTCTCCTGCAGCTGCCTCACCTCTTCTTGGGGTTTCCTTTATTTCCTTCACTAATACCACAGATTTAGCTTCTCTTACCACATCTTTTCCCACAGCGCCATTCCTTAACAATCAGCATTGTGACTTTACATATCCCACTTTACTACAGTGGAACACCTGGGGCCTTTCACCTCCTTTCTATCCTCCCGGGCTTCTTTTTTAACCTGTGATAAACTCTTACCAGTGTTTGCTACTCTTGGTTTGGTACTGTAGGATTTTCCCTTCTCTCAACTTCTATTCCTCACAGGATGAAATTCTGTCTGGAAGCTTGTCTTATGCACCATGTCCTCATCTGCTAATTCTGTTGCCTTCTCACTTCCTGAACTTTCTGTTCCTCCACGTGAATTCTTATCATCTGTGGAAGTGAGTTTTTAAACTCCTCCATCAGAATAATCTCTTTTCGACACTCAAAGATTCTATCTATTTTTAAAGCACATACCCATCTATCAAAATGACTGTGTTTAGTTCTTTCTAACTCAATGCAAGTCGGAACTGGTTTCTTCTTTGTTTCTGAACCGTTGTCCGTATGCTTCTGGTACAAATTCATAAGCACTTAAAATAGTCTGTTTAACCTCTTCATAATCTTTTGATCCCTCATCTGACAGCACAGCAAATACCTCACTAGCTCTGTATACCAGTTTAATCTGCAATAGCATTACCCATAAATCCTTGGACCACTCTATCTGCCTAGCCAATTTTTCAAATGAAATAAAGAAGGCTTCAACATCTTTCTCATCAAAATATGGCGGAGTTTTGACATATTTGTGTATATCACTACCTTCTCTTTTAATCTCCATCCTGTTAACCTGACTTTGCTAACTAAGTCACAACTTCTCAAGTTCAAATTCTCTCTGTCTTTGTCTCTCCCTTTTTCTCTCTTTCTTCTTTCTCTCTTTGCTCAGTTAAGAACCCTTCCTTCCTTCCTTCCTTCCTTCCGTCCTTCCTTTCTCTCTCTCTCTCTCTCTCTCTCTCTTTCTCTCTTTCCTCAATTATAATTTAAGTTTTTCTACTCTACTGCACTTGTCTGTTTCTCTGACTCACCAAAGTATTTGAGTAACTCCCTTACAATTTCACCTTTTTACTTTTGTCCTTGGTGAACCCAAATCTAACTTTGCTTTTTCTAAAAGTATGGCCTTTTTCTTTCTTTCTAAACTCCCTTGGCAAATTTGAGAATCAAACACTTAAAATAATGTCCTTCATTTCTGAGACTACACCCTCTGGTCCTAGACTCTCCCATGAGGGGAAATATCTCACAGCTTTTAATGCTATATGTTTTAGTGAGTTCACCTCTCATTCTTCTAAACTGTAATGAGTAGAGTACCAAACTACTTACCTTTGCCCATAAGACAATCCCTCCACACTAGGGATCAGCCTAGTAAACTTTGTCTGAACTGCATCCAATGAAATAATATATTTCCTTAAATAAAGGGACCAAAACTGATCAGAGTAATCCAGATGTTTTGTACCATGGACTTAAAAATTGAAAAAGGGACCAAGGATGGATATGTGGCAGTTTTAAAGAAAACAGGTTATTGCAGCTTATTGATTGTTGTATCTTCAAATGTTGCTTTGTTCAATAAATGGAGGAAGACACCATGGGTGCATGTTCAAGGCAGCTTTGCCCATGAAATAACTCTATAGAGCCAATATCCAGTCAATAAGCTACCCTTTATTTACATGTGTGATTCAGTTTCCTCAAAGCCAGCTCTGAGTGACACCCTTGTTTATGTCTGAGCCAGGGATCCCTAATTAAACCAAGATAACAGCCCCACGTAGGGAACTCAGATTCTATGGGGTCCACCTGGCTGACCTCAGTACAATCACTATACCTCTCCACCACTGAGTCTGAGGTTTCTTTTTTTTTGTAGCTCTTCCTGGGCCATTTTAGCATTAGGTCAGGCTCCTCCACTCTGCCTCTGATTTAGGAGGGGTGTGTGACACACAGTAGCTCGCCTCTTGTGCCCTGAGTATCTCTGAAGAAATTTATTCTCCTCTTCAGGTAACAAAGCCATTGAGGCGGCAACATCCAACATGTCCATGTCAGATTCTGAGGTATCTTTAATGCTTGACAGAAAAGGAGAATGCACAGGTTCCAGAACAGTTGGAAAGGCAGTTGAGGAATCGGGTATGTTCTGCTCCTGCACTGTTGTAAGTTTGCAACTTTCAAATGGTCCATGTGCTTGTTCAGGACTGTCGCACCTTCCTGAACTTTATACATCACTAGACCTGGCCTTGCGTCAACCATGCCTCTTACCCATGCAGGACCACTCCCATGGTTCCTCCGCCAAACTTCATCCTCTGAAGTAAACTGTCTCTCTCGCTTAGTGGAGTCTTGTATCCACCACTGCTGTTCCTGATGTTGTTTCACCCTCACCCCACGTCTGGGAATATGAGGTTTAACCTAGTGCAGAATCTTCACAGAATCAGCAACTCTGCTTCAGCTATCCCTGTAGTTGTGTGAGACATGGTCCTATTTTTTAATAGAAACTGGGACAGTTTGATATCAAGTGAAGTTGTAGACTGTTTCTTTAAGATGCCTTCAAAGTTTGGACTGCTCTTTCCGCCAGACCATTGGATGTTGGATGGTATGTAGCTGTCATGATATGATGTATACCATTTGACTATAGAAAATCCTCAAATTCCCTGCTGCCCAAATGATGGCCCGTTATCTGTGATGAACACTTCCAATAGTCTGTGTATTGAAAAAGATGTGTGAGAATTTTCTTTTTGTGTCCCTGAATTTGATGAATGAACTCTGTGCACATCCAAACAATTTGAGTGGGCATCCACAATGACTAAAAACATTGAGCCCATAAAAGGACCTGCATAGCCAACATGTAACTGAGTTCAAGGTTTACTCACCCATTCCCACGAATATGGGGGAGATTCTGGCGGTAATCTTTGCCTTTGTTGCACTCAGTACACTGCCCCATTGCAGCTATGAGTCTATCCAATCCTGGCCACCAGATGTAACTTCTCATCAATATCTTCATTTTGGAAATCTATGATCCTGATGGAGTTTAGCCAGTATAGTGAGATAAAGTCTGTGGGGATTCTATGCATTAGTCAGGGGTAAATATGGGATAATAGGGGAATGGGTCTGGGGGATACTCTTCAGAGGGTCGGTGTGGACTTGTTGGTCCAAAGAGCTTGGTTACACAATGTGGGGATTCTATACAAGCTTGCAGATAAAGGAAGTTCACACAACAACTTGCAGAAGTTGAAAAAAGAAGATATTAAAAGGCATCACCTCTTCATCGCACGCGTCAAATATCACCCGGCACCAAATTCCTAAATTAATACTCCGGTTTAAGGCGCCCTATCCTCAGATTTCCCCATTCTTGCAAGAAGGTGAAGCAATTGTGGGGGAGGATAAATATGATCATGGGAGAAAGCATGTCAACCAAAGAAAGATGGAGACATTTCTCAGGGCAGAAATGACTAACACGAGGGGTCATAGTTTTAACCTAGTTGGAGGAAAGTATAGAGGGGATGTCAGAGGCAGGTTCTTTACACAGAGAGTTGTGAGAGCATGGAATGTGTTGCCAGCAGCAGTTGTGGAGGCAGGGTCATTGGGGACATTTAAGAGACTCCTGGACATGCATATGGTCACAGAAATTTAAGGGTGAAGGGCCTGTTCTGTGCTATGTTCTATGTTCAACAGCAAGGTGAGTAGAATAGAATACAATACAATACAATATTTTTAACTGTCACATGTACTCTAGTACATAAGTACAGGAGTACAGTGAGAGGTTTTTACAATGCTTGCCTTTAATGGCATAATCTTCAGTAAAAGTACCTAGATACAAATCTTGGGTACAAAAGCAGATTAAAAGAAAAAGTAATAGCATTACTACAGTATCTAAAAAATAAGTTAGAAATAAGGTAGTTATAACAGATTTAAAGGATTTATATTACAGTTTGGAAAAGAGTTTCAAATAGTAACAGCTCAGCATATAGTCTGACCACCCACACCAGGCACAAGTTCATCAACTGTCACGCTTCTCCAACTTTCAGTCCGCTCCTCACCAGCACTCAGCAGCAACAAGGTAAGTTGCACTGTATTGGGACTCGCTTCCCTCAGGGTTTCTCCACGCACTGCACTGGGACTCGGGTTTCCTCTCGCGCTGCACCAGGATTCAGGTTACCCCTCACACTGCACCAGTAAGAGGAGAGTGAGCAAGATGAAAAGACAGATGAAGGATAAAACTGAGAGGTCCACAGGAAACTCTAAAGAAGTCTGGTGATTATTCCAAAGGTTTAAAATAGTATGTTTTTAAATGGGAGGTCAGTGGGAGAAGATAAAAAGCACAGATTGAGAAGCTTCCTGTGCAGGGAAAGCAGATGATTGGTGAGTAAGATTGGTACGTAAATATGGAATTTGTTTGTATATATTATTTTCTTTTCAGCAATATTCAAGTTCTGTTTGAGCAAATAACAATTTGCATATGACTTTGCGACTTTCCATTAGCCTAGTCTCTTCAGTATGGTCATTGGTTTCATCTAAGGTTTCCAGTTTATAGATAAGGAATATTATTGTTTCCCCTTGAAGTTCTAACACCAAAACGATTGTGTCAACATAATAGATTTAGAATCAACTTTAGGAGTGAAGGATGGCAATGAACCAGAAGATATCTATGCAAAATCTGAATTTTACATCAACAATCTGATATACTATTCTCATCAGAAACAAACTTTGTTAATTATTATCTGAATTAGAAAGAGAGAGAGAGAGAAAGTAGCTTTTATTTGTCATTTCTACCATATACAACTTATACAGTAAAAATGAGACAGTGTTCCTCCAGTACTAAGGATGCGACATTGACAGCACAAACTACACAATTGTGCATGGCATATAGTGCATAAGTGCAAAACACGCAAGTTACAGTGTAATAGAAGAATGATGAATGATAGACATTTTCTAGCAGCATTACAAAAGAATTTCAAATGGGTACTGTCTGATTATACTATGTTAAAAATCCTGATGGCTTGGGGGAAGAAACTGTTGAACAGTCTGGCCATGGGAAACTGTATGCTCTGGTATCTTCAGCCAGATGGCAGGAGGGAGAAGAGTTTGAGTGAGGGGTCTGTGAGGTCTTCTACAATGCTCTTAGCCTTTCAGATGCAGCACATGGAGAAAATGTCTGTAATGCAGGGAAGAGAGAGCCTGATGATCTTTTCAGCTGTCCTCACTATCCATTATAGGATCCTATGATCTGAAATGGTGCAATTCCCAAACCAGGCAGTGATGCAGCAGCTCAGGGTACTCTCAATGAACCCTCTGTATAATGTGGTGAGGATAAGGGATGGGAGGTGGGCTTTCCTCAGCCTGCACGGAAAGTAGAGACACTGTTGGGCTTTCTTGGCGATGGAGCTGGTGTTGTCCAGGTAAGATTCTCCATCAGGGGTATGCCAAGAAATTTGATGCTCTTCACCATCTCTACGGGAGGGCCATCTATGTCCGGTGGAGAGTGGTCATTCTGTGCCCTCCTGAAGTCAACAACCATCTCTTTTGCCTTGTCCACATTCAGAGACAGGTTGTTGGCTCTGCACCAATCCATTAGCTGGTGTACCTTCTCTTTGTATGCTGACTCGTTCCTGCTAGTGAGACCCAGTACAGTCATATTATCAGTGAACTTGATGGTGATTCAACCTGTGCATCGCTGCACAGTCGTATCAATAGGGTAAACAGCAGTAGACTCAGCACACAGCCCTGGGGGTCCCCATGCTCAGTGTGATGGTGTTGAAGATGTTGCTCCCGATCCAGACTGACTGAGGTCTCCCAGTTAGGAAATCCAGGATCCAGTTACACAGGAAGGTACTTAGGCCCAGCAGACTCAGCTTTCCAATCAGGTGCTGAGGAATGATGGTGTTAAATGCAGAACTAAAGTCTATGAACAGTAGTCTGACATAGGTGTCCTTGCAAATTATGTTTATTGCAAAACTGCAATTCTTCTAACTATAAACATCCCAATATTTATATTGTCATTAATCTTACCTTTAACACCTTTGAGTGGCTTGTGTTTAACACATTGATCACTGCCTTGCAATGTTGTCCTTTAAGCTGCTCGATGATAGAATTGAATTCTGCTGATGTGCATTTCCAGTGTTCGAGTTCAGTCAGTGGACCTGAATCTTCAGCTTCTTTTCTCACTTGATTGCTTTGTGCCAGCACCTGTATGGAGAGCAAGTTTCATAAAGTACTTTGACATAACTGAAAAACAAGGAATAAGAGCAGTTAGAGACTTGAGTTCGCTTCACTGTTCAATAGATCATGGTTGATCTTCAGTCTCAACTTAACAACTCCCTGTGGGAATGGTGCACAGGCCATTACCAGTAACAACACACTAGGATGGAGTATAAAGGAAGAAATAATGGGAATCTGAAACTACAACCAGATTAGCCACAATGTTACTGAATGGTGGAGTAGGCTCAAAGGGCCAAATGGCCTACAACTGCTCCTAAGCCATACGGTTTTGTAATGGAACAAACCTCTCGTTACAAGAACCGATCTAGTGCACCATTACAAGTTGTTCAAAAATGGAAAACAAAATGCTCACAATAGTCCCATGAAGGTCGCAAACTGTAACAAGTAATGCATAAGATGCATGGGGCAGCAAGCAATACTGAACCTATCAACAGGAAATGCAGTCAAGAACGAGTTATGCTTAGAGGAAAGGTTGCATAAGTTAATGCTGGCTGTGAGGGAGTCGCCAAGGGAATATCTACCAAAAGACTGGGGGATAAAAGCTGAAGTGATATTGATTCTGAAACCCATGGCTGGGAGGTCAGGATTCCAGGGTGAAAGGAGCAGTAGTGGGTAACAAGAACCCACCTTTTTTTTTGCTGAGATGAAGGGTGAGGAGGAAAATGGGAGTCATCAATCTTTTCCCTGAGGGTGGGATGGGGAAGCTTGAAGGCACTTCATGCCTAGACAGCATTTTATTCGCCATCTGTCAGGTTCAAAGTTGGCAAATGATTGGGGATAAGAAAGAGGCTACAATTTACTTGGAGGAGACTGGAAGTCTGCACAGGAGCTGGAGGAGACAGGCAGCTTGCAAGAGCATTGTAGAGATAACTGCAAGGGCATGGGGGAGATAGGAAAATTGCAATGGTCAGGCCAGGAAAAATTTAAATCACCTGAGGTAATGAATTGCTTACAAATTAACACAGTCTATAAAGAATACATATTCAGGAGTCACCATTAGTCCAGGTAAAATGTTGTGAATCTCTTTAAACTGAAAACTGTGTTAATTGTTATATTTAAATCTGAAAATGAGATACAGTTGCAGTGAAAAGGTTTATAATTGGCTTGTTAAAATATTTCATCTTTATGAATATAGGTAAGTTGTGACCTCACCAATCTGGAAGGTGTGTATTATGTGTCAGCCTTTTGTCTGCAGAAGTATGGGTCAGTTATTTTCCAAAAATGTATTTGTTGCAGCTTTACGCGTTTGATCTTGTGCCAATTTAATATTATTGTTGTGGCTTTAAATTTAATGGAAGGTTGATAACTATTGAGGATATTGATGAATTCTTCTATTTCTGTTTCAGTGTGAGTCCAAATACCCTATGCATTAAAAACAAATGATAACAGTAATACAACTATCAAACTGTAGCACTTTATATATGAATTAGTGAGAATGAAAATGTAGTCCTACAAAAATGGAGAAGTAATCCTTGAAAATATCTCGGAGTCTTTGAGAAACTAAACTGTGCCCTGTTAAGAGATATCTATAAATTTGTACATCAATCCAACTGAAAGTACGAGCAACAAGCACAGAAAATGTTAGAGAAACTCAGCCAGCCTGGCAGAATCTGTGGAGAGAGTTAACATTTCAAGTCAGAAATGAAGGGTAACTTTTGTAATTGCTTGCTGTATCTACACGTGATTCTTATGACATATCTAAGTTTCATTGTATATCAACACGGATTTTAAGAATATTTTTCTTTTACAACACAGATACAGAGAGCTAAATCAAAACTGCTTTCCGAGCTCTATAGCTTAAACAAAACACTTAACTATTTAATAATATGGTAACTTTAGCAGAGCAAAATTAAATAACAAAGCAATCTAAATAAAAACTAATAAAACTGTGGATGCTATAAATCAGAAACAAAAACAAAAGTTGCTGGAAAAGCTCAGCAGGTCTGACAGCATTTGTGAAGAGAAATCAATGTTGAAAATTTTGAAAAAACATAAAGATAGATAAGTCCCCTGGGCCAAACAGGATATATCCAAGGTTACTACAGGAAGTGAGGGAATAGATTGCTGCACCTTTGGTGATGATCTTTGCGTCCTCACAGTCCACTGGTGTAGTGACTGATGATTGGAAGGGTGGAAAATGTTATTCCTTTGTTCAAGAAAGGGATTAGGGGTAACCCTTGGAATTATAGACAGTCAGTCTTATGTCTGTGGTGGGCAAATTACTGGAGAGGATTCTGAGAATTACGATTTATGCTTACTTGGAAAACCATAGCTTGATTAGAGATGGTCAGCATAGATTTGTGAAGGACGGGTTATGCCTCACAAGCCTTATTGAATTCTTTGAGGATTTGACAAAACACACTGATGAAGGTAGAGCAGTGGATGTGAATGTACATGGATTTTAGCAAGGCGCTTGATAAGGTTCCCCATGGTAGGCTCATTCAGAAAGATTGGAGGAATACAGGGAAACCTGCCTGTCTGGATACAGAATCAGCTGGCTCATTGGAGATAAAGGGTGATAGTAGATGGAAAGTATTCAGCCTGGAGCTTGGTGACCAGTGGTGTTCCGCACGGATCTGTTCTGGAACCTCTGCATTTTGTGATGTTGTGTTGGTGGAGTTGTGTATAGTGTGGAAGGCTGTTGTAGGTTACAACAGGACATTGATAGAATGCAGAACTGGGCTGATAGTGGCAGATGGAGTTCAACGTGGAAATGTGTGAAGTGATTATTTTTGGAAGGTCAAATTTGAATGCAGAATACTGAGTTAAAGGAAGGATTCCTGGCAGTGTGGAGGAACAGAGGGATCTAGGGTCTATGTCCACAGATTCTTCAACATTGCCACCCAAGTTGATAGGGTTGTTAAGAAGGCGTTGGTGTGTGGGCTTTCATTAGCAGGGGATTGAGTTTAACAGCTGCAACGTTATGCTGCAGCTCTATAGAGTCCTGGTTAGACTACACTTGGAATATTGTATTCAGTTCTAGTCACCTTATTACAGGAAGGATATGGAAGCTTTAGAGAGGGTGTAGAGGAGATTTACCAGGATGCTGCCTTGATTAGAAGGCACGTTTTAAGAAGAAAGGTTGAGGGAGCTCAGACTTTTCTCATTGAAGCAAAGAAGGGTGAGAGGCGACATGAAAGAGATGCACAAGGTGATGAGAGGCATAGATGGAGTGAATAATTAGAGACGGTTTCCCAGGACAGAAATGGCTATCAAAAGGGGCATAATTTTTAAGGTGATTGGAGGAAGGTTTAAGGGAGATTTTGGAGGTCGGTTCTTTCCACAGAGAGTGGTGGGTGCATGGAATGCACTGTCAGCAGTGGTAGTAGAATCAGATACATTAGGAAAATTTTGGATAGGCAGATGGATGATAGAAAGATGATGGGTATGTAGGATAGTTTGATCTTAGAGTAGAATAAAAGCTTGGCACAACATCAAGGCCGAAAGGCCTACACTGTGCTGTACTGTTCTATGTCCTATGTCCTCACAGCGCCAGAGACCCGGGTTCAATTCCCGCCTCAGGCGACTGACTGTGTGGAGTTTGCACGTTCTCCCCGTGTCTGCGTGGGTTTCCTCCGGGTGCTCCGGTTTCCTCCCACAGTCCAAAGATGTGCAGGGCCAGGTGAATTGGCTATACTAAATTGCCCGTAGTCTTAGGTAAGGGGTAAATGTAGGGGTATGGGTGGGTTTCGCTTCGGCGGGTCGGTGTGGACTTGTTGGGCCGAAGGGCCTGTTTCCACACTGTAATGTAATCTAATCTAATCTATGTTCTATGTTAACATTTCAGGTCCGTGACACTTCCTCAGAACAAAGTAATCAAACAGATTTCTGTGATTTAAATTCGATAGCTTTTGTTTTCAGCCTCATTCACACAAAAGACAGACGAAAAAAACACAATTAAGGGATAAATTAACAAAATACGTTAAGTGCTTAGCGGTATGGTGTAAAGACAATGTCTCCATCAATGTCAGCAAAATGAAAGAGCTGGTCATTCACTTCAGGAAGTGAAGTGATGGGCATGCTGCCCTCTGCATCAATAGTGCTGAGGAGGAGATGGTTGAGGGTGTCAGGTTTCTGGGAGTGAAGATTACCAACAACCTGTCCTGATTCACCAGCACCAATGCAAGAAAGCACAACAACATCTCTATTTCCTCAGGAGCTGAAGGAAATTCAGCATGTCCACAATGATTCTTAACAATTATTATAGATGCACCATAGAAAGCATCCTATCTGGATGCATCACAGCATGGCATTGTAACTGCTCTTCCCAAGACCATAAGAAACTACACAGCCATGAACACAGCTCAGTCTATCACACAAATCAGCCCTCAATCCATTGATTCCATCAATACTTCCCGCTGCCTCAGGAAAGCCACCAAACACCCTTTTCATCCCAGTCCTATTCTCTTCCACACTCATCAATCAGGTAGAAGATATAAAAGTTTGCATACATGTATGAATAGATTCAAGACTTTTAAATGGACCTCTCAAATGTTCATTCTGATATTTCTCTCTCTCTTCACCTTCTCTGTGGCTGTAACACTGTATTGTTATGACACAAAGATGAACGCCTCTATTAATTAAACCAAACACCCTGAAAAGCTCACCTCAACTCGTAATCTGTTAAAATATAAGTGACAGAGAACTGCCAAATTCCATTATTTAAAGAAAATAACATCAATTTATTTTCTAACTCTAAAAGTGAACATTAAATAAAACTATTCACAAATCTCAGACCTTTTCCTCTTAACAGCCTACTATCTGCCTCCAACTCTATAACAATAAGCTGCTCCAATAATACACTTATTAAAATTACAAGTTAATTTCAAAACAACAGTGACTGCCTTCTTCTGTGTCTTCACTGTTCCAGCTGTGGATCTTTCTGGGTCGTCTTCTTTCTTTTTACTGCGAGTATGTTTCACATAAAAAGGTACATTTGATAGTGTTTCCTAATTTCTTTGAGAATAAGATGTTACATTGACAGTTAGCTCTCTCTCTATGGCAGATGCTCTCTGACCAATTTTCAAAATGTCTGCATTCTTATACCCTATCTCATTGGTACAATGTTGGCAAAACAATAATTTCAAACTCGATTAGTTTTATATATTGGGGAATAATTTAAACTGATTGTTAAATTTGAATTATTGTCAAAACAGCAACCAAAATGTTATATAATTTCAATTTTCCAGTATGCTCTGCTACTGCCATCTAGTCATATACACAGGTGGTTGTAAGCTAACTTATACTTTACATGTTAATTCTGCACACTAAAACAACATTGGAATCAGTCAAATCTTATCTAGAAGTGTTCCTTTAAATCTGCGATAACGCACCTGCGATCACATTTTTTACAATGCACAACACAAAGTTTTTAAATTAATAGGCTGTAACATAAGACTGCAACAAAATAATCTCATAGTTTTGCCATTAAATCTTTCCACAATTGTAAGAGGATTGTGGTCTGTGTACACAACTGTCTCTGATAGATTACTCGTCACATAAACATTAAAATGTTGTAAGGCCAGTACCAAACTCAATAATTCTTTTTCGATAGTAGAATACCTTTTGCAATGGGTGTTGACTTTTTTTGAAAAGTAGCCAATTGGCCATTCCATCATCATCTTCCTTTAGCAGTACATATCCAACTCCTATATCGCTAGCATTGATTCCAACTTTGAAGGGTTTCAAAAACTTTTGTGTTGCTAAAACTGGTTAATACGGCGCTTAAATTCTCAAATGTCTCCTGGCATTGTTCTGTCCACCAAAATTTTGTATTCTTCTTTAGTAAATACATCAGCAGTGCCACCACACTTATAAAGTTTGTGGGCGGCACGGTGGCACAGTGGTTAGCACTGCTGCCTCACAGCGCAAGAGACCCGGGTTCAATTCCCGCCTCAGGCGACTGACTGTGTGGAGTTTGCATGTTCTCCCGGTGTCTGCGTGGGTTTCCTCCGGGTGCTCCAGTTTCCTCCCACAGTCCAAAGATGTGCAGGACAGGTGAATTGGCTATGCTAAATTGCCCGTAGTGTTAGGTAAGGGGTAAATGTAGGGGTATGGGTGGGTTGCGCGTCGGTGTGACTTGTTGGGCCGAAGGGCCTGTTTCCACACTGTAATGTAATCTAATCTAATCCTAAGCGTAAACTTCTGGTAGAATGCGCTTAGTCCCAAACATTGAAGCACCTCTTTCTTCAAGGATGATCATGGAAATTCCTTGATGGCCTCCATCTTTATGTTCCTTGGGGTCAACCTTCCATGTCTGATGTTATGTCCCAAGAATGTTATCTCTGCCTTCGTGAATTCTGTTTTCTTTAAGTTTATTAACAGTTTTGCCTCTGGTAATGGTTCAAAGAGTTCTGCCAACAATACCATGTGATCTTTCCATGTCTCACTAAAGATCACTACATCATCCAGATGGACTACACAATTTGTTAATCCAATTACAACTCTACTCATGAATCTTTGGAATGTGGCTGGTGTGTTCTTCATTCCAAAGGGCATCACTATGAATTGACATAGCTCATTTGGGGAAGGGGGGGGCAGAATGCAGAAACTTCTTTCGCTTTCTCTGATAAAGATACCTGCCAATAAACATGCAGTAAGTTCAACTTCATGATGTAAGTAGCTTGACAAACTTTTTCTGTAGTCTTCCAATTTTGGTATTGGAAAAGGAGTCCGAATTTGTTAGTGTTGACCTTCCAAGAGTCAAAACAAAATCGTTGAGTCCTGTTAGGGTTGGGAACTAACACAATCGCCTAACTCCACTCATTCTGACTCGGTTCAAAAATATCTTCGTTGAGCATTGCATCCACTTCCTTTTGGGCCTTGATTGAGAGGATTAAGCCTGTATGGATGTTGTTTTATTGGAACAGCATTCCCTACTTCCAGCTCATGCACAATAGTATTAGTCCTCCCCATCTTATTCCTGCATATGTCCTCATACGAGTGCAACAAAACTTTCAACTCGGTTCTTTGTTCCTGAGATAGATAGCTCACTGATCTCTCCCAATCCTCAAGGACTTCCTCAATATTTAATGTAATTTGAGGCATATCAAACTCCACACATCTAGATTTAATTTCTCACTCTGTGGGGCAGTAACTCACACCTGTTTCTCCAGTTCCCTGTCTCTACTATTGCAAGGTTTCAACATATTCTCGTAACATACCCGATATAGTTTTTTTCTATTAGGCAACTTTACCAAGTAGTTTACCAGACTCAACTTTTTCTCAATTTGATAGGGACCATTAAACCTGGCTTTGAAGGGATCTCCTACCATTTGTAACAATGCTATTCCTCATCCCCACTGGGAAATGTCCAAATTTTAGAGTTTTTTTTATCTGCCACCTACTTCATTCTATGCTGTGTCCTCTTCAGGTGCTGTTTGGCCACCTCATCTAATTGATTCAATCTTTCCCTCACCATAATCCAAATATGAGATCTCTAATTTCAGTCCTATCAATTTTCTTTAATTAATTTCAAAGGTCCGCTCACTTAATGTCCAAATATTAACCCAAAGGGAGTAAACTGAGTCAATTCATTTGGAGCATCTCTAATGGCAAACAAAACAATGGGATACCGTACCCCAATCATTTGGGTAATCCTGACATTACGCTCTTAACATGGTCTTCAGGGTCTGATGCCACCTTTCCAAAGCTCCCTGAGATTCAGGATGGTATGCATTTGATTTAAAGTGCTGTATACTTAAACTATCCATTACTTCCTTAAAAAGCCTAGCAGCAAAATTCAACCCTTGGTCTGACTGAATCTCGCTGGGTAGTCCATTCCAGGTAAAGAAAGCTACTAACTCCTCCACCTCTCTTTTTGCTTTAATACTGCATAATGGAATTGCCTCCAAAATCAGGTAGACACACCCATTATGGTTAGCAAATACTGGTTCACACTTAGTTTTAGGGATGGGACCTATATAATCAAAAATAACCCACATGAAAAGATTGAAATTCTTCAAATTTGGGAATTGACAACAAAGGTGTTGGTTTTATTACTGCCTGTGGCTTACCTACCATTTGACATGTATGACATGTCCAACAAAACTTAACTACATCCTTGTGCAGTCCAGGCCAATAGAAATGCTTTTGTATCTTAGCATGAGTCTTCCTCACACCTGGATGACCTCCTATTGGTAATTCAAGTGCTACCTGTAATACTTCCTGACTGTATGCTATTGACAACACAATCTGGTGCACTTCCACCCATTTCTCCTCTGTATTAACCTGCAGTAGTCTCCATTTTTGTCTTAGGATTCTATCTTTAAGATAATGACTCTTGGGAATACATTCTGATTCATTTTCTGAGTATGCATTAATATACCTTTTACTGTCTCATCTTTCTATTTCAAGTCCTTTAGCCTTTCAGGACTGAACACATCTGTCTGACTCTCTACCTGCTCAGGTTTATCCTGCACCATTACATCAAACAGGGTGTCAGCTAACTGAACCTCAACTCCTTCATCTTTCTCTTTAGTTTTGCTTCTTGTTGTGACTCATGACAGTGGGATCTTGTTACTACATAGTCTGGAAAAATTCAAGGTTTTTTTTCTTTTAACTTCTCAGTTCCATGCTCTTTCTTTTGGCTTCTCCACAACAAGGAGTGTCACTCCCACCTTGCATTCTGCTAAATTGTTCCCAAGAGCAAACTGTATTCCTGGAACTGACACTCTGTCAATCACTCACACTGTTGCTTCCCGAATCTTCGTTTGGCTCTCTAACTTAGTCTTACACATGCTAAAGGGAATGCTAAATTTCTGTCCATCTATTCCACAAATTACCTCTCTCTCGGGTAACATGTCAGAAAGAGTGGAAATATTTTCATCTCTTACTATTAGAAACTGATTTGCTCCTGTATCTCTCTAAATTGTAACTTCTTTCCCTTCTCCCCCTGTTTTTCCTGAGTAAATGTTACCCACAGAGGTGAAGTCTTTATTGAGATCAGGCACTAGCTCAATACCCAGCCCTTGACTAGGCTGTGCACTCTCCTACAGTTCTTAGAACCTAGAACAATACAACACAAAACAGGCCCTTCGGCCCTCAATGTTGCGGCAACCTGTGAACTATTCTCAGCTCATCCCCCTACACTATCCCATCATCATCCCTGTGCTTACCTAAGGATTGTTTAAATCTCCCTAATGTGGCTGAGTTGACTACATTAGCAGGTAAGGCATTCCACGCCCTTACCACTCTCTGCATAAAGAACCTGCCTCTGACATCTGTCTTAAATCTTAAACCCCTCAATTTGTGGTTATGCTACCTCAAACATGCTGATGTCAGCATCCTAGGAAAAAGACTTTCACTGTCTACCCTATCTAATCCTCTGATCATCTTGTATGTCTCTATCAAAACCCCTCTTAACCTTCTTCTTTCCAATGAGAACAGACCCAAGTCTCTCAGCCTTTCCTCATAAGACCTTCCCTCCAGACCAGGCAACATCTGGTAAAATCTCCTCTGCTCCTTTTCCAATGCTTCCACATCCTTCCCGAATTATGGGACCAGAACTGTACACAATATTTCAAGTGTGGCCGCACTAGCATTTTGTACAGTTGCAGCATGATATTGCGGCTCCAGAACTCAATCCCTCTACGAATGAAATCTAACAACACCATATGCCTTCTTAACAGCACTATCCACCTGGGTGGCAACCTTCACAGATCTATGTACATGGACTCCAAGATCCCTCTGAACATCCACACTACCAAGAATCTTTTCATTGACCCAGTACTCTGCCTTCCTGTTATTCTTCCCAAAGTGCACCACCTCGCATTTAGCTGCATTGAACTCCATTTGCCATCTCTCAGCCCAAGTGTGCAGTTTATCCAAGTCCCCCTGCAACCTGCAACATTCTTTCAAACTGTCCACTACTCCACCCACTTTAGTGTCATCTGCAAATTTACTAATCCATCCACCTATGCCTGCGTCTAAGTCATTTATAAAAATGACAAACAACAGTGGTCCCAAAACAGATCCTTGTGGCACACCACTAGTAACCGGACTCCAGACTGAATATTTTTCATCAACCACCACTCGCTGCCTTCTTTCTGAAAGCCAGTTTCTATTCCAAACTGCTAAATCACCCTCAATTGCATGCATCTGCAATTTCTCCAACAGCCTACTATGTCAAAGGCTTTACTGAAGTCCATGTATACCACATCAACTGCCCTATCCTCATCTACATGCTTGATCACCATCTCAAAAAACTCAATGAGGTTTGTGAGACATGACCTGCCCTTGGCGAAACCATGTTGACTATCTGAAATCAAATTGCTGCTTCAACTTTTCTTGGGGTTTCCTTTACTACTTCCACTCATCCCACTGGTTTAGCCCCTTTTACCACATCAGGAATGGGGATTATAGGATTTCTTTCAGGATGGCAGCCAGTGATTAGTGGAGTTCCACATGGGTCAGTATTGGGAACACAACAATTCACATTATAGGTTAACAATCAGGATGAAGGAACTCGGGGCATTTGTGCAAAGTTTGCAGACAAGTAGGTGGATGAAAGGTAATGTTGAGGAAACGGGGAAGCTACAAAAGGACTTGGATAGCCAAGGACAATGAGCAAAGGAGTGGCAAATGGAATACAATCTGTGAAAGTGTGAGGTAATACAGTTTTTGGATGGAAGAAGAATAAACGTGTAGAAGCTTCAGAATTCTGAAGCATAAACGGATGTAACATTCTTGGTTCAGGATTCTCTTAAGATTAACATGCAGATTCAGTTGGCAGTTAGGAAGGCAAATTCGCATTAATTTTGAGAGGGCTAGAAAACAAGAGCAGATATGTACTGCTAGAACTGTATAAGGTGCTAGTCAGACCACATTTGGAATATTGTGAGCAATTTGGGATCCAGTATCAAAGAAAGCATGTGCTGGTCTTGCAGGAGGTCCAGAGGAGGTTTACAAGAATAATTTCAGTGATGAAGAGCTTGTCACATGAGGAGCTGTTGAGGACTCTGGGCCTATACTCAACAGAGGTTAGAAAGATGAAGGAGGATCTCATTGAAACTTACAGAATACTGAGAGGCCTAAATAGAGTGGATGTGAAGAACATGTTTCCATTAGTACATGAGACTAGAACCTGAGGGCACAGTCTTAGAATGAAGGGACAAGCTGTGGAACTGAGATAAGGAAGAATTCCTTCTGCCAGAGGGTGGTGAATCTATGAAATTTCGTGAAATTGATTGCCACTGAACTGTTGTAGAGATCAAATTATTGCGTTTATTTAAGTTGGATTCTTGATGTTTAAGAAGATCAAAGGTTTCTGTGGGAAGGCTGGAGAATGGATTTGAGAAACATATCAGCCATGGTTGAATGAAGTAATATACAAAATGGCTTGAATGGCCTAATTCTGTGTGTGTACCTTATGGCCCAATGGTCTAATGCCATTGAATGGCAAGTGGAGCCGGCATCTATTCTATTGAAGATGACCACTGTCTGTCATTTATCAGCCTAAGGTAGCATGTGCTGCATATGGACATAAGCCACTTTATAAACTAAATTGTGAATGGTATATGTTGAACAATCATCGCTTCTGACCTCATGGTGCATAATATTCATTAATGTAGCAGCTGAGGATGGTTGGGCCTAAGACACCATATTTGAACTAATTCCTGCAGTGATATTCTGGAAATTCGATGAATTTCCACAACTATCTATGCTAGGCTAGACTCCCACCAGTCTAGAGGCTTCTCTAGATTTCCATTCATTTTAGTTTTGCTGAGATGCCTTGATGTTATACTTGTTTAAAAGTTGCTTTGATATGAACAGCATCACTCTCACCTCATCTCTGGAATTCAGCTCTTTTTTCCATATTTCAACATGAAGTCAGTTGCAGAGATACCTTGGTAAAAGTCAACCTGAGCATTGGTGAGCAGGTAATTGCTGAGTAAATGTTGCTTGACTTTCTTTTTTCTTTAAGTGTCTGTGTATGTGCAGACATCTATTGTGTGGAAAAAAAACTTTATTCCGTACTTTCCACCATCAGGAAAATACCCATGTGGCTGTTGAACCAGTAACAGAAATACTTATGACTTAGCTTCTGTTCACTAAACTTTCAATGGTTGATAATGGAAAGTTAGGCAGGGAGCTTTCAACCTTCATGGTGTAGTATCAACTGCTTCTGCCAGAAACACATTCCAAAATCCCTGTTCACATTCTCTCGTCCCTCCCCCTATATGACCATCGTGTTTTCTCTCAGATGTGCTGGCACCAATTCCCAAGTACTGAACTTATTAGTGACCAAACATCCTGCTTTTTTTTTAACATCAACCTGTTCAGAGATGTTATGACACAACTCTACAGCAGGTGGGACTTGAATCCAGGTGTGAGAGGAAAGATTTGTGGATTGTTGTGGTCCACATAGCAACCAACATTATTGGGGTTTTGCTGAGGGAATATGAGCAGCTAGAGGCTAAATTAAAAAGCAGAATCAAAAAGATAATAATCTTGTAGATTACTAGCTAATCCATGAGCCAATCAGCACAGAGTGAGCAAAATTAAAGAACTAAACAATTGGCTCAAAGATTGGTGTGGGAGAAATGAATTGATGGGACACTGGCACCAGTACAGGGGAAGGAGGGAGCTGTTCTGGTGGGACTGGCTCTACCTGAATCATGCTGGGACCAGAGTCCTGTTGAATTGCATAACTAGAGCTGTAGATCAGCCTTTAAACTAAATAGTAGAGGATGGGTTCAGTTGCATGGAAAATTAGAAAATCAAAGGAATTAAAAGTTAGCGATAGGGGTGATGGTTACCAGAAAATAAAAGGAAGGGACAGTGGTTAGCACTGCTGCCTCACGGCGCGAGAGACCCGGGTTCAATTCCCGCCTCAGGTGACTCTCTGTGTGGAGTTTGCACATTCTCCCCGTGTCTGCGTGGGTTTCCTCCAGGTGCTTCAGTTTCCTCCCACAGTCCAAAAATGTGCAGGTTAGGTGAATTGGCCATGCTAAATTGCCCATAGTGTTAGGTGAAGGGGTAAATGTAAGAGAATGGGTCTGGGTGGGTTGTGCTTCGGCGGGTCAGTGTGGACTTGTTGGGCCGAAGGGCCTGTTTCCACACTGTAAGTAATCTAAATCTAAAGTCATATTGCACCAAGTAAACATAAAATCTGTTATGGAACGGACTCCAACTGAAAGCAAAACTAAATCCCTGAGTCTATATGAGTTTGATTCCCACTCACTCATGCTTCTTTTATCTAATTTAAAAAAAAACACTCCGAGAACTCAAAGCTGTTTTGCCATTGCTTCTGAAGCAGACTTTCTGGCGCCACTATGGAACAGCTCTCACCAATAGCACAGAAAAAAATTCTCTTAAAGGCACAGTACTGTCTCAAAGAGCAAGGAAATTTGATAATAGTACAAACCTAAAGGCTTTGCAGCTTAATACACAAAGCATTTGGAATAAATGTAGATAAACTGACAGTGCAAACTGAAGTTAATAAATAGATCTCATAGCCATTACAGAAACACGGTTACAAGGAGATCAAAACTGGGAACATAACATTCAGTAATATTTGATCTTACAGGAAGATGGGAAAAGCAGTGGGAAGCATTGTTAATCAGAGATGAAATGAGGATAGTTGTGAGAGATGATCTAGATTTGGATGATGTATTTGGGCAGAGGTAAAAAAACAGCAAGGGAAAGAACATATTGGGAGGAGTAATGTACACCCTCCAAACAGTAGTCACTCTGTTGGAAAGGCTATAAGTCAACAAATCTTAGAAGCATATATAAAGAATAGAGCAAATCTTATGGGTGACTTTAATCTTCATGTTGGTTAGGTTAATAAAATTGGAAAGGGTAGCTATAACAACAAATTCATTGACTGTGTTTGGAACAGTTTCCTGGAGCAATATATCATGAAGCCAACCATGGAACAGATTATCTTGATCTGGTAACGTGCAATAAGGCAGGTTTAATAAATTACTTCAGATTAAAAGATCCCCTTGGTGGTAATTTAATTCAGATAAATGCGAGGTGCTGCATTTTGGGAAAGCAAATCTTAGCAGGACTTACACACTTAATGGTAAGGTCCTCAGGAGTGTTGCTGAACAAAGAGACCTTGGAGTGCAGGTTCATGCATCCTTGAAAGTAGAGTCGCAGGTAGATAGGATAGTGAAGAAGGCGTTTGGTATGCTTTCCTTTAGCGATCAGAATATATTTTGCATGCAATTCTGGTCTCCTTCCTATCGGAAAGATGTTGTGAAACTTGAAAGGGTTCAGAAAAGATTTATAGGGATGTTGCCAGGTTTGGAGGATCTGAGCTATAGGGAGAGGTTGAATAAACTAGGCTGTTTTCCCTGAAGCGTTGAGGGGTGACCTTATAGAGGTTTACAAAATTGTGAGAGGCATGGTTAGGATAAATAGACAAAGTCTTTTCCCTGGGGCCGGGGAGTCCAGAACGAGAAGGCATAGGTTTAGGGTGAGAGGGAAAAAATAAAAAAGAGACCTAAGGGGCAACTTTTTCACACAGAGTGGTACGTGTATGGAATGAGCTGTCAGAGGATGTGGTGGAGGCTGGTACAATTGCAACATCTAAAATACATTTGGATGGATATATGAATAGGAAGAATTTGGAGGGATGTGGGCCAGGTGCTGACAGGTGGGACTAGATTGGGTTGGGATATCTGGTCGGCATGGATGGGTTGGACCGAAGGGTCTACTTCCATGCTGTACATCTCTATGACTCTATAATGATCATAACATGATAGAACTTCATATTCAGTTTGACAGTGAGAAACCTGGGTCGAAAAAAACTTAAAGAGAATTACAATGAAAAGAGAATAGCGTCAGTTAAAGTGAATTGGGCAGATAGTGTAACGATGCTACAGCTTTGAGGGGTGCATTTTGTCCTGTGATTTTGTTTTGACCCAGAGAGGCAGAGTTGTCTCTTTCAAGCCAATAAAGTTAGCAATTTATGAGGCCCTGGGTTTTTGTTTAAACTTAGAACAATAGAAGCAGCACTTCCACTAAATGAGTTTTCATTTAGCTTTCAGTTGCTGGGATTTTGAAGTTCGCTGTTATACATCTCTCTCAGTCACAGCAAAAGCTGGAGTTCTTTCTCCCTGCCAGAATTTAGTACTGGTGTTCTCTTCTGCTGAGAAACATTACATGTGACACCTATTTTACTGAATTTGCCAACGGTGTGTTTATGGATGTTATGATATTGGGACAGTTTCTGTTTAGTAGTTAAATAACTATTATTCTATTAAGTTTTCTATAAAGTTATACCAATTCTTCTTTCTTTTCTTTGTACATTAACTGGGTATAAGATAAAAGTGTGTATTACATAGAATGGAATAGTGTGACTAATCAAATGACATCTGGGATACACCTTAAATAAGATGAAATCTAGGGTCGGGGCTATCCCCTTGATATATCTGAGTGGAGTTTGATCTAGTCCATAACAAATTGGGGGTTCATAGAGGATCAAAATCTCTAACTCCATCTTGGGTTTAGGATTATTGGATTTAAGGGCAGTGAATGGTAAGTGTTGGTGTTTTCATTCTTGGGTTTTCCAAATAAGGTATGTAAGAATGACTCTTTCAGCAGCTATGAGTTTCCCGGAGATGGAAGAAGTCAATCAGTGTTTTTCAGAAAGTGAGCAAGGCAAGGCTTTTGGAATTGGCAAGAAAGCTGAAGTTGGAGTTGCCTGTATCTGTGAGGAAAGGGGAGATAATTGCAGCAATAACTACATTTATGATTGCCAGAAACGCAATCCGAATCATTGGAAAATACATAAATTCAATCAAAAATGAAGCAGCTTGAATTAGAAGCAATGACAAGGGGAAAAAGAAAAAGAAAGAACAGCAGAACAAAATGAAAAGGAAAGAATAGCCATGGCAGAAGAAACAGTTATAAATTGAAACAGTTTGAATTATGATTACCAGCAGAGGAAAAAGGAAAAGGATGGCTCCAGCAGAAGAAAGGGAGAAACAAAATAGAAAGGAGGAAGCTGAGAGTTATTGACCTTCAGAGGCTGGCAACAAAAGAGAAAGTCAACTTAAAACTGTGAAGGTAGGAGTTGTGATGAGGACAGTGATGAAGACAAAACCCATTCTACCCAAAAGCCTGGTGGGGATTTGTTTAAATATGTCAAAACATTACCAAGTGTTTGATGAGGAGGACGTGGAAGTCTTTTTTTTCATTTCATTTGAGAAAATAACTAAACAAATGAAATGGCAGGCGACAATGTGGGTTTTGCTGATCTAAACAAAGTTGGTAGGTAGAACTAGTGACCTATTTGCATCAGGAAGGAAGTATCTTGGAAGCATAATGAGGTGAAAAAAGCTATCTTAAGTGCATATGAACAAGTGCCAGAAGCCCACAGACATGTTTTTGAAATCTATGGACAGTGAATCTGGTCAAACGTACGTACAGATTGAAAGGATCAAACAAACTTTGATATGTGGACACAGCATTGAAAACAGATCAGACATATGATGCTCTTAAAGAGACTGTTATTTTGGAGGAGTTCAAAACTTCACTTCCTGAAGAGAAGAGACTTAAAACTGGAAGTTTACCAGCTGAAATGGCAGATGATTACAAGTTAGTTCATAAATTAAAGTTTGGCTTTTGACATCAATTTCAATCAGTAAGCGATAGAAACTGGGGTAAAGAGAAATTCTCAGGGAGTAAAGGAAAAGGAGATCTCATTGGAAATAGGAAAGATAGCTTACCACAGATTAAAAAAGAAACAAATGAGGGAGGAAGAGAAATAAACAGCCTCAGGTGTTTTAACTGTCGCAAAGTAGGACACATGAAATCGCAGTCTTGGTTTAAGAAAAGCATTGGGAAGACAGATGTGGTAAAACAGGATAAGCCAGTGGAGTTTATTAAACTGGTAAAATAGAACCCAGTGGAAGCTAAACAGCTGTAAAAGAATGCAGTCTGGTCTGGGTTTGGTTAATAAAAAACGACATGACCTCTTTAAAGAATTTACCTGTGTGGGTAAGGTTTACTCATAGTAGGAGTAGATAAGAAATTAAAATTTTAGAGATACAGGAGCAAGTCGATCTTTGGTGAGAAATGGGGAGTTATGTAGGAGAAATCGAGGACTACAGATGCTGGAAATCAGAGTCGAGAGTGTGGGGCTGGAAAAGCACACCAGTTCAGGCAGCATCCAAGGAGCAGCAGAATCAAAGTTTTGGGCATAAGCCCTTCATCAGGAATGAGGCTTATGAGCCGGGGATGCTCAGAGATAAATGGGAGGGGGGGAGGGGCTGGGGAGACGTTAGTTGGGATGTGATAGATAGGTGAAGGTGGGGGTGAAAGTGCTGGGTCGGATAGGAGGGAAGGAAGATGGACAGGTCAAAAGGGCAGTGCCGAGTTGGAAGCTTGGGACTAGGATAGGGTGGGGGGAGGGGAAATGAGGAAACTGGTAAAATCCACATTGATCCCGTGTGGTTGCAGGGTGCCAAGGCAGAATATGAGGTATTCTTCCTCCAGGCATTGGGTGGTTAGGGTTTGGTGACGGAAGAGGCCCAGGACCTGCATGGAGGTTGAAGTGTTCAGCCACGGGGAGGTGGGGTTGATTGGTGCAGCTGTCTCAGAGATGTTTTCTAAAATGATCCACAAGGTGGCGTCCTGTTTCCCCGATGTTGAGGAAACCACATCAGGTGCAACAGAGACGGTAGATGATGTGTGTCGAAGTACAGGTAAATATCTGACGGATGTGGAAAGATCCTTGGAAAGAGGTGAGGGGGAACGTGTGGATGCAGGTTTTACACTTTTTGCAATGGCAGGGGAAGGTGCCAGGAGTGAAGAGGGTTGGCTGTTTGGCTGGGGGGGTTGGGTGCATGAACCTGACAAGGGAGTCATGGAGGGAATGATCTCTCCGAAACACAGATAGGGGTGGGAGGGAAATATATCCCTAGTGGTTGGGTCTGTTTGCATGTTGCATAAATGGCAGAGGATGATGCAACATATCTAGAGGTTGTTGGGGTGGAAGGTGAGGACTAGGTGGGGTTCTGTCCTTGTTGTGATTGGAGGGATGAGGTTCAAGGGCAGAGGTGCGGGAAGTGGAGGAGATACATTGGAGGGCATCATCAACCACATAGGAGGGGAAATTGTGGCCTTTGAAGAAGGAGGCCATCTGGGATGTTCTATGGTGGAATTGGTCTTCCTGGGAGCAGATGGGGCAGAGGCAGAAGAATTGGGAATAAGGGATGGTGTTTTTATAGGAGGCAGGGTGGGAGGAGGTGTAGTCCAGGTAGCCGTGGGAGTCGGTGAGTTTGTAATAAATGTCCATGTTTAGCTGGTCGCTGGAGATGGAGATGGAGATGGAGATGGAGAGGTCCAGGAAGGAGAGGGAGGTGTCCGAGATGGTCCAGGTGAACTTGAGGTCAGGGTGGCAGGTGTTTGTGAAGTTAATGAACTGTTCGACCTCCTCGTGGGAGCACAAGTTAGTGCCAATACAGTCAACAATGTAGTAGAGGAAAAGGTAGGGAATGGTGCCATTGTAGCTGCGGAAGATGGACTGTTCCACATACATGATGAAGAAGCAGGCATAGCTGGGGCGTCTTCGGGTGCCCATGGCTACCCCTTTGGATTGAAGGAAGTGGGAGGATTGGAAGGAGACATTGTTGAGGGTGAGGACCAGTTCAGCCAGGCGAATGAGAGTGTCAGTGGAAGGGTACTGGTTAGGTCAGCGCGAAAGGGAAAAAAAACGGAAGGCTTGGAGGCATTCGTCATGGTGGATAGATGTGTACAGGGACTGGTTGTCGTGGTGAAGATAAGGCACTGGGGACCGGGGAAACAAAAGTCGTGGAGGAGGTGAAGAGTATGCGTGGTATCCCAAACATAGGTGGGGAGTTGCAGAACTAATGGGGACAGGACAGTGTCAAGGTATGCAGAGATGAGTTTGGTGGGTAGGAGCAGGCTGAGACAATGGGTCGACCAGGGAATTTAGGTTTGTGAATCTTCAGTAGGAGGTAGAATTGAGGGGTGCGGGGTTCACGGACAATGAGGTTGGAGGCTGTGGATGGGAGATCCCCATGGATGAAGAAGTCACGTCCACCACACCCCACAGACCGCAGCCACTGCCGACCATGCCACCTCTGTGGTTGCTGTCCAGATAACAACCTCTGCAATATGTGATGAGATTGTGGATAGTCTAGGAGATGATGGTTTAGTGATGGAAGGTGAAGTCAAGGTCGAGGGGGCAGTAGGAGGCGGTGTCTGTGAATTAGTGCCTGGCTTCAGCGGTGGAGAGGTCAGTGCGCAAAACTACTACAGCAAAACCTTTTATCTGCAGATTTGATGGTGATATGGGGGTTGGAGCAGACAGAATGGAGGGCTGTGCGTTGTGAGGGTGAGAGGTTGGAGTGGGTGTGGTGGGTGGACAGGTTGAGGCAGTCTATGTCACAGCAGCAATTGGAAATGTAGAGGTCAAGGGCGGGTAACAGACCAGCACGGGGTGTCCTGGTGGATGGGGTATATTGGAGGCGGGGGAAAGGCTCCTTGGAGGCCATGAGTCTTGATGGATAAAGTGGGCCAGAAGGCAGAGGCGGACGCGGCAGAAGAAATGTTCAATGTCAAACTCTAATTCGAGAGCATAGTTGGACAAAGGTGAGGGCTTTGCTGAGGACTGATCATTCATCCTCAGTAAGGGGAGGGTCTCGGAGCAGGGTAAAAACATGACAGGGCTAGGAGCTAGGACCTGGTGTGGGGCTGGAGCTGGGAATGGGGGTGGAGAATGCCAATGGAGTGGGTGTGGTTATGGGGTCGGGAGTGACGCCACCATGGGCCAGAAGTGGGGCCTATGGTGGTACGCGTGGGAGCAGAAGTGACGTAATGCGTGACGTCGGCAGTGCCATCAGCTGAATTCCAGTGAGGGACATCACTGGGTGTGAAAGTGATCGATGCTCCAATGATTGGCGTCACTGGGGGCAGAAGTGGCTGCAGCAGCGGCAATTGCAGGGATGGAAGTGACGTGCAAGGTAGATACTGCATCGGTTCCAGTGGCAGTGGGTCTTGCAGCAGTCACAGTGGTGGTGGATTTTATTGTAGTCGCTGAAGCGGTCATCTTCCCGGCGATCGCTGTGGTTATTTTCTGGACAGCAATCGCGGAGACGGCATGGTAGGCAGTGCTGTGGTCTGTGTTGCGGAGGCGGACATGACATCATCATTCACCACGGCAGTGGTGGCTGGAGCAGCCACATGGCTAATGGAATCTGAGCAGTTCCAGAGGCCAGAAGAAGGTTCTGGAATGGTCACGGAAACCCAAGTATTGAGGTTGTTACATCAAGGTTTGTTTAACGTATGTTCTTTTATGTCCAATGTGGTGGAGAAAAAACATTTGTTGAGTGTATGAATTCTTCTGACGATATAAAACAGCAGAGGTCCTTTGCAGGTCTGGGAGAGTGTGGCCCTGAGCTGTGGCAAGGCTGACTGCAGGGAGAGTAGGTGTCGGCACATGGCTGCGAATGTGGAGCAGAGGATCCAGAAGGAGAACTGTTTCTGGAGGTTTTAGACTTATAGTAGGTACTGGTTATCCTATTCGGGTCCAAATTGTGACAGAATGAATGTAGTCTGGAGTCCATGTGGGATCAGTCGATTCCATAGGTAGGCTCAAAGAAGGAGACATGTCTGTGGTAGTGAGTCTGCTTCAGGACGTGGCTGAAGAGCTTCAGAGCAGAGGAAATGACCTGGGGGGGAGGGTGCGGTGAGAGAAAGACTCACTGAGATCCTTGTAGAGAGAGGAGGACAACTTCTTCAAGGTAGTCAGTCATTCTTGGAAGAGGCTTTGCAGTAAGGTTGTAATCAACTAGGAGAAAGTGAGGACTGCAGACGCTGGAGATCAGAGTTGAGAATGTGGTGCTGGAAAAGCACAGCAGGTCAGGCAGCATCCAAGGAGCAGCAGAATCGATGTTTCGGGCATAAGCCCTTCACATGGAATGAGGCTTGCGGATCATTCCATTGCGTAAGATGAGGTTTAAAAGTCCTCAGGAATGATATGGCTGGATTTTAGGGGGCAATGATGCCCACAGTGGTTTAAAAGCCTGTGGAAAATCAGGAATCTGAGATGTTACAGGAAGTGTATACTGGGATTTCCCTGACTGTGTGATAACAAGGACTAAAGCCACAGGTTGAAACAGAAAGAGAAATCAAAGAATAAAAGTAAGGGTGTTGAAGTTCAATTATCACAAGACAATGATTGCGAAAAAGCAAGAACAGGTGGAGAAGAAAGTGGATATATTTTGTTCAAAGGTTTGGTGAATTACAACAAGATGAAAAATAAAGCTAGTCTCCAATGCTCAAGGAAAATAATCCAAGTTTGTCCAACCTCTCCTTGTGGCAAATAAACTCCAATCAAGGTAACAGTTTGGTAAACCTCTTTTGCACCCTCTCTAAAGCCTCCACATCCTTCCTATGGTGTGGTGACCAGAACTGAACACAATACTCCAAAATGTGACCCAAGGTTTTATACAGTTGCGATATGACGACTCAAGTTTTATACTCGATGAAGAAGTGAGGACTGCAGATGCTGGAAACCAGAGTTTAGATTAGAGTGGTGCTGGAAAAGCACAGCAGTTCAGGCAGCATCCGAGGAGCAGGAAAATCAACATTTAGGGCAAAAGCCCTTCATCAGGACTGAAGGCAGGGACCCTCCAGGGTGGAGAGATACATGTGTGTGGGGGAGAGGGGGGGGAGGCTGGGGAGATCGTAGCAAAGAGTAAAATAGATGAATGGGGGTAGGGATGGAGGTGATAGGTCAGAGGGGAGAGTGGGGAAGGTAGCAAAGAGTACAATAGGTGAATGGGGATGGGGATGGAGGTGATAGGTCAGAGGGGAGGATGGGACAGCT
>NC_057712.1:133985337-134017971 GCF_004010195.1 Chiloscyllium plagiosum
GTGGAACTGGTCCTCCTGGGAGCAGATCCGGCGAAGGCGGAGGAATTGGGAATACAGGATGGCATTTTTGCAAGAGGTAGGGTGGGAAGAGGTGTAATCCAGGTAGCTGTGGGAGTCAGTGGGTTTGTAAAAAATGTCAGTGTCAAGTCGGTCATCATTAATGGAGATGGGGAGGTCCAGAAAGGGGAGGGAGGTGTCAGAGATGGTCCAGGTGAATTTAAGGTCTAGGTGGAATGTGTTGGTGAAGTTGATGAATTGCTCAACCTCCGCGCAGGAGCACGAGGTGGCGCCAATGCAGTCATCAATGTAGCGGAGGAAGAGATGGGGAGTGGTGCTGGTGTAACTACGGAAGATGGACTGTTCTACGTAGCCAAAGAGACAGGCATAGCTGGGGCCCATACGGATGCCCGTAGCTACTCCTTGGGTCTGGCGGAAGTGGGAGGACTCAAAAGAGAAATTGGTAAGGGTGAGGACCAGTTCAGCCAAATGAATGAGTGTTGGTGGAAGGGTACTGTTGGGGATGTCGGGAGAGGAAGAAACTGAGGGCTTGGAGGCCCTGGTCATGGCAGATGGAGGTGTAGAGGGATTGGATGTCCATGATAACGATGAGGCATTGGGGGCCAGGGAAACGGAAGGTGGAGGGTGTGGGTGGTGTCTCGAATGTATGTGGGGAGTTCCTGGACTAGGGGGGATAGGACAGTATCTAGGTAAGTGGAGATGAGTTCGGTGGGGCAGGTGCATGCTGAGACAATGGGTCAGCCGGGGTGGTCAGGCTTGTGGATCTAGGGAAGGAGGTAGAATCGGGCAGTGCGGGGTTCCCGGACTACGAGGTTGGAAGCTGTGGGTGGGAGATCTCCTGAGGTGATGAGGTTCTGTATGGTCTGGGAGATGATGGTTTGGTGTTGGGGGGGCAATCTCCCTTCCCATCTATCTGCTCCACCCTCCCCTCTGACCTCTCACTTCCATCCCCACCCTCATTCACCTATTGTACTCTTTGCTACCTTCTCCCCAGCCCCCACCCCTCACTTATCTCTCCACCCTGGAGGTTCCCTGCCTCCATTCCTGATGAAGGACTTTTGCCCGAAACATCGATTTTCCTGCTCTTCAGATGCTCCCTGACCTGCTGTGCTTTTCCAGCACCACTCTAATCTAAATTCATACTCAATGCCCCAACTGATGAAGACAAGCATGCCTTACTCCTTCTTTACTATCAAATCCATTTGTGTTGCGACTTTGAAAGAGCTATTGAGTTGAGTTGTACCCCAAGATCCCTATGTATATCAATGCTGCTAAGGGTCCTGCTACTTACTACATATTTTCCTCTTGCATTCCTCTTGACCTGATCAGATGTATCCTAAACCTTTGTGAGAAGGGGGCAAGTGATTTCTGGGCCCCTTGCTGAGATATGTACATCATCATTAACCACATGTAAAGTGCCACTATTTAAGAAAAGCGTTAAGGAAAAGCCAGGGAACTATAGACGAGTGAGCCTGATGTCGGGGTGGTTAGGTTGTTGGAGGGGATTAAAGAACAAAGAAAATTTACAGCCCAGCAACAGGCCTTTCGGTCCTCCAAGCCTGAGCCGATCCAAATCTACTGTCTAAACCTATCACCCAATTCCTCAGCATTTATATCCCTCTGCTCCCCACCTACTCATGCATCTGTCCAGATGCATTTTAAATTAATCTACCATGCCTGCCTCTACTACCTCTGCTGGCAAAATGTTCTGGATACCCACCACCGTCTATGTAAAGTACTTGCCGCGTGTAGCCCCCTGAAACTTTCATCTTGAACGCGACCTCTTTTATTGAATCCCTCGCCCTGGGAAAAAGGTTATCTCTATCTACCCTGTCTATACCCTTCATGATTTTGTAAACCTCAATCAAGTCCCCCCCTCAATCTTCTTTTGTCTAATGAAAACAAACCTAACCTACTCAACCTCACTTCATAGCTAGCACCTTCCATACCAGGCAACATTCTCATAAACCTTCTCTGCACCCTCTCCAAAGCGTCCACATCCTTTTGGTAATGTGGCGACCAGAACTGTACACCGTATTCTAAATGCGGTCTTGTACAATTTTAACATGACCTGCCAGCTCTTATACTCATACCCAGTCCAATGAAGGCAAGCATACCATATGCCTCCTTGACTATTCTATCCACTTGTGCAGCAACCTTCAGGGTACAATGGACCTGCACTCCCAGCTCTCTCTGCTCATCAACTTATCCCAAGGCTCTTCTGTTCATTGCATAATTCGCTCTAGAATTAGTTTTGCCTAAATGCATCACCTCACATTTGTCTGGGCTGAATTCCATCTGCCACTTTTCCGCCCAACTCTCAATCTATCTATATTCTCCTGTATTCTTTGACAGTCCTTTTATACTTTCTGCTACTTCACCGATCTTAGTGTCATCTGAAAACTTGCTGATCATACCAACAGTGTCCTCTTCCAGATCATTTATGTATATCTGAGGGACAGGATTTACATGTATTTGGAAAGGCAAGGAGTGATTGGGTCTTTGTGCATGGCACATCCTGTCTGACTAACCTGAATTTTTTGAAATAATGATGAAGAAAACTGATGAAGGCAGAGTTTGGACGTTGTCTATATGGACATCAGCAACGCATTCGACAAGGTTCCACATGGTAGACTGGTGAGCAAGGTTAGATCACATGGAATCCAGGGAGAGCTAGCCATTTGGATACAAAACAGGCATGAAGGTAGGAGACAGAGCAGTGGTGCAAGGGTGTTTTTCAGACTAGAGGGTCTGTGCCCAGTGGTGTGTCACAAGGATCGGTGCTAGGTCCACTGCTTTTTTCATTTATATAAATGACTTGGATGTGAATACAAGGTATGTTCGTAAGTTTGTAAATTACACCAAAATTGGTGGAGTAATGGACAGTAAAGCAGGCTCTCTCAGAGTACAACTGTACTTAATCAGATGGGCCAATGGTCTGAGGAGTGGCACATGGAGTTTAATTTAGATAAATGTGAGGTGTTGCATTTTGCTAAGGCAAATAAGGGCAGGTCTTATACACTTCATGGTAAGATCCTGGGGAGTGCTGTCGAACAAAGAGACCTTGGAGACAGATTCAAAGTTCCTTGAAAGTGGAGTCGCAGATAGGCAGGATAGTGAAGAGGGCATTTGTTAGGCTTGTCTTAATTGGTCAGTGCATTAAGTATAAGAGTTGGGAGGTCATCTTGTGGCTGTACAGGACATTGGTTAGACTGCTTTAGGAATACTGCATTCAATTCTGGGTCTCCCTGCTATAGGAAAGAGTTCAAAGAAGATTTACAAGGATGTTGCTGGGTTGGAGGATTTGAGCTGGAGTGTAAGGCTGAAAAAGCTGAGGTTATTTTCCCTGGAGCACCGGAGGCTGAGGGGTAACTTTACAAAAGTTGATAAAATCATGAGAGTGAATAGCCAAGGGTAGGGGAGTCCAAAACTAGATGGCATACGTTTATGGTGAGTAGGAAAGCATTTAAAAGGACCTAAGGGGCAACTTTTTTAATACAGAGGGTAGTGCATGTATGGAATGAACTGCCAGAGGAAGTGGTAAAGACATGTGCAATTATGACATTTAAAAGACATCAGGATGAGTACATGAATAGAAAAGGGTCAGAGGAATATGGGCCAAATTCTGGTCAATGCGATCAGATTAATTTACGATATCTGGTTGGCATGGACGAGCTGGATTGAAGCTTGTGTTTCCACGCTGTACAACTCTATGACTCGATGACTATTTGACCTCAAAATGCATTGCCTCACACTTGTCCAGACTAAACTCCATCTGTCATTTTTACGCCCCACTTTTCAATTGATCTATATCTTGCTAATTTTTCTATTGACAACCTCCTTCTTATCCACAACTTCCCCAATTTTCATGAAATCTGCAAACTTTATATTTTCATCCAAAGCATTTTTTATCTTACAATCAGAGCTCCCTGCACTGATCCTTGTGGAAAACCACTGGTAATAGACTGCCAGTCAGCAAATCACCCCTCCACAACTCCCCTCTGCCTTCTATGACTAAATCAATTTTGTATCCAAGTTACTAATTCAGCATAGATCCCATGTGACTTAATGTTCTGGTCCAACCGACTATGAGTTACCTTGTCAATATTTTTAATGAAAGAAAGGATCTCCACTTTTTTAAGAGGAGATTCAAATCAGAGTTCCCTCAGAATTGCAGTGCCATTCTTCCATTCTGACAGTTCCTTTGTAGTACAGAATCATCCAAGACAGAAAAACCAGGTTGCCTTTTAAAGTTTCCAACAGCCACTTGGACAGCTGCTGTCAAACAGTAAGTATGTACTTAAGTGTTGGTTAAGGGGATGGTTAAGGGGATGTTTGCAAGATAATTAGGGTGTCAGCTGGGAAGGGCGTTAGTTGAGTATGGAGTAGGATGCTGGATGAGTAGGTAGTAGGGCACCAGGTAGTGTGCCAGCTGCATCGGGTTCCAGCTGGAGAGATTTACATGCTGAGGTAGGATAGCAGATGGGAAGGGAGGAGAGGGCCAGCTAAGTAGGATTTCATGTGGCTAGAGTGCCAGATACGTAGGCTGCCAACTGCAGGTAACTATGGTGACAGATGGGTAGGATGCCAAGTCGGAAGGGTAGGAGGTTAGGGTGCAAAGTGGCAAGGTAAGTAATGCAATGCTTAGGGTAGATCAGCCAAGTGAGAGACATCAGGTCTGGCAGGGCAGGTAAAGTGCATTGGATCTGGGGAGTTAAGATCCACAGTGTAGGGGATTGGTTTGGGTCCAGGGGGTTTATCAGGTCACAGTCTGGAGTCTACAATTGTTCTGTCATTGTACGTCTACGAAGTAAGTATCGGTTTATTTTATTAGTTACCCAGGCGTTCGACTATGTATGTCAAAGTCTAACTTTTCCTGAATAATGCAATTTATTAAATTTAATTTTAATTTCAATTTCCCAGACAATTCCTTCAGACTCTCTGACAATATGACTTCTCTGTTTCACTCATATCTATATTAAAATGACAACTGTCTGGCCAGCAGAAAATCCAGACTGTTATTTCATCCAAGTTGTTAATTGAATAATCAAGCATTAAACATTTTAAATATACAAACCTGTTCTAGTTGATTGTGCCACAACAAAAGTAGATTTTCAAGCTGTAGAATCATTTCCGGATTGGATGCTGCAGCTGTCACTTGTTCAAATGAGCGCAGTTGGGAAAGATCAACAGTTTCACTTTTTAGGACTACAGCTTTTTCAAGACTTGTTAGTGAGCCTAAAGAAAATTTTGTACAATAAAACATTGATAAAAGTGTAATGAAACTATAAGATATAGATGTTTTATTATTTTGCATCAATACTTTTAAGTGATAATTAAATTTTACCTAATAGATACAACCAGGAACTCTGCTGAACCCACATGAAGAAAATCCTTTTTGACAAATTACTCCAATAATTTAACAATGACTTTCAACTTCCAGAAAATATTGCCTCACTGAAAGGCAGGTACCTGTTTAGAAGAGGTAACAATTTGGCTGAGTTGGCAGCCTTCTTAAACTCAACAGATTTTGCATTCAAGAATGGACAAATTGTGATCATACATTTTGTGCAAAATCCCAGGACAATTCCATGAGGCATATGACTTTATCATGCTTCAGCATGTCATTAAACTTCCATCATAATCTGTTCTTTGTCAGTTGTCATTGTCTCAAATTGTAGCATTGAGGGAGGAGCCAACTTTTTCTGTTAAGGTGATAGGACTGCAAACTGGACAAAGAGACTACATCTTGACACTTGTATCATCGACAGCCACAGGTGAAGTGCGCAAAAATCGGAGCCTATTAGTGTAGTGCCATTAGTTAAGAAAGGCTGCAGGGAAATGCCTGGGATCTACAGGCTGATGAGACTAACATCTGCGATGGGTAAGGATTTTTGACAAGGTTAAGATGACGAGCAAAGGCCATGTGACTTGGGCTGACCTTGAATGAGATACTGAGAGACCATTTAGTATGTGGGATTAATGGTGTAGCTGTGCAAAAATGCCTATTAGCTGATGTTAGGATACGAAAGGTAACATCAGCTCTGTTAATTAAACCAAACACCCAGAAAAACTCTCCTTGCCTCATCATCTGTTACAATGTGAGTGACCAAGAACTCCTAAATTCCACTATTTAAAGGAAAAACATCAATTTATCTTCTACTCTAAGAGTGAGCATTAAATAAAACAAAACTGCTCACTTTCTCTTAACTGCTTCCTCTCTGACTCCAACTCTACAGCAATATGCTGTTCCAATATTAAAATTACATTAGTATAATCTGAAAATCACGCAGACTTTGCCTTCTCCACTGTCTTCAAGTTTCCTGCTCCTGATCTCCCTGGGTCATCTTTTTTTTTAACCGGGAATACGTTTCATGTGGAAAGCTATCTTTGATACAGAGTGTTCTTTAATTTCGTTGAAAGCAAGACCTTAGATGGGCAATTAGCTCTCCAGCAGTTTCTCCCTCTTTGGCAGTTACTCTCTGATCAATTTTCAAAATATTTGCATTTTTATACCCCCAAAAATCAGATCGTCTCATTGGTTCAATTTTGGCAAAACATTAAATTCAAACCAGATTGAGTTTTAGTATCCTGTGGCATAATTTATACCGCTTGGTTAAATTCAAATTGTTGTCAAAACAGCAACCACAACTCAGGTATCCATTTCACAGCCAAATGCTACAATTTTCAATTTTCCAGTCCACTCTGTGCCTGCTATCTAGAGGTGCTTGTAAGCTCTCTGTTCAGAACAGCACTCTCTCTTTCTTAAAGGTACAGTACATGCCTTCAACTGCATAACACTGAAGCCCAATAGGATTTCAAACAGGCACTACAACTGGCTTTGTCATGAGAAAATGTGGCAAGTGGATCATGGGAGCTACAGAACATCCAAATGGAAGTGGACAACCTCAACTGTCCAACTGAGTTTGGGGAACATCACTTCAGTGTTGGCAATTACAGAGTCTCATGCAGGGCAAAAACCCACAACAAAGCCAAGCCTCAGCCAAATGACTATAACATTTTTCAGGAACCGGTCCAGCGAGCCATTGTAGTTGTTGCTGGTGTGCAGGCTCGAAGAGCAAGAGGGTCCTGCAAGGCCTCACCTGAGTAAGGGAACTCAGGGGCCAATATCCAAGAGAATGCACACTTTGTAAAGTCCACAACATATAGGTTGAAGTGGTTAAATTGCTTAGCAATTTTAATCCAAATTAAAAACCATTAAAATATATGTCTACTTAAATGGTCGCCTGGTTCTCATGGAGGTTGATACTGGCACAGCTGTTATCAGTGGTTGCAGATCCAATCTTTAATAAAATTTGCTCTGGGCTTCAACCAGAGTGAGATCATACACAGGGGAACAGTTATAGTTTAAGGATACAACTTCAGTTCCGGTCTCCTATGAGAAGCAGTTGGTGCAGTTACCACTAATGGTAGTAAGAGGCTTGGGCCGAAGCCTACATTGGGTGGAATTGATTGAAAAAGATTCACCTTCATTGGCTCAACATTTTTTTTATTAGAAAATGACTGCCTGAGTAAAGTCCGAATTAAATACTTCGTAGTTTTTTTCAGGAAAGGCTAGGGAATATCAAAGGGGCTAAGGCCACTTTACATGTTGACCAGAAAGCAATTCCGCCATTTTTGCAATCCCTGCCCAATGCCATTTGCCTTGTGGGAATAAGTACAGGCAGAAATCAGAAGGCTGGAAAACAAAGGAACCATTAGACCTGTGCAGTTTGTGAAATGAGCAGTAGCAGTTGTACTGACTGTGAAGCCTGACTGCTCAGTTCACCTTTGTAGGGATTTTAAGCAAATAGTAAACCACTTCTCGCAGCTGAATAAATATCAAATCCCTTGCATAGGGAACCTGTATGCAAAAATGGCAGGAGAGCTGTCCTTCACAAAGTTGGACATGAGCCACACCTACTTGCAACTGCCACTAGATGAGGAGTCCCAGCAGTATGCCACAATTAATACTCATAAGGGTTTGTACTTATGAACGAGACTGTCACTGTCACTTGGGGTATCATCAGCCTGCTCCTTTTTCCAGTATGATGGAGAACATTTTACAAGAGTAACCCCAGATATAAACAGAAGTGATCTCCTTGTGGGTCTACTCCTTGGCCTGGCCAAACTGGCCATTCACAGGTCCAGGCAGCAGACTGCAGAGGGGGTCATTTCTACTGACTGCCTACCCTTCTTCTGTGGCTATGTTAGACACTAGGTGTCCACCAACATTCTTGATGCCTTTAGGCGCAAGTGGGAACTGTGGAGGGTGCAGTGCTTTATTTCCCCTTCCAATTTTATTTTGATTTGATCAGAACCCTCTCCTTCAGTTCTTCTATCACATATTGCCCTTATCGGGGCTCTGCTCATCACCGGTTCTCTGGTCACATGGGTGTTTTCCCTGGTGGTGGAATATTAGTAAAGTTATTTACACAACTGGCATTTCTCATTGTGTCCTGCACCTACATACACATGTGACATGTGTGTTGAGGGGGAAAATAAACACTGCTACTGTATGGCAGTAGTGTCTGGTGGGTTTAAAAAAAAAAGGAGTGATCTCCTCATGGCTCTGCTCCTGGACCTGGCCAAGCTGGCTACCAAAGGTCCAGGCAGTGGGTTGTGGAGAGGGTCATTTTGACCAATTGCCTGTCTCTCTTCCACATTTATGTTTGTGTCCAGATGTCCTTACACACGGTATCCACCAACACTCTTGATGCCTTTAGGGAGACGTGGGCAAATGGGGTGGAGTGCTTTATTTCCCCATCCAACTCCATTTTGATTTGATCCTTACCCTCCCCTTCCCTTTTTCTTTTACATAGGCATTGCCTCAACTAGGGTCTGCCTGGTATTGGTTCACTGGCCACATGGGTATTTCTCCAGGTGGTGGAAAGAATTGAATAAAATTAATTTGTACTTTTTAAAAATTGATTCCTGCATTTACACACACAAAAAACAGCTGCAGTGGGGTAAAATAAGCACTACTGCTGTAAGGAAGTATTGTAGGAGAAGAAAAAACAAAGTAAAGAAGAAAAAAAGATATGACCAGGAGATGGGAATCTCCTCAGTTAAGGACTGACTAAAAATATAAATTAGAATGTCAGAAAGTCCCCCTTGTCTAGGGACTACGCTCACAACTCATGTACAGTACACATGCAAATAGAGGATGACTTTGTGACAAGATACCGGCCTCTGTGCAGTTATTTCAGCAGATGGCACCAAGATTGGTGATATAATGTACAGCGGAGAAGGTTATCTGGGTATGTAGTGAGATCTTGATCAACTGGGCCAGTGGGCTGAGGAATGGCGGATGGAAATTCATTTAGATAAATGCAAGGTGTGGCATTTTGGTGGGTCAAACCAGGGCAGGACTTACACAGTCAATGGTAGGGCCCTGAAGAGTGTTAGAGATTGAGGGGTATAAGTTCATAGCTCCTTGAAAGTGGAGTCACAGTAAGACAGGGTTGTGAAGAAGGCTTTTGGCATTACTTGCTTTTATCGATCACAGGATTGAAAATAGGAGTTGGGAGATCTTATTGCAGCTGTACAAGACGTTGGTGAGACCACATTTGGAAAACTGCATGCACTTCTGGTTGCCTACTATAGAAAGGATATTATTAAACTAGAAAGAGTACAGAAAAGATTTAGTAGGATGCTTTCTGGACTGGAAGGTGCGAGTTATAAGGAGACTCTGGATAGGCTGGGACATGTTTTCCTGGAGTATGGGAGACATGAGGGGTGACCTCACAGAGGTCTATAAAATCATGAGAGGAGTCAGTAAGGTACATAGCCAACAACTATTTTCACTGGGAGCAGAGTGTAAAGCTAAAGGGCATAGGTTTAAGGTGAGAGGGGAAAGATTCAAAAAGATCCAGTGGGGCAATTTTTTCACACAGAGAATGGTGAGTGTCTGAAACGGGCTGTCAGAGGTAGTGGTGGAAGCGAGTACAATTTTGTCATTTAAGAAACATTTAGACATGAACATGGTTGAGATCGTTTTGGAGGGAAATGGACCAAATGCAGGCAAATGGGACTAGTTTAATTCTGAAAACTAGGTGGCATGGACAATTTGGGCTGAAGGAACTGGTTTTATGCTGTAGACATCTCTGACATTGGTCTGATAACTGATCTTGGAGGAACTGTTGGGCAAAGTTCACAGCACAGAATCAGATAAGTTAATCGTTGTTTTAAGTGTGGCCCACAGAGAATCTGCAGTGGGAAGTAGAGTGGGTTCTTTCTTGATTATATGTTTTTTGGAGATATGTCTCTTGATTAAACTTAAAATATAAGCCATAACTATTAATTTAACCTGGGGCAGTGTTTGTAGAGGAATAAGACAGTGTTATTTTCTGGGTCTGTAGATTGTGAAGGAGCAAAAATGACCTTTTGATAGAGTGATATGTACTTCTAGTCAGATGTGGGAGTTTAAAGAGAGTTGAAGGGTTACTGTAGATTATATCTCATAAATGAGTTAGGCTGCAAATCTTATCAGATCAAATGGATCGGTTGGAGAGACAGTTAGAAGCAATGAGGAATTTGCAACAGCGACAGTATGTGATGGATGGCAGTTATAGAAACGGGGGAAAGTCTCAGATACAGTCACATAGATGGGTTAACTCCAGGAAAGGTAAGAGAGGTAGGCAGCTGGTGCAGGAGTCTTTTGTGGATATACCCATTTCAAACAGGTATGCTGTTTTGGAAAATATAGGGGGTGATGGATTCTCAGGGGAACGTAGCATGAAAAGCCAAGTTTCTGGTATTGAGACTGGCTCGAATGCAACGAGGCGTACATCGGGTTCCAAGAGATCAATTGTGTTTGACGATTCACTAGTCCGAGGTACAGATAGACGTTTCTGTGGCCAGCAGCAAAAAAGCAGAATGGTGTGTTGCTTCCCTGGTGCCAGGATCAAGGATATCTCAGAGAGGGTGCAGAATGTTCTCACGGGGGAGAGGGGTCAACAAGAGGTCATTGTCCACATTGAAACCAACGACATAGGAAGGGAAGAGGTTCAGATTCTGAAGGGAGATTACAGAGAGTTAGGCAGAAATTTAAAAAGGAGGTCCTCAAGAGTAGTAATATCTAGATTACTCCCGGTGCTACGAGCTAGTAAGGGCAGGAATAGGAGGATAAAGCAGATGAATGCATGGCTGAGGAGCTGGTTTATGGGAGAAGGATTCACATCTTTGGATCATTGGAATCTCTTTTGGGGTAGAAGTGACCTGTACAAGCAGGATGGATTGCACCTAAATTGGAAGAGGACTAATATACTGGCAGGGAGATTTGCTAGGGCTGTTCGGGAGGGTTTAAACTAGTAAGGTGGGGAGTGAGACCCAGGGAAATAGTGAGGAAAGAGATCAATCTGAGACTGGTACAGTTGAGAACAGAAGCGAGTCAAACAGTCAGGGCAGGCAGGGACAAGGTAGGACTAATAAATTAAACTGCATTTATTTCAATGCAAGGGGCCTAACAGGGAAGGCAGATGAACTCAGGGCATGGTTAGGAACATGGGACTGGGATACCATAGCAATTACAGAAACATGGCTCAGGGATGGGCAGGACTGGCAGCTGAATGTTCCAGGATGCAAATGCTGCAGGAAGGACAGAAAGGGAGGCAAGAGGGGAGGGAGAGTGGCGTTTTTGATAAGGGATAGCATTACAGCTGTGCTGAGGGAGGATATTCCTGGAAATACATTCAGGGAAGTTATTTGGGTGGAACGGAGAAATAAGAAAGAGATGATAACCTTATTGGGATTGTATCATAGACCCCCGAGGAGTCAGAGGGAAATTGAGAAAGAAACTTGTAAGGATATCTCAGCTATCTGTAAGAATAATAGGGTGGTCATGGTAGGGGATTTTAATTTTCCGAACAAAGGCTGGGACTGCCATAATGTTAAGGGTTTAGATGGAGAGGAATTTGTTAAGTGTGTACAAGAAAATTTTCTGATTCAGTATGTGGATGTACCCACTAGAGAAGGTGCAAAACGTGACCTACTCATGGGAAATAAGGCAGGGCAGGTGAGTGAGGTGTCAGTGGGAGAGCACTTTGGGGCCAGCGAGCATAATTCTATTAGATTTATAATAATGATTGAAAAGGATAGACCAGATCTAAAAGTGGAAGTTCTAAATTGGTGAAAAGCCAATTTTGATGATATTAGGCAAGAACTTTCGAAAGCTGATTGGGTGCAGATATTTGCAGGTAAAGGGACAGCTAGAAAATGGAAAGCCTGCAGAAATGAGATAATGAGAATCCAGAGAAAGTATATTGCTGTTAGGCTGAAAGAAAAGGCTGGTAGGTATAGGGAATGCTGGATGACTAAAGAAATTGAGGGTTTGGTTAAGAAAAAGAAGGAAGCATATGTAAGGTATAGACAGGATAGATCGTGTGAATCCTTAGAAGAGTATAAAGGAAGTAGGAGCATACTTAAAAGGGAAATCAGGAGGGAAAAAAGGGGGCATGAGATAGCTTTGGCAAATAGGATTAAGGAGAATCCAAAGGGTTTTTACAAATACATTAAGGATAAAAGGATAACTAGGGAGAGAATAGGGCCCCTCAAAGATCAGCAAGGCGGCCTTTGTGTGGAGCCACAGAAAACGGGAGAAATACTAAACAAGTTTTTTTCATCAGTATTTACTGTGGAAAAGGATATGGAAGATATAGAAAGTAGCAAAATAGATGGTGACATCTTGCAAAATGTCCATATTATAGAGGAGGAAGTGCTGGATGTCTTGAAACACGTAAAGGTGGATAAATCCCCTGGACATGATCAGATGTACCCTAGAACTCTGTGGGAAGCTTGAGTAGTGATTGCTGGGCCTCTTGCTGAGATATTTGTATCATCAATAGTCACAGGTGAGGTGCCAGAAGACTGGAGGTTGGCGAACGTGGTGCCACACTTTAAGAAGAATTATAGACCAGTGAGCCGGATGTCGGTGGTGGGCAGGTTGTTGGAGGGAATCCTGAGGGACAGGATGTACATGTATTTGGAAAGAAGGGCTCATGCCCGAAACGTCAATTCTCCTGTTCCTTGGATGCTGCCTGACCTGCTGCGCTTTTCCAGCAACACATTTTCAGCTCTGATCTCCAGCATCTGATTTCCAGTCCTCACTTTCTCCTATGTATTTGGAAAGGCAAGGACTGATTAGGGATAGTCAACATGGCTTAGTGCGTGGGAAATCATGTCTCACAAACTTGATTGAGTTTTTTGAAGAAGTAACAAAGAGAATTGATGAGGGCAGAGTGGTTGATGTGATCTATATGGACTTCAGTAAGGCGTTCGACAAGGTTCCCCATGGGAGACTGGTTAGCAAGGTTATGTCTCAATGAATAAAGGGAGAACTAGCCTTTTGGATACAGAACTGGCTCAAAGGTAGAAGACAGAGGGTGGTGGTGGAGGGTTGTTTTTCAGACTGGAGGCCTGTGACCAGTGGAGTGCCACAAGGATCGGTGTTGGGTCCTCTACTTTTTATCATTTACATAAATGATTTGGATGCGAGATAAGAGATACAGTTAGTAAGTTTGCAGAAGACACCAAAATTGGAGGTGTCGTGGACAGCAAAGAAGGTTACCTCAGATTACAACAGGATCTTGATCAGATGGGCCAATGGGCCGAGAAGTGGCAGATGGAGTTTAATTCAGGTAAATGCGAGGTACTGCATTTTGGGAAAGCAAATCTTAGCAGGACTTATCCAATTAATGGTAAGGTCCCTGAGAGTGCAGGTTCATAGCTCCTTCAAAGTGGAATTGCAGGTAGATAGGATAATGAAGAAGGCATTTGGTGTGCTTTCTTTTATTGGTTAGAATATTGAGTACAGGAGTTGCGACGTCATGTTGCGGCTGTACAGGACATTGGTTAGGCCACTGTTGGAATATTGCTTGCAATTCTGGTCTCCTTCCTATCGGAAAGATGTTGTGAAAAACTTGAATGGGTTCAGAAAAGATTTGCAAGGATGTTGCCAGAGTTGGAGGATTTGAGGTATAGGGAGAGGCTGAACAGGCTGGGGTTGTTTTCCCTGGAGTGTCGGAGGCTGAGGGGTGACTTTATAGAGTTTAGAAAATTGAGGGACATGGATAGGATACATAGACAAAGTCTATTCCCTGGGGTCAGGAAGTCCAGAACTAGAGGGCATAGGTTTAGGGTGAGATGGGAAAGATATAAAAGAGACCTAAGGGGCAACTTTTTCACACAGACAGTGGTACGTGTATGGAATGAGCTGCTGGTACAATTGCAACATTTAAAAGGCATTTGGATGCGTATATGAATAGGAAGGGTTTGGAGTGATATGGGCCGGGTGCTGACAGGTGGGACTACATTGGATTGGGATATCTGGTCGGCGTGGATGGATTGGACCAAAGGGTCTGTTTCCATGCTGTACATCTCTATGACTCTATGACTATGACCTCCAGAGCCCATCAGTTGTAAACAGCCCCTGACCCCAACAGCTGTAAACACCCTCTGACCTCATTGGCTGATAATATCAATCTGACTCCAAAAGCTGTAAATAACCCTCTGACCCAAATAGCTGTCAACACCCTCCTGACTCCGTCGACTGTAAATACCCATCTGATTCCATCAGCTGTAAATAACCCCCTGACCCTAAAGGCTGCAAATACCTCCTAACCATTGGCTGTAAATAATTCCCTGGCCCCAACGACTGTAAACATCTCCTGACCCCATCGACTGTTAATACCCTCTGATCCCAATAGCTGTAAACACTTCCTGACCCTGTCATCTGTAAGTAGCCCCCTGACCCCAATGGCTGTAAATACCTCCTAACTGTGTCAACTGTAAATAAACCTCTGACCCTGACAGCTGTAAATAGCCCTCTGACCTCGACGGCTGTAAACATTTCCTGATCCGTTAGCTGTAAATAGCCCTCTGACCCCAAAGCCTGTAAAGACCTCCTAAATGTGTGAACTTAAATAACTCCTGACCCTAACAGCCGTAAACTCCTCCTGATGCTGTCGGCTGTAAATAGCCCCCTGACCCCGACAGCTGTAAATACCTCCTAAATCTGTCAACGGTAAATGACCACTGATCCCAACAGCTGTAAACATCTCCTAACTCTGTTGTCTGTAAATAACCCCTGACCCCAATCGCTGTAAACACCCCCTGACCCTGTCAACTATAAATAACCCACTGACCCCGACGGCTGTATAAACCTCCTGACCCTGTCAACTGTTAATAACCTACCAACCCCGATGGCTGTAAACACTTTCTAACTCTGTCAGCTATAAATTGCTCCCATCTATCCTCATCAACTATAAATACCTCTTCCAACTGTAAATACCCACTCATTGGTCCAGAGCCCAACTCCATCGATCATTTTAAACTAAAACCTCCATTTTCAGTTTAAAATAAGTGAAGAGAGTTTTACTTTCACTTCTGAAAAGTAGAGCAGCTATGCACCTAACCCTTTGTATTGCTTTCCTGAGAGTGTTTGATCAGAATAGCACAGAGGGCACTTTACATTTAGTTTAAAAGATTACAGAACACTTAAGGCGAGGTGGACTGGCAATGTTAAATTGCTCATAGTGTCCAAGGATGTGCAGGCTAGGTGGATTAGCCATGGGAAATGCAGGGTAACATGGATAGGTTAGGAGAGATCGTTTGGGTGTGAAGTTCTTAGGTTGGTTGGTATAGGCTTGATGGGCTGAATGGCCTGCTTCCACACCGTAGGGTTTCTATGGTTCTATGATTCTAGTCTAAAAAGTAGTTTAAGAAGTAGTTTAAAAATTACAGGACACTTCATTCTGTGTCTAAAATGGTGCTACACATGTCGTGGGAGTTTCATCAGGTGCAGTGCAGAGGTAGCTTTACTTTCAGAGAAATTGCAGACTGAGTTAATCTGAACACGTATGAGGTGATGAAGTTTGGGAGTCAACTACAAGAGGAAAGTTTACAGTAAATGGTGGGACCCTTTGGAGCATTGATATACAGAGGGATCTTGAGGTTCAATTCCATAGCTCCATGAAAGTGGCAAAACAGGCGGATAAGATGGTAGAGAAGGCATACAGCCTACTTGTCTTCAACATTTTGAGCACTGCATACAAATATTGCCTAGTCATGTTACAGCATATAAAATTTAGTCAGGCAACATTTGGAGTATTGTGTCCAGAACTGTTCCCCACACTATAGGAAATAGGTGGAGACATTGGAGAGGGTGCAAAAAAGGTTAATCAGGATGCTACCTAAATTGAAGTGTATTAGCTATAAGGACAGGTTGAACAAACTTGGATTGCTTTTGCCAGAGCATCATGGGCTGAGGGGCGACCTGATAGAACATAACATTATGAGAGGCATGGATAGAGTAGGTAGTCGGAGGTATGCAAGTGTCAAATACTAGGGGCACATAGGTTTAGGGTAAGAGGGTAAAATATTAAAGGAGATGTGTGATGAAAGTTTTCTTACACAGAAGTTGGTAGATGCCTGGAACGCACTGCCAGGAGAGATAGTAGAAGCAGATATGACGATAAAGTTTAAGAGGCACTTAGACATCACATCAACAGACAGGAAATAGACTTTGTGTAGGCACAGGATTAGTTTGGAATGGCATCATTGTCGGCACAGTGAGCCTGTTTCAGTGCTATATTATTCTCTATGTTCTATTTCTATAGTCTATATTTCATCTGTCACATGTCTATCCTTTCTACCAACTTAGATCCTGCAAAAAACAAAGAGTAAAATGCATGAACAGGTCATTCGGTCCACCAAGACTGTTCTCACGTATAATGCCTGTTATGGATCAGGCCAGACCACTCAAAATATTTTTAATTGGTAGCCTAGAGCCTATTATTTTCTTATTTTAAAGGCAGGTGTGAAGTGGATACTCCAGGTACGATACAGCTGGTCAAAACACTCGGCTTTAAGAAAAACAGAATTTACGTAAACACTGCAGTTAAAACATGAACAAAAGCAAACAGAATTTAGAATAACTTAACTATTGGTTAAAAGGTAAACTGAAACGCAAATCCTTACATGCAGGAGTGAACAATTTCCAAAGAGATTTCTGAGAGGAAAGCAGTCAGGAATCATTCACTGAGGCTTGGAACCTTTCTCTGGACACTAGCATCTTGTGACTGCTACAGCTAGGCCAAACGAGAAAGACCCTGAAGTGGTAGAACTGGCCACTCCCCTGCCATTGTTAAGCTAGATACTGGCATGTCTGCCTTTACGACATATCTTTTTAAAGTGACAGCATTATCACATATCTTTCTAAACTTAAAGATCTTTTACCTATGCGGTCCATATTCCTCTGTTCCCAATCTATCCATGCATGTGTCAAGATGACTCTTAAACCTTGCAATTGTATTTGCTTCTATCCCCTCCGCAGGCAGTGCAATCCAGGCACTTATCAACCTGTTTAAAAATTCTGCCTCTCACTTCCTTTAAAGTTCCACCCTTTTGCCTTGAGCCTTTGTCACATAATAATTGACATTTCTACCCTGAGAAAAGGATTCTGACTATCCATTCTATCCATACAATTTTGTAAACTCCTATCAGGTCACTCCTCATCCTTCAACATTCAAGTGAAAACAAACCAACTTTGTCTAATCTCTTCTTTTAGCCAATACCCTCCAAACCAGGGAACATCATGGTATCCTTTCCCCTACCCTATTCAAAGCTGTAATGCCCTTCTAAATATGTGGTGACCAGAACTATATAAAATATTCCAAATGTGGCTTACTAAAGTTTTGTACAGCTGCAACAAAACTTGCTAATTTTTATACTCTATGCCCCCATATGCAATCATGCTATATGCCTTCATGACCACCTTATCCACTTCTGTTGTCACTTTCAGGGAACCGAGGACCTGTCCGCCAAGATCTCTCCATTAATGCTTCTAAGGGCTCTGCCCTTTAATGTATCCTTCCCTCCTGCATCATGGGTGGCCTGGTGGCTCAGTGGTTAGCACTTTTGCCTTACCCTGCCAGGAACCCAGGTTCAATTCCACCCTCGAGAAACTGTCTGTGTGGAATTTGTATATTCTTCCTGTAGGTTTCCTCTGGGTGCTCCAGTTTCCTCCCACAGTCCAAAGATATGCAGGTAAGGTGGATTGGCCATGGGAAATGCAGGGTTATAGCAGGGGGTGGATCTGGGTGGGATGCTCTTTGGAGAATTGGTGTGGACCCGATGGGCCAAATGGCCTGCCTCCACACTGTATGGATTCTATCAAATCTTCTCACTCACCTTCATCCACCTATCGCTTTCCCAGCTACCTCCCCCCAACCCAACACCCCTCCCATTTATCTCTCTGCCCTGACCCACAAGCCTCATTCCTGATGAAGGGCTTATGCTCCTCAGATGCTACCTGACCAGCTGTGCTTTTCCAGCACCACATTCCCGACTCTGATCTCCAGCATCTGCAGTCCTCACTTTAGCCTTCTATCAGACCTTCCAAGATGCATCATCTTGCATTTGTCTACATTAAATTCTATCTGTCACTTTTCCACCCTAGTCTCCAGCCTATCTATACCCTGTTGTATCCTCTGACAATCGTCCTCACTATTCACAGCTCCCCCAACCATTGTGTCTTCCACAAACTGACTAATCAGACTACCTACATTCTCCTATAAATCATCAGGAATGAGGCTTGTGGGTCAGGGCAGAGAGATAAATGGGAGGGGTTTTGGGTTGAGGGGAGGTAGCTGGGAAAGCAATAGGTGGATGAAGGTGAAGAAGGAGGTTTAAAGTGGGATTCATACAGTGTGGAAGCAGGCCATTCAGCCCATCAGGTCTACACCAATCCTCCAAAGAGCATCCCTCCCAGACCACCCCATCCTATAATATGTATGACAAACAACCACTGGCTCCAGCACTGATCTCTGCAGAATACCACTGGTCATGGATCTCTAGTCAAAACAACTCTTCTACAACTACTCTCATCTTCTATGACCAAGCCAGTTCTGCATCCATATTACCAGCTCACCCATATAATTTCATTTTTTTTATTGCCTGCCATGAGAGACCTTGTTAAAGGTATTACTATAGTCCATATAAACAACATCTCAGCACTTCCATCATCAATCACCTTTGTCACTTTCTCAAAATGGTCTATCATGTTTCTCAGACAGACCTTCCCCACAGAAAGCCATGTTGCCTGTCACTAATAAGTACATATTTTTCTAAATGTGAGTAAATCCTTTCCTAAGAATCTTCTCCAATAATTTCCCTCCTACTAACATTAGGCTTACTGGCCTGAAATTTTCCAGCTTATCCCTGCGGTCTTTCTTAAGCAAAGGAACAATTTTGGCTATTCTCTAGTCCTGTGATATCTCTTCTTTCACTAAACAGGATACAAAGATTTCATATAAGGCCCCAGCAATTTCCTCACCTGCCTCCCTCTGCATTCTGGAATTGATTCCATCAGGTTGTAGGAACTTGTCTACCTCAATCCTTTTCAAATACTCAACACCACCTCCTTTTTTATATTGACATGCTCCCAAATATCAACATAAGACATAAGAGATAGAAGCATAAGTAGACCAAGTGGCCCATCTAGCCCGCTCCACCATTCAATAAGATCATGGCTGATCTTTTCATGGACTCAGTTCCACTTACCAGCCCAATCACCATAACTCTTAATTCCTTTACTGTTCAAAGATGTGTTTATCATTGCCTTAAAAACATTCAACATTAACAGCTTCACTAGGTAGGGAAGTCCACAGGTTCACAACCCTTTGGGTGAAGAAGCTCCTCCTCAAGTCAGTCCTAAACCTGGTCCCCCTTATTTGTGAGGCTGTGTACCTTAGTTCTAGTTTCACCACCCAGTGGAAACAACCTCCCTGCTTCTATCTTATTTATTCCCTTCATAACCTCATATGTTTCTAGAAAATCTCCCCCTCATTCTTCTAAATTCCAGTGAGTATAGACTCAGTCTTCCCCCTCATAAGGCAACCCTCTCAACTCTGGAATCAACCAAGTGAACCTCTTCTGAACCTCTCCAGTGCCAGTATATGCTTTCTCAAGTAAGAAGTCCAAAACTGTACTCCAAGTCTGCCCTCACCAGCACCCTATACCACTGCAGCATAACCTCCTTATTTTTAACTCCATCCATCCAGTAATGAAGGATAATATTCCATTTGCCTTCTTAGTTACTTGCTGCACCTGCAAACCAACTTTTTGTGATTCATGCAGCATGAAGCAATTTTTCAACACTTAAATAATTGTCAGTTTTCTTGTTATTCCTACCAAAATGGATGACCTCACATTTACCAACACTTTACTCCACTTTAAACCAATGCACCTCAGATCACCAGTCCTGCTGTGTTCAGTAACCTCTCCCTATCTCTTCCTCTTCTTAGTCTTACTGGCCTTGGTCATTTTACTTGCTGACATATTGCTCTAGATCCCGCCCTCTTGCTACACGAGTTTAAACTCTCCCGAACAACACTAGCAAAGCTCTGTGCCAGAATATTTGTGCCCTCCAGTTTAGATGAAACCTGTCCTTCTTGTACAAGTCCCACCTGCGCAAGAAGACATCCCAATGATCCACATACCTGAAGCCTTTCCTCCTATGCCAGCTCTTTAGCCAAGTATTTAACTGTACTATATTCTTATTCCTAGCCTCACTGGCATGTGGCACAGGAAGTAATCCTGAGATCACAACCCTAGAGTCCTGCTTGACAATTTCCAAACTAATGCCCTGAACTCCCTGTGCAGGACCTCACCTCTCTTTCTGCTTATGTCATTAGTACAAATATGGACCACAACCCTTGGATGCTCACCCTTCCCTTTCAGAATATCCTTTACCCTGGACCAGAGAGGCAACACACCATTCTGGAGTCTCACTCACAGCCACAGAAATGCCTATCCATGCCCCTAACTAGAGGGTCCCTTGCAACTGTCACTTCAACCCTCTCTGCTATACAACAGTGCTGGTTGTGGTGCCACTGATATGGCTGCTGCTGCTGCTTTTCCCTGAGAGTCCATCACCCCCACCAATATCCAAAACAGTACACCTGCTTGAGAGGGAAATAGCCACAGAGGATTCCTACACTGCTTGCCCACATATATAGGTCTTCCTGGTGGTCACCCAACACTTCTCCGTCTGTGTGACCCTTACTGGTGGTGAGACCAGCTTGCTAAATGTGTTATTCATGATGTTGTCAGTCTCATGGATGGTCCATAGTGAGTCCATTCATAGGTCCAGGAACTCCATGCAGCAAATCAGTAGTGGCAACTGAACATACTTATTTGTAATTTGGAGCTGCCGGTGTTGGACTGGGGTGTACAAAGTTAAAAATCATACAACACTATGTCATAGTCCAATAGGCTTAATTGGAAGTACATTAACTTTCGGAGCGCCGCTCCTTCATCCTGAAAGCTAGTGTGCTTCCAATTAAACCTGTTGGACTATAACCTAGTGTTGTGTGATTTTTACTTATTCATAGTTGGTATGGACACTAGAAGCGTCCATGATTTCCCAAATATAGAAGGAGGAGCGTTCCACAGGGTTCCTGAGCAGCCAAGCCTGTGTCATGATCCTATTCTCAGTCGCATTGACTGAGCCAACTTCTCTCAGAATTCTCCTCGGTAGCTTCTCATCAGCACCCTCTTTTAGAACCTCTTCCTCCTGATGAGCACCAGGCCCTTTGCAATTCTCTTCTCAGTCACAGTGATTGAGCCAACTTCTCCCAGAACCCTCCACAGTTGCCTCTCACCGGCACACTCTACTAGATAAGAAAGCACCCCACATGATGGTACCGTAAGGCACATTTCCGCTGGCATAAATCTCAAACACTCAACGCATCAAAGTCAGCAGAAATGACTGGAGAGGAACCTTGTAGACCGTAAGTCTTGTGAACAGAATAGAAAGGAGAAACAGATGCCTGTTCACAGGACATTTAAAAGTCAAACACATTGCTGTGGTCTGGAGTCAAACATGTAGACCAGGCCAGATAAACAAATTTATTTCCTTGAAGACATTAGTATTCAGATTTTTTTTTTTTACAACAATCACAAGTGCTTACATGGTCACCATGAGACCAGATTCTATTTTGTTGCATTTTGTAATGCACTGTGCAGCATTCCATTTCATGTGGGAACCTTCCCTTATCCATGCTGCAATTTGGGTCCAGGCTTAGGGTGTCTACTGCTGTGGCCTCCTGAGATAGTCCACATGGAAGAAAACTGACCTCAGTACTCATCCGACTACACTTGCAGATCTTTATCTATGCAGCATGGGGCAAGTCTGCCTTTCTTTTGATAAAGTTAAAAATCATGCAACACCAAGTTTTAGTCCAACAGGTTTCTTTTGAGACATTGCGTCAATTTAAATATCAACAGCACAGAATGAGAAGTTGTTTCTGGCTTGCAGAAACTGAAACGTTGACTAGCGAGACTTTAAATATGGGGCAATGGATGTGGAAGCCAGAAAGTCCCAGGAATGGGCAACCATTTCTATCTCATGCTCCACAAGATTGTGCAAGAAACACATCTGACATCTCAGTTGCATAACTGGTGAAAAGTAGAAGATTGCACAAAAAAAATCCACACTGGATGGCATGAAACTCTTCACCACACTTAAAGATATTTTATAGTCAAGCTGTTCAGAGATACTAGTATATACCTCCATAAATAGGTGAGACATGAACCCCAAGACTTTAGAAATAGATACACTACCACTGAATTACAAGACCCCCTACTACCACACTTCAACTGCTGCCCAAAATTCTTGGTTTCAAGTCCTGCCTGCTCACAGGTGTCATAATATGCCTGACAAGACTGATATAAAAATACTTAAATCCACCAAACCTGGGCACAATTGTGTCTGAAACTGAATTCGGAAAAAAATAACTTGCCATGAACAAATACTCCAACAGGAACTCACTTGAAGTTAAGGGATAAACAAATAATTTCCTTAAAAATAAGCTAATGAAAATAGTCTAGGTTGTTTCTTTATATCAAAAAATTGAAAATTTGTTTTAGGAAGAAATAAATTTAATACCTATCAGCATAGCAACACCATTATTGACCATTTGGGATAACTTAAAAAAGAAAATTTTAGTATAATCTAGCAAATTATTTTTGAGAAAAAGTTGTTTTTTTAAGGAAGGCCAAACAAGCAACAAATGGTTATCCTGGAAACAATGTGGGAATGCTTAATTTATGCATTAAAGATCATTTTAAAATATTTTTATTGAATAGTAAAGCTTCTCCAGAACTTCTAAATGGGATAAAATAGCAATTATTGAGATGCCCGATTTAGAATGAAAATAGGAATAACTCACCTTGGGTGTAGTTCAATGGAATATATTAATGTACATATGTTGAAAGTTAACAAGGTTAATAAGTTGACTGATTTTTTTTTGGGGGGGGGGGGGACTTGTACTTCCTTGCCCATGAATTTTGTAAGAGAATTGAAGTTCACAATCTGGCTACACTCACAAAATAACAACTGTGTACGGAAGATTAAGCAAAGGTCTCATAACTGACACTCACTGCTTTTCATCTTTTGATAAGATTACCTGAATTTCAGGAAAGTTTGGAATGGCGCTGAGTGAATGTGCAGAAGTGATTTGTTACATGTAAAGTAACTAATATATGGAGAGAATTGAGAAAATATGCAGTTGAATAGGACTTTTACATGTAAAGCTTTTTTTAAATTATTCATTCATGCATGCAATGTGAGCACAACTAGCTGGGCCAACACTTATCGTCCATTCCTAGTTGCCCTTGAGAAATTGGTGATGAGCTGTCTTTTTGAACCACTGCAATCCACTTGGTGCAGTTATATCCACAATGCTACTTGGGAGGCATTTCCAAGATTTTTACCCACCAACACTGAAGGAATGGCAGCATATTTCCAAGCCAGGATGGTGAGTGGCTTGGAGGGACTATCACAATTTGACTAACTAGTTAATGTTGCCTGAAGAGTAAGAAAAAGATTAAGAAAAGTATTTCAAATTCTCAATGCACTCATGTGCAATCTATAGAGAGACTGATTGTGGACAATAAACATGTAATGGTGAGGATGTAAAAATTAAAGTGAATGTTGAGTTGGGACAACTGAAGGCTAAGAGGTGATTAATACTGAATAAGAATTACCCACAAGATTCAGATGAAGAGAAAGGTGGATAATCTTCTTAGTCCTTTCTAATTGTTTACCTGCCAGTGATGGGTCTTCTCTCATGATGGGGGAAGGCTAACCTCAAGCCCACTAAAAACCTGATGGCTACTAAATGGCTTTAGGACAAGCAGACAAGCATAGGTGGATATCTTCTTCCAGCATAAACATCATTTTACTGCATTAACTGATCAACCACAAGATATTATCTAAGTTGCCAATGGTTTCCAATTAAATTGTATGATACAAACAATAATCTAGTATTTAAATAAGTGATACAATTTATGTAATTCACAGACCAATTTAACTGTTAAAATGGCTTACCATTTAGGAATGTGATGTAACTGCGAATAATTTCTTTGAAAGCTTTCTTCTCTCTGTGTCCATGTATTGATTGGTTCAGTGCTCCCCATTTGTCAGATACAGAAATAGCATGGATAAAAATATTTCCCAGCATTTTCTCAGCACCAGTGAGAATTCCATCAGTACAATCCAAAACACAAAAGAATATCTCCTGCAAGCAGGCATGAGGTTAACCAAATGTAAGTATACTAACATTCATGAAAAATGCAAGTACAGTAATTCCTTAATTTCTCATACGTATCATCACACAGAAAAAAATAAGATTATCTACAAAACCAAACTTCAGTGCTTGCTGGGAATCTAAACTAAAAACTGAAAATGCTGGAAATACTCATCAGAACTCTAGAGAAAAGTCACAATATAAAAAGATAACTTTTTTTTTCTCTCCACAAGTAATTTGATGACACCTTCCAGCATTTTCTGTGTTTAACTGAAGATTATCTACTTGGTAGAGTAACTGACATACTATGAAACTAAAACATTCAGCATTTCACTGATTCTAATCTGGTCAGACAAGATGTGAGAGAAAACAGCAACAGTAACAATAACTTACTTTTACACAGCATATAATGTGACAAACGAGCCAAGTCATTTAACAAAACATATCAAATTATTTCACCAGCCTCACTTCAGAAGCTAGGTCAAATTTATAGATTTTAAACAGTGTCATTAAAGAAATAAGAGAGATTGGAAGATGAAGAGGTCTCTAGAGGGAGTTTCAGACCTTCAATTCTCAGCATTCGAAGGCACATTGCCAATGCGGAAAATTAAAATCGAGGACGTACAAAAATGTCAGAATTGGGATAACTCAAATATCTTGGAGAGTTGTAGCTAAAGGATGATAGAGATAGGGAGTGATTTGGAAAGGTTGTTTTTAAATGTGCTCTTTCTTGGAATGAGGGCATCACTGGTATTCCCAACTGCCCCTAAACTGGGTACCCAGTTTGGCTTTTTGGAGGGCAATTAAAAGTCAACCATATTGCTGTAGGCTTGGAGTTACATGTTGGCCGCGCAAGGATTACTATTTCCTTCCTTAAAATACATTAATAAACCAGGTGGATTTTTATGACAACTGACTATGGTTTCATGGTCACGCAAAAGCAGGCATATTATCCCTTTAAAATCATAATGTAAATTGGTTCAATTTACAAGATACTGACTTTGAGCAGAGAACCTTAACCTGTCAGTTTAAAATTGTGAATGCTTAATGATTGGAGAAACGTTTCAATGAATGGAGAAATTTTTCAATGGCAAAATGGATGATGATCAAAGAACATAGATTTAAGAGGACAGATAAAATAAGGTGGCGAAAGTGAGGACTGCAGATGCTAGACATCAGAGTCAAGATTAGAGTGGTGATGGAAAAACACAGCAGGTTAGGCAGCATCTGAGGAGCAGGAAAATCGACGTTTCGGGCAGAAGCCCTTCATCAGGAATCAGGATAAAATAACTTGACATGACATGAAGAGATATTATTTTTGACGGAGAGTACGACCTGAAAGGATGGTAGAATCGGTTTGAATAGTCACAAAAGAAGAGTGGATAATACTAGAGAAAATATTACAGAGCTATGGAAAGGGAATAATTGGATGACTCTCCCAAAGAGTTGAGTAATGTGATCAATCAAATTATATCAGTAACACAGCACCTTACCTTTAAACAAGATAACCGTTCAGGTCTAATCTATCTCCTTGATATATTTGGAGGGGCTTTAATCTGGTCTATAAGTATTAAGTCACGGCCTTGGTTGAATACTTCATCTACAAGGTGGCACTCATTCTTATTACAGAACTGAGAGCTAATGGGTCAGACAACCAACAAAATGAACTTACAGAACAAAAAGAATCTGGAGTTTACTGAGAATGTCCCAAATTGTTGAACTATTCCAGTCTAAGTCAGGCAGAATGATTAAGTCATGTGTGGAACATGCTCCCAAGGACAACTGTTCACAAAAGGAGGGAGGTGATCAGGGAGTCAATGTCAGATTAATGATATTATACTTTTTTCCTCATCTACCTCTCAGCAGAGCTGCTGTAATTTTTCTTTATCTTAATTTTTCCCTTTGAATTTGGCCATAGCACATTCACCCAAACCTTCTGCTTGCAAAGTCCACTTTAAAAAGAAACCATAATAATCTCCCTTCAGGGTTTTAAAAAATTTCAATAATGCATTCAAACTTGAGGGATGACAGTTGCAACACACACATAAGCAGGCAAGATGGACAAATGGGCAAAGCGGTGGCAGATGGAGTTTAATTTAAATAAATGTGAGACACTGCATTTTGGTATGGCAAATGAGGGCAGGACTTATACACTTAGTGGTAAGGTCCTGGGAAGTGCAGAACAAAGAGACCTTGGAGTGCAGATTCACAGTTCCCTGAAAGCAGTGTTGCAGGTAGACAGGAGAGTGAAGAAGCCATTTAGAACACTTGCCTTTATTGATCAGTATATTGAGTATAGGAATTGGGAGGTCATGTTGCAATTGTACAGGACAGTGATTGGGCCACTTTTGGAATTCTGCATTCAATTCTGGTCTCCCTGCTACAGGAAAGATGCTGTAAAAATTGAAAAAGTTCAGAAAAGATTTACAAGGATATTGCCACAGTTGGAGGTTTGAGCTTTAGGGAGAGGCTGAATAGTCTGGGGTTATTTTCCCCTGGAGAGGCAGAGGCTGAGGGGTGGTCTTATAGAAGTTTATAAAATCATGAGGGGCATGGATAGGGTTAACAGTCAAAGTCATTTCCCGTGGTTGGGGAGTCCAAAACTCAAGGGCACAGGTTTAAGCTGAGAGGAGAAAGATTTAAAAGGGACCTAATGCACAAGGTTTTCACAAGAGTATGGGTGCCTGTATGGAATGAGCTGCAGAGGAGGTGGTGGAAGCTGGTACAATTACAACATTTAAAAGGCACTGGATGGGTACATGAATAGGAAGGCTTTAGAGGGATACGGGCCAAATGTTGGCAAATAGACTAGATCAGTTTAGGACATCTGGTCAGCATGGACAAGTTGGAACAAACCGTCTGTTTCTATGACTCTAAAATAAACAATGTAATACATTAAGATTCTGGAATTATTTTGGTCATAAGGGAAGCATATGTCACATGGAAAATAGCTTTTTGTTTTCGTGTGGGCCAGTTCTGTAGGATTCTTTGCTGAGGCTGAATATATAAAGCAGAGAAAAGGTAGTTTAGAATTGTAAGAGGTACATAGTAAGTTTGCAGATGACACCAGCGAAGAAGGTTACCTCAGATTACAACAGGATCTTGACCAGATGGGCCAATGGACTGAGAATTGGCAGATAGAGTTTAATGCAGATAAATGCGAGGTGCTGCATTTTGGAAAAGCAAATCTTAACAGGACTTATGCACTTAATGGTAAGGTCCTAGGGAGTGTTGCTAAACAAAGAGACCTTGGAGTGCAGGTTCATAGCTCCTTGGAAGTGGAGTCGCAGGTAGATAGGATAATGAAGAAGGCATTTGGTATGCTTTCCTATATTGGTCAGAGTATTGAGTACAGGAGTTGGGAGGTCATGTTGCGGCTCTACAGGACATTGATGGAATATTGCTTGCAGTTCTGGTCTCCTTCCTATTGGAAAGATGTTGTGAAACTTGAAAGGTTTTAAAAAAGATTTACAAGGATGTTGCCAAGGTTGGAGGATTTGAGCTATAGGGAGAGTATAAACAGGCTGGGGCTGTTTTCCCTGGAGCGTCAGAGGTTGAGGGGTGACCTTACAGAGATTTACAAAATCATGAGAGGCATGGATAGGATAACTAGACGAAGTCTTTTCCCTGGTGTCAGGGAGTCCAGAACTAGAGGGCATAGGTTTAGGGTGAGAGAGGAAAGATATAAGAGAGAGCTAAGGGGCAACCTTTTCACACAGCCAGAGGAAGTGGTGGAGGATGGTACAATTACAACATTTAAAAGGCATTTGGATGGATATATGAATAGGAAGGGTTTGGAGGGATATGGGCCAGGTGCTGGCAGGTGGGACTAGATTGGGTCTGTTTCCATGCTGTACATCTCTATGACTCTATGTTAAAAGTAAGCTACCTCATTGTAAGGAATTTAGTTTAAAAAATTCACATCAGTAGTGGCTAAAATCCTTAAGGGATTATGTGAAGCTGAGAAACCTTATACTCAGTTAAATGATGAATCAAGAGGCTGTTAGATTCTCAAGAATCCTCCGTGGTTTTAGAGAAGAGTTCTCTACACTAGAATTCTCTGTAGCATTTAGGAATTGCAATGGGATGTTGTTGAGATTAATGGGATTGTATTTTTACTATATAGAACATAGAACAATACAGCACAGAACAGGCCCTTCGGCCCACGATGTTGTGCCGAACATTTGTCCTTGCTTAAGCACCCATCCATGTACCTATCCAATTGCCGCTTAAAGGTCACCAAAGATTCTGACTCTACCACTCCCACAGGCAGCGCATTCCATGCCCCCACCACTCTCTGGGTAAAGAACCCACCCCTGACATCTCCCCTATACCTTCCACCCTTCACCTTAAATTTATGTCCCCTTGTAACACTCTGTTGTACCCGGGGAAAAAGTTTCTGACTGTCTACTCTATCTATTCCTCTGATCATCTTATAAACCTCTATCAAGTCACCCCTCATCCTTCGCCGTTCCAATGAGAAAAAGCCTAGCACTCTCAACCTATCCTCGTACGACCTATTCTCCATTCCAGGCAACATCCTGGTAAATCTTCTCTGCAGCCTCTCCAAAGCTTCCACATCTTTCCTAAAGTGAGGCGACCAGAACTGGACACAGTACTCCAAATGTGGCCTAACCAAAGTCCTGTACAGTTGCAACATCACTTCACGACTCTTGAATTCAATCCCTCTGCTAATGAACGCTAATACTCCATAGGCCTTCTTACAAGCTATATCCACCTGAGTGGCAACTTTCAAAGACCTAGACCCCAAGATCCCTCTGTTCCTCCACCTCACTAAGAACCCTACCGTTAACCCTGTATTCCGCATTCTTATTTGTCTTTCCAAAATGGACAACCTCACACTTGGCAGGGTTGAACTCCATCTGCCAATCCTCAGCCAAACTCTGCATCATATCCAAGTCCCTTTGCAGCCGACAACAGCCCTCCTCACTATCCACAACTCCACCAATCTTCGTATCATCTGCAAATTTACTGACCCACCCTTCGACTCCCTCTTCCAAGTCATTAATAAAAATTACAAACAGCAGAGGACCCAGAACTGATCCCTGCGGAACTCCACTTGTAATTTAGGATACCAAGTCTGAGATTAGTCAGGGATCTCAGTTGTCAACGGCATTAGCTGGGATCATAACAATCACATGCATAATTTTGACCCAATGATTCACATACCAGAACGACAAACCTTTCCTATCCTCTGTGCTTCCTACTCAGTTGCTGCAGATAATCAATATGATTCCCATGGTCAGGAAAGAGAAGGCGCTTCCAAAGTGTGACACAGCCTGAGTGAGCTTACAATTGAAGAATTTTAGAACATGAGAATAGAACTAAGTCTTTATTTGCTTTCTCCATTTTACAAATTAAAATTCAATCATCTCGTTAAAAGGTCAGCAAGGTAGATGACTCCACTGAATCAGTTATCAGTTATCAATCAATAATCTGAATAAGGCCTCAGTCATCGTTGATTATTATTGAGGCTCAACAGGACTGAGTCATCTCAGCTCACCTGAGTTTGATTTAAATTAGGCCCTGCTGAAAATGCATGATCAGTAAGCTTTGCACGGCAGGAAGGAAAGAGCACGTCTGGAGTCAGACACAGCCTGGGTGGGCATATAGTTTGGGAATTTTGAAGCAGCATGGGAATTCAGTGCAAAGAGGAAGAGACACTGTGCTGGCTTTTTAGGTTCATAGTATGTAAAGTTGTTTTAACTGGATGAATTGAAGCCCAGAATTGGATGTCCAACACAAAACAAGGAGTGACATCACAAGAAAACCTTAAGTTAATTTGTTGTTAATAGCAAATCCTTTAATGATCTATTATTGTTTACTTTCAGATTGAAGATTCTACTGATTGTAATGAGGTCGGCAAGGTGGACCTCATATAATATGAGTTCACTGACTGAGGCTGTTAACCTTGATTTGATTGATGTATTGAAGTCACATGTACCTAGGTACAGTGAAAAGCTTCATTTTGCAAGTAACACTGGGAGATCATTATCAAACAAGGACATCAAAATCAAAGGGTGCTTAGACAGAGCAAGGCATACTGGTTACACTGCACAGGAGATGCACAAAGCAAGGTCAACATTAACAAGATCAGCATTATTTGAAATTAGAAAGTCCATTCATCAATCAAATAATGGGAAGAAGCTGTTCTTGAACCTCTTAGTACATGTGTTCAAGCTTCTGTATCTTCTGCCGGGTGGAAGAGGTTGTAGGAGAGCATTACTAGAGTTGGAGGGGTCTTTGATGATGTCAGCAGCCTTTCCACAGCAGTGAGACATGCAAATGAAGTCCATGGATGGGAGGTTGGCTTCTGTGAAAGTCTGGACTGTGCATACACTCCCCTGTAGTTTCTTACAGTCCTGGGCAGAGCAATTACCATATCAAGCCATTATGCATTCGGATAGTATGCTTTCTATGCATCTGTAAATGTTGGTGAGGGTCCTTATGGACATGCCAAATTTTCTATGACACCTGAGGAAGAAGAGGCATTATTGTGCCTTTTTGACCATTGTATCTACATGGGAAGTCCAGGACACATCGTTAGTTGTCATAACTCCTAGGAACTTGATGCTCTCTGCCTCAGCTCCATTGATGTAGATGGGAGGCATGTCCTTATGTTTTGCCAACATTGAGAGAGAGGTTGTTATCAGACACCAGTACTCTATTTCCTTTCTTTATTCTGACTTGTTGTTTGATATCCATCCTACCACAGTGGTGTCATCAGCAAAATTGTAGATGGCATTGTTTAGGAATTTGGCTACACAGTCATGTGTGGACGGGGAGTAGTGGGCTGAGAATACATCCTTGGAAGGATCCAATGTTGAGGGTTATTGTGGAGGAGAAGCAGTTATCAATCTTCACTCATTGTGGTATATGGGGCAGGAAGCTAAGGATCCACTTGGAGAGGGTGGAGCCAAGACCTAGGTCACAGCGTTTTGAAATTAGTATGGAAGGGATTATGGTGTTGAAGGCAGAACTGTAGTCGATGAGTAGGAGTCGAGATAGACGTCCTTGTAATACAGATGTTACAGGGGTGAGTGTAAGGGTAGGGAAATGGCATCTGCTGTGGACCTGTTTCATTGATAGGCACATTGAAGGGGATAAAGGGTGGCTGGTAGGCTGGAGTTGATGTGAGCCATGACGAGTCTCTTGAAGCGCTTCATGATTATGAAGGTCAGAGCCACTGAGAGATAGTCATTAAGTCATGTTACATGTGCTTTCTTCAGTACTGGGATGATGGTGTTCTTCTTGAAGCAGGTGAGGACTTTGGCTTGCAGGAGGGAGAAATTGAAATGTCTGTGAATACCTCTGCCAGCTGGTCTGCACAGGATCTAAGTGCATGGCTGGGGACTCCATCTGGGCCTGTCGCTTTCCTTGGGTTGAATCTCAGGAAGACATGCAGCTGGTCCGATGAAGGAGTCCTAGCTGACAGATATAAACAGGAGTGTTAGACGTTCTGTTCAGTTTGAGAGCTAGCTCTGAGGAAGCCGGAACAATGTCAAGTACTATGCATGTGCAAATAAAAGATAACTTGCTGACAGGATACCGGCCTCTGAGTAGTTACTTCAGTGCCGACGAGAAAAAGAAAATGTTCTTGAAGACATTCACTCGCAACAGTCGTTTTTGAGTTAGGGTAAGTATTTCTGGCATCATGCCATTATTTAGGAGGTTGACTTGTTTGATCCTGCTGTCGAAGATTGGGCCCAGTATGTGGAAAGAGTGTGGATCAATGGTGCTGGAAGAGCACAGCAATTCAGGCAGCATCGAGGAACTTCAGCAAAATCGACGTTTCGGGCAAAAGCCCTTCATCAGGAATAACGGCAGAAAGCCTGAAGCATGGAGAGATAAGCTAGGGGAGGATGGGGGTGGGGAGAGAGTAGCATAGAGTACAATGGGTGAGTGGGGGAGGAGATGAAGGTGATAGGTCAGGGAGGAGAGGGTGGAGTGGATAGGTGGAAAAGGAGCTAGGCAGGTCGGACAAGTCCGGACAAGTCAAGGGGAC
>NC_057712.1:134019351-134021491 GCF_004010195.1 Chiloscyllium plagiosum
GGGCAGTAGGAAGAGGTGTCCTCGAGTTGGCGTTTGGCTTCAGCGGTGTAGAGGTCAGTGCGCCAGACTACCACTGCGCCCCCTTTATCCGCTGGCTTGATGGTGAGGTTGGGATTAGAGCAGAGGGATTGGAGGGCTGTGGAAAGAGTGTGTTATTTCTTCGAGGCAAATGACATTCAGGCAGATGAAAAGCAATGAGTAATTCTCCTGACAGCTTGAGGACTCATAGCTTTTTTCAGTTAATGTCTAATGTTTACTGAGCCACCAGACACTAAAACCTTTCAAAATTTGATGGAGTTCATCAAGTTGCATTACTGGTGGATTATAGGAAAGAGGTGTTGCAAATGAACTATCAGTACGAGGTTATTTGGGAGTAAGGAAAACTCAAGCCAAAATACAAAATATTATTATTGGCCTGGACTTCAAAGAGATGTGGTTGAATTTTGCCAGACATGTCATACATGTCAGGTAATATGGAAACCTCAGGCAAGTGATAAATCCAGCACCCTTAATACCCCTTCCCACATTGGAGGAACCTTAAATAAGAGTCTTAATTGATTGTGTAAGAACCCTACCAAAAGCAATAAGTTGGAATCCGTATTAATTGACCATAATGAATTTATCTATTGGATTTCCAATATCATGGCTAATAGGATTGTAGAAGAGTTACTTAAAATTCTTCTAGGAAAGGACTACCCACAGAAATACAATCAGATTAAGGGTCAAATTTTATATCAAAGTTATTCAAGGAAGTTACGGATAGTTTAGGAATAGAACATTTGAAGTCCACTGCATACAATCTAAAATTGCAGGGAGCATTAGAACCATAGCATCAAACTTTAAAGACCAGAATAAGGGCTTACAGTCAAGATTATCCAGAGGATTGGGATAAACAAATTCTATTTGTACTCTTTGCAATGAGGGATACACCTAATGAATCAACCAAAGTCAGTCCATTTCAATTAGTTGAAAATGTGTTGCTGGAAAAGCACAGCAGGTCAGGCAGCATCCAAGGAACTGGAGAATCGATGTTTCAGGCATAAGCCCTTCTTCAGGAATGGCTTATGCCCGAAACGTCGATTCTCCTGTTCCTTGGATGCTGCCTGACCTGCTGCGCTTTTCCAGCAACACACTTTCAGCTCTGATCTCCAGCCCTCACTTTCTCCTCCCATTTCAATTAGCTCCCAGGCATGAGCCAAAAGGACCACTAAAATTAATTAAGGAAAAATTGGTTAGTCAGAAATCAAAGACCACAGATTAGGACTATATGTCAAATTTTAGGGAAAGATTAAACAGAGGGGAGAGTTGGCTAGACAGTATTTAAAAATATCACAACATGTGATGAAAGTCTAAGCCGACAAGAAATCAAAAATTTGAAATTTTGCGAGTGGAGATAAAGTGTTGGTATTATCCCAGTGGAAGGCGAACCTTTAAAGCAAGGTTTAGTGAGCCTTATCAAATCGAAAGGAAATTGAGTGAGGTGAATTATTTGGTAAGAATGCCAGATAGAAATAAATCTCACAGTGTGTGTCATATGAATATACACAAAAGATAAGTGGTTAGGGAAATTAAGCAAAAGGAGAATGTGTTACTGATTGCAACAGTGAAGAACCGAGTTCTGATTATTCTGAATTGGACATTCCACAAATTCAATTGGACAACAACGAAGATCTCAAATATTCAGATAAAATATTGAGTTACCTTCCAGAGCAAAATGGAAATGACCTGGAATAGTTACTACGATCACGGAGGGTGGGGGGGAAATGTGGGAATAAGCTGGGAATTTAATTACACATGATGTAGATGACGAAATGTTGTTCCCAATTATGGAACATCATAAGATCATAAGACATGGGAGCAGAAATTAGCCCATCAGGTCTGCTCCACCATTCAATCATGGCTAATAAGTGGTGCTGGAAGAGCACAGCAGTTCAGGCAGCATCCAAGGAGCTGCGAAATCAACGTTTCAGGCAAAAGCCCTTTATCAGGAATAAAGGCAGTGAGCCTGAAGTGTGGAGAGATAAGCTAGAGGAGGGTGGGGGTGGGGAGAAAGTAGCCTAGAGTACAATGGGTGAGTGGGGGATGGGATGAAGGTGATAGGTCAGGGAGGAGAGGGTGGAGTGGATAGGTGGAAAAGGAG
>NC_057712.1:134025947-134032339 GCF_004010195.1 Chiloscyllium plagiosum
CTTCATCACCTCCCCCACTCACCCATTGTACTCTATGCCACTTTCTCCCCACCCCCACCCTCCTCTAGCTCATCTTTCCACGCTTCAGGGTCTCTGCCTTTATTCCTGATGAAGGGCTTTTGTTGATATTGCTGCTCCTTGGATGCTGCCTGAACTGCTGTGCTCTTCCAGCACCACTAATCCAGATTCTGGTTTCCAGCATCTGCAGTCATTGTTTTCACCTAATAAGTTTCTCAACCCCATTCTCCCACTTTCTCCCTGCAACCAATATTCCTCTTGATACTTCAGAACATCTGTATCTCAATCTTAAATATAATCAATGGCCTGGCCTCCACAGCCTTCTTTGGCAATGTATTCCATAGATTCACCACTCTCTGGCAGAAGAAGTTTCTCCTTATCTACATTCTATAAGGTCCTGCCTTCACTGTTAGGCTATGCCTTCAGGTCCTAGTCTCTACTACCAATGGGAACATTTTCCCAACATCTACTCTGTACAGGCCATTCAGAATTCTGTATGTTTTAATTAGATCCCCCCTCATTGTTCTGAATTCCATTGAGTATAAACCCAGAGTCCTTAAATGTTCCTCATTTGTTAAGCTTTTCATTCCTGGGATTGTTCTTGTGAACGTCCTCTGAACATGCTCCAAGGCCAGTACATCCTTCCTGAGATATGGGATCAAAACTGCACACAATATTCCAATAAGGTCTGACCAAAACCTTATAGAGCCTCAGAAGTACATCCCTGCTTTTATATTCAAGTCCTCTCAAAATAAATGCCATCACTGTATTTGCCTTTCTAACTACTGACTCAACCTCCAAGTTTACCTTGAGAGAATCCTGAACTCGAACTCCCAAATCTCTTTGCACTTCAGACTCCTGAGTTTTCTCCCCAGTTAGAAAACAGTTCATGCCTCTATTCTTCCTACCAAAGTGCAAAGCCTCACACTTTCCCAAAACATCACTCTGTCTTCACAAAGTAAGTCACGAATAATGTACCAGAAATGATGGGGAACACTGTTTAGTGAGAGAAAGGAAACGAAGCAAATCTGTATTAGTAGAGAAATAATGTTGAAAATTTGATGGGATTGAAGGCTGATAAACCCCCAATAATCTACATCTCAACAGTACTTACAGAGTGGAAACAGTGGATGAAATGTGGTTATCTTCCAAGATTTTTTAGGGTCCAGAAAAGTTCCTATAGACTGGAGAGTAGTTCATGTAACCCCGTTATTTGAAAGAGGAGACAGAGAGAGAAAACGGGGAATTATAGACCAGTGAGTCTGACATCGGTAGTGGAGAATTTGCTGGAGTCTATTCTCAAGGATTTCATAGCAAAACAATCAGGAAACAGTGATAAAATAAGGTAATAGCACGGATTTACAAAATGGAAATCATGCTTGACAAATTACTGACATTATTTGAGGATGCAACTCGTAAAGCTGATAGGGGCAGCCAGTGGATGTGATTTATTTGGACTTTCAGAAGGCCTTCAACAGAATCCTGTTTAAGAGATTATTGTATAAAATTAAAGTAATGGATTGGGAGTAATGTATTGAGCTGGGTAGAAAATTTGTTCGCAGAGTAGGAATAAATCAGTCTTTTCTAAATGGCAGGCAGTGACTACGAAGGGTTTGCTACAAAGATTTCAACTATTCATCATCTATGTAAATGATTTAGATGTGGGATCTAAATGTAATATTCCAAAATTTGCAGATGACACAAGGCTAAGTGGAAGAGTGAACTGTGAAGAGGATGCAGAGATGTTGCAGTATGATTTGGACAGGCTGAGTGAGTGAGCCAATGCATGGCAGATCAAGTATAATGTGAATAAATGTGAGGTTACCCACTTTGGCAGCAAAAATAAGAAGACAGATTATTATTTGAATGGCTGTAAATTGAGAGATGGGAATGTGTAATGAAACTTGGATGTCCTCACGCACCAGTCACAGGTACAACAGGCAGGAAAGAAGGCAAACTGCATGTTGGCCTTTATAACGAAAGGATGTGAGCACAGGAAAAAGGATGTCTTGCTGCAATTATACAGGGCATTGGTGAAGCCGAATCTGGAACACTACGTGTAGCTTTAGTCTCCGTTTCGGAGGAAGGAAGTTCTTGCTGTAGACGAAGTGCAGCAAAGATTTAACAAATTGATTCCTGAGAAGGCAAGAGGAGAGACTCAATCAGTTAGGATTATATTAAGTGGAATTTAGAAGAATGAGGAGGAATATCATAGAAACCTGTGAAGTTCTAACAGGACTAGCTAGCTTAGGTACAGGAAGGATATTCCCAATGGTGGTGGGTAGTCCAGAACGAAGGATCATAGTTTAAGGATGGGGTAAACCTTTTAGAACTGTGATGAGGAGAAATTTCTTCATGCAGAGTGGTGATCCTATGGAATTCAGTACCATAAAAAGTGGTTGTGGCCAAAACATTGTGTTTCCAAGAAGGAGGTAAATATAGCTCTTGTTGCTAAAGAGATTAGTGCATTGACATCAATGATCAGCCACAATTGTAATAAATGGTGAAGTAGGCTTGAGGGATCGAATGACCTATTCCTGTTCCTAATTTCTATGTTTCTATGTGTCCATAGGATTCAGTCCTGGCCAAATAACATTTGAATGGTGCTCAACAAAAAATAAAAACTAAAGCAGATAATGTAGCCAAAGTCCAAAATCTTACTTCTGGAGGCAAGGTCTTTGTATAATTACCGGTCTCTGGGGAAACATTAAGAACAAGGTTCACTTATCAAATCCAAAAGAAACTGAATGGTGTGAATTATGCAATGAATACTCCTGATAAGAAGAAAAATCAGTGTGTCATGTTAATATGTTAAACAGATATCATGAAAGGTAGGATAGTCAGAAGTGCATTTATGGTCGTGAAAGACAGAAAGATAAAATAAAATATCAGAACAAATTGAGCAGGGATGAAATCCTAAAAGCAGAATGTAGGCAGCTAAGCAGCAGGATAGAAATTAGGATCTCAAAGTTACGAATTTCAGATTGCTATATGTGCCATATTCTAGTCAGAGTAGAAACAGCAGGGTATGCCAATTGAATACATGGCTGAAGAGATAGCGTGAGGGGGTCTGTTTCATAGAAATTATGAGCAATAGTAGGTCATTTAGCCATTTGAGCCTGCTCCCCATTCAAAAAGTTCATGCTTAATATGATACAGTCTACGCTTCCATCTACCCCTAATAACATTTCACTCCCTTGTTGGTCAGGAAATAATAAAGAGGATTGTTGAGGGCAGAGATCTAAATGGACTTCAGTAAGACGTTTGTCAAGGTTCCTCAAGGGAGACTGGTTATGTTCTATGTTCTATGAACTAGCCATTTGAATACAAAACTGGCCCGAAGGTAGAAGACAGAGGAAGGTTGCTTTACAGACTAGAGGCCAATGACCTGTACCACAAGGATTGGTGCTGGGTCCACTACTTTTCATCATTTATATAAATGATTTGCATGTTAACATAGAAGGTATCATTAGTAAGTTTGTAGAAGACACGGTGGGCGGCATGGTGGCACAGTGGTTAGCACTGCTGCCTCACAGCGCTAGGGACCTGGATTCAATTCCCGCCTCAGGCAACTATCTGTGTGGAGTTTGCACATTCTCCCCGTGTCTGTGTGGGTTTCCTCCGAGTGCTCCGGTTTCCTCCCACAGTGCAAAAAATGTGCAGGTTAGGTGAATTGACCATGCTAAATTGCCCGTAGTGTTAGGTGAAGGGGTAAATGTAGGGGAATGGGTCTGGGTGGGTTGATCTTCGGAAGGTCAGTGTGGACTTGTTGGGCCGAAGGGCCTATTTCGCACTGTAAGTAATCTAATCTAATCTAAAAGACACCAAATTTGGAAGTGTAGTGGATAGCGAAGAACATTACCTCAAAGTACAACGGGATCTAGATCAGATGGTCAAATGAGATGAGGAGTGGCAGATGGAGTTTAATTTAGATAAATGTGAGGTGCTGCATTTTGGAAAATCAAATCAGAGCAGGACTTATACACTTAATGGGAAGGTCCTGGGGAGTGTTGCTGAACAAAGACACCTTGGAGTGCAGGTTCATAGTTACTTGAAAGTAGAGTCGCAGATAGATGGGATAGTGAAGGCATTTGGTATGCTTTCCTTTATTGGTCAGAGCATTGAGTATAGGAGTTGGGATGTTATTTTGCGGCTGTACAGGACATTGGTTGGGCCACTTTTGGAATATTGCATGCAATTCCAATTCCCTTCCTATCGGAAGGATGTTGTGAAACTTGAAAGGGTTCAGAAAAGATTTACAGGGATGTTGCAGGATTGGAGGATTTGAGCCACAGGGAGACATTGAGTAGGCTGGGGTGGTTTTCCATGGAGTGTCGGACCTTATGGAGGTTTATAAAATCATGAGGGCATGATAGGATAAACAGACAAGGTCTTTTCCCTGCGGTGGGGGGAGTCCAAACTAGAGGATATAGGTTACGGGGGGAGTGGAAAGGTATAGTCACAGAGTCAAAAAGGGACCTAGGAGGCAACTTTTTCAGGCAGAGGGTGGTGCATGTATGAGATGAGCTGCTAGAGGAAGTGGTGGAGGCTGGTACTATTACAACATTTAAAAGACATCTGAATAGGTATATGAATAGGAAGGGTTTAGAGGGATATGGCCCAAGTGCTGGCAAATAGGACTAGATTAAGTTGGAATATCTGGTCGGCATGGACGAGTTGGACCAAAGGGTCTTTTTACATGCTGTACATCGCTATAATTCTATGACTCTAAGAATCCTTCTACCCCTGCAGTTAAAATATTTAATGACCCTCCCTCTACTGCTCCTTTGGGTACAGGGTTCCAAAGACACACAAACTCTCTGAGGAAAAAAAAATCCTCATCCCTGCTTTAAAGGAAGACCGATCTTTTTTAAACTGCATCACCTAATTCTAGTCTCTGTCAAAAGAGTAAACATCTTTCCAAGCATCTCACTCCCTGAACATGCAGGAGTTCACCAGAATGGAGTCCTAGAATTTATTCTTCATCAATGACCTGAATCTATGTTAAGGGTAGAAGAGAGATGTTTGCTGATGACCGAACAATGTTGTTCGGCAGCATTTCTGACTCCTCAGACAATTTGTACCAGGCAATGAGTATCTCAAACAAAAGGCAATTTAACCTCCACCTTTGACATTCAATAGCATTACAATCACTAAATCCCACAATAAGAACCTTCTCAGAGTCACCATCAACCAGAAACTGAATGGACCAGCCATATTAATACTGCTCCGACAACAGCAGGTCAAAGGTTAGGAATTACACAGAGAGTAACACACCACCTGACTCCAGAGTGCCTATCACCATCTGCAAGGCACAAATCAAGAGTGTGATAAAACATAATTAGAATAGTTTGGTGGTTATTTTTAAAGAGCACCTGCGATAATGGGCTATAACTCTAACTTACCTTGAAGTATCCAGCTATAGCAAAATAAAGCATAGAACATAGAACACTACAGTGGAGTACGGGCTCTTCAGCCCGTATGTTGCCCTTGATGTTGCACCAACCTATGAAACCAATCTGAACCCCATAGAACCTACACTATATCATTAGCATCCATATGTTTATCCAATGACCATTTAAATGTGCTTAAAGTTGGCAAGTCTACTACTGTTGCCCTTACTACTCTCTGAGTGAAGAACCTAAGTCTGACTTCTGTCCTATATCTATCACTCCTCACTTTAAAGCTATATTCTCTTGTGTTAGCCATCATTATCTGAGGAAAAGGGCCCCACTCTACACCCTATCTCATCCTTTGATCATCTTGTATGTTTGTATTAGGTCATATCTTAATATTCTTCTCTGTAATGAAAGCAGCCTTAAGTCCTTCAGCCTTTCCTCACAAGACCTTCCCTCCATACCACGCAACATCCTGGCAAATCTCCTCTGCACCCTTTCCAATGCTTCCACATTGTTCCTATAATATGGCGACCAGAACTGTATGCAATTTTCTAAGTGCAGGTTAGGAATAGGTTAGGAATAGGAAAGGTGAGGTCACCCTGTTAGGAGTTTTTTACAGGCCTCCTAATAGTCCTAGAAACGTAGAAGAAAGGATTGCGAGGATGATTCAAGAGAAGAGTGAAAGTAATAGGGTGGTTGTTATGGGGGACTTTAACTTTCCTGATATTGATTGGGAAAGCTATAGCTCAAGTTCGTTAGATGGGTCAGTGTTTGTCCAATGTGTGCAGGAGGGTTTCCTGACACAATATGTAGATAGGCCAACAAGAGGTGAGGCCATACTGGATTTGGTTCTGGGTAACGAACCAGGCCAGGTGTTAGAATTAGAGGTAGGTGAGCACTTTGGGGACAGTGACCACAATTCGATGACTTTTACTCTAGTGATGGAGAGGGATAAATGTGCACTACAGGGCAAGA
>NC_057712.1:134036403-134088399 GCF_004010195.1 Chiloscyllium plagiosum
GGTGAAGAAGGTATATGGCGTACTGGCTTTTATTGGTAGAGGAATTGAGTTCTGGAGTACTGAGGTCATGTTGCAGTTGTATAAGACTCTGTTGCGGCCGCATCTGGAGTATTGTGTGCAGTTTTGGTTGCCATACTATAGGAAGGATGTGGAGGCACTGGAACGGGTGCAGAGGATGTTTACCAGGATGTTGCCTGGTATGGTAGAGAGATCGTATGAGGCAGGGCTGAGGCACTTGGGGTTGTTTTCAATGGTGTAAAGAAGGTTTAGGGGTGACTTGATAGAGGTGTACAAGATGATTAGGGGTTTAGATAGGGTCGACAGTGAGAATCTTTTTCCACGTATGGAGTCAGCTATTATGAGGGGGCATAGCTTTAAATTAAGGGGTGGTAGGTATAGGACAGATGTTAGGGGTAGATTCTTTACTCAGCGAGTCGTGAGTTCATGGAATGCCCTGCCAGTAGCAGTGGTAGATTCTCCCTCTTTATGGGCATTTAAATGGGCATTAGATAGGCATATGGAGGATAGTGGGCTAGTGTAGGTTAGGTGGACTTGGATCGGCGCAACATCGAGGGCCAAAGGGCCTGTACTGCGCTGTATTTTTCTATGTTCTTTTTTTTATGTTCTATGTAAGCTCCACATTTCAGTTGTGCCCATCCCCTGCAGTTTCCTTCCCCATCCTATGTATTCTAAACCTTGTCTAATCACTTCATAATTGCCTTTCCCCCAGTTATAACCTAAACTCTTTCCATATCTGAAGTAAATGTAACCGAATTGTGGTCACTATCACCAAAGTGCTCACTTATCTCCAAATCTAACACCTGGCCTAGTTCATTACCCAGTACCAAATCCAATGTGGCATCACCTCTTGTTGGCCTATCTATATACTGTTTCAGGAAACTTTCCTGCATGCACTGGTCAAGAACCGACCCATCTAAAGTATTCGAATTATCGCGCTTCCAGTCAATATTTGGAAAGTTAAGTCCTCCATAACAACTACCCTGTTACTTTCACTCCTATCCAGAATCATCTTTGCAATCCTTTCTTCTACATCTGTGGAACTTTTCAGAAGCCGATAGAAAACCCCCAACAGGGTGACCTCCAGTTTCCTGTTTCTAACCTCAGCCAATACTACCTCAGTAGATAGTCCTCATCAAACATACTTTCTGCCACCATAATACTGTCCTTGATTAACAATGCCACACTTCCCTCTCTTTTACCATCTTCCCTGATCTGACTGAAACATCTATACCCCAGAATCTGCAACAACCATTTCTGTCCCTTCTCTATCCATGTCTTCGAAATGGCCATAACATCGAAGTCCCAGGTACCAACCTATGCTGCAAGTTCACCCACCTTATTCCAGATGCTCCTGGTATTGAAGTAGACTCACTTCAAACCACCTTCCTGCCTGCTAGTACACTTGTGTGACCTTGAAACCTTATTCATGACCTCACCACTGTCAATCTCCTGTGTACTGGTGCTACAATTAAGGTTTCCACCCCCTGCTGAATTGGTTTAAACTTTCCCTAAGAGCGTTCATAAATTCACACACACCTTCCCCTCCCTCCCCCCCGCCCCCCCAAGGATATTTGTACCCCTCTGGCTCAGATGTAGACCATCCCATTTGTAGAGGTCCCAACTATCCCAGAATGAGTCCCAGTTATCCAGGTATCTAAATGGGCACCCAACGAACACAGTCCGCCGATTTCACAGCCATAAACCCAAACAAGCAGACACATGCATCCAGAAACCATAGCCACTCTCCCCTACATCAAAGACATCTCAGAAATTACTGCCAGACTACTCAGACCCCTTGGCATCATGGTAGCCCACAAACCCACTAACACATTAAAACAGCATCAAATGAACTTGAAAGACCCTATATAGACAACAAACAAAACTATTGTCATTTACAAAATAACATGCAAGAACTGTAACAAACACTACATTGCACAAACAGGCAGAAATCTAGCCACCAGAATACATGAACATCAACCAGCCACAAAACGACATGACCCTCTCTCACTAGTATCCTTACATACAGATAAGTAAGGACACCACTTCGACTGGGACAACACATCCATCCTGGGACAAGCCAAACAGAAGCATGCATGAGAATTCCTAGAATCATGGCATTCCAATCGGATCTCTATCAACAAACACATTGACTTGGACCCCATTTACCGCCCCTGAGAAAAAGAACAAATGACATCACCATAGAAAATGATATCACCACAGGAAATGACATCACCAGCCCAAGAAAACCCAAATATATAAATAGAAAGCAAGAAACACCAGTAGTGCTTTTTCCGTAGGCTCACTGAAGACGTTACCTAGTTTGGTGACGAAACGTCTGAAAATGAAACTTCCAGCTCAGCGAGCAAACCTACATCCAGAAACTCAACCTGAGCTACAAATCTTCTCAAAACATGATAACCACACTGTTTCAAGAGGCAGTTCACTACCATGTCCTGAAGTGTAATTAAGCAATAAATGCTGACCAAGGCAGAGACATCCTCATGCCATGAAAAAAAGAAAACCATGTAAAAGATCCCTTAGGATCTATATGCCCTAATAAAATCACCTTTCAGTTTATTAAATTTTGAAGGAGGCCTATACTGTACAACTTTTTTTCATAAGTTAACTGTGATTCCACCTCAGTCCTAGATGTTAATCGAGCAAAAAGTGACTGAACTGCTTCTAATGCATTAATAACCTTTCTTGAATAAGGAAACAAAAACTGTATTCTATGTGTGGTTTCATCATTGCCATCTATTATTAGATTGAAAATGTCCTGCTTTTGATTTCTATTGTTTTTGTCATAATGAAAAACAATAACAGATCCAATGGTATACTGACCATTACAGCTGAAACAAGTTTTCTGAATCTTTGAAGATTACTGGGATTGCTTTAGTGTGAAAGGATTAAATGGGCTGGCATCCAAGAGAGTTTTTTGTACCAGTACATGGATAGTCTGAGAAGAGATGAGGCAGTGCTATAACTAATCCTAGGGAATGAGGCCAGTCAAGTGATTAAAGAGACAATGGGTGAGAATATTGGGGTTAGAGGGCATAAGTCTAAGTTTCAAAGTCAATATGGAAAGGGCCAAGGATAGCACTGATGTTAAGTGTCTAAATTTGGGGATGGCCAATTTAAATATCATTAGACAGGATATGGTAAACAGGGATGGGGGGTTACTTACAGGTAAGGGAGGTTGAAGGGTGACTTTACAGAGACTAATCCAATCATGATGGGCATACAAAAGGTGAATAGCAAAGGCCTTTTCCCTCTGGTCAACGAGTTCAAAAATAGAGGACATATTTTTAAGGTGAAAGAGGAATATTTAAAAGGGACAACAGGGTCAACATTTTCACAGAGAGGATGGTTCCTATGTGGAATGAATCACCATAGGAAGTGGTAGACACAGGTACAGTCACATCATTTAAAAGACATTTGGATAGATACGTGAATAAGAAAGATTTAGAGAGATATGGGCCAAATGTAAGCAAGTGAGACTAGTTTAGTTTGGAAAACTTGATCAGCATGGATGAGTTGGACCAAAGGGTTTGTTTCTGTGCTGTAGGACTCTATGATTTTTATAATATTGTGAGGATTCAGGGTCCGCATGTTCCTCAAACAGTGAAGGGCACGGGAGTGAAGTCCTGTGGCTTGTTGATCTGGGGTATAGTTCTCGCTTAGGGATTGACAGTGTCGAGATGTGAGAGATGTGAGCCCTCATTTCTCAGGTGGCACAGTGGCTCAGTGGTTAGCACTGCTGCCTCACAGTACCAGGGATCCAGGTTCGATTCCCGCCTCAGGCGACTGTGTGGAGTTTGCACATTCTCCCAGTGTCTGTGTGGGTTTGCTCTGGTTTCCTCCCACAATCCCAAGATGTGCACGCTAGGTGAATTGGCGATGCTAAATTGCCCACAGTTTTTGGTGCATTAGTCAGGAATAGTCTGAGTGGGTTACTCTTTGGAAGGTCCCTGTGGACTTGTTGGGATGAAGGGTCTGTTTCCATGCTGTAGTGAATCCAATCTTCAGGGAACCTTGGATGTCAGGGATACTGAGAGATTGCTCAAGAAAAAGAAGGAAGCATAGGGTAGGTACAGAGCATTAAAATATGAGTGGCCCTTCAGGTGGATAGAGAATATAGGGGGAGTGCTTAAAATTGAAATTAGTAGGCTAAAGAAGGGACACAAAATATCTTTGGCAGATCAGATTAAGGAAAACTCCAAGGCATTTTAAAAGTATATCACAAGTAAGAGGATTGCCAGGGGACCATTAGAGACCAAAGAGGGAATGTGTGTGTGTGTGGAGTCAGAGGATAAGGGTGAGAACTTATATGAATATTTCTCATCTGTATTCACAGAGCAAAAATATATTACAGCTAGGGATTTCAGTTGACATGGTGAGTTTCTAGAATGTTAAGATTAATAGGAAGTATTAGATGTTTTAGCGGGCAAAAAGGTACATAAATCCCTGAGGCCTAATGAAATGTATCCCAGGCCGCAAGGAAAAGGAGGACATTGCCGGGGTTTTGATGGATATATTTAATACATCACTGGCCACAGCTAAAGTGCCAGATGACTGGAGGATAGCTAATGTGGTTTCTTTGTTTAAGAAGGGAAACAGGGATAGGCTAGGTAATTACAGACCAGTTAATTTAACGTCAGTCATTGGGCAATTATTAAAAAATTTGAGGGCCAATATTAATTAGCACTTAGAAAGATAGGAATTGATCAGGGGCAGTCAGCACAGATTTGTTGAAGGGAGATCCTATCTGAAAAATTTAGTTGAGTTTATTGAAAAGGTGACTAAATATATTGATGAAGGTAGTGCAGTTGATATGGCTTACATGGACTTTAGTAAAGCTTTCGACAAGGTTCCAGATGGAAGGCTGGTCCAAAGAATAAGAGCCCATGGATTCTAAGACAAGTTGGCAAACTGGATCCAAAGTGTTCTTGCAAACTGGAGATAAAAGTGGCAAAGCCCTGAGAATGATGATCACCAAAATCTGTCCTAGTCTGCCCACACTGACACAACAGTCAAGAAAGCACAACAACATCCCCATTTCCTCAGGAGGCTAAGGAAATTCAGCATATCAACATGAACTCTTTTTTAAGACAGTTTTAATATGGAAAGGCAAAATATGTCTGTGCGGGATTGAAGAACCGAAGGGCCTTTCCTGTCCTGTATTGTTCTTTGTTTTTCTTTGATCTTAAACCCTTAAGTTCTCCATGAAGTTCAGCAGAACTGACATTAGCAACCGAGAGGAACTTGTTTTTTACTACCCGGAATAGCAACTACTTTACCCATTGAGATGCATTACATCTTGATTCCACATGCTTTCATGATGAGGTAGCAGTGCCAGAGAGCACAAAGCAAGAATCCTGCACTCCGGATCTCACTACCCCATGGGAGACCCTTCCCATTTTAGCAAAGACATGGAGTGAAGAACTGACATGTTCAGTTTCACAAAGACCAATGGCAACATTTGTGACTTTTAAGTCACATTCCTTAGATAACAAAGGTTTTATAAAAAAAAGTGACATTTCAGTTCCGACAATGCTTAAAGGTGTGAGGTTAGAGTCTGGCTGTGTTCCAACCTAGAGTCAGACTGGTTCTATTTTGACAGTAGGAATTGCTGAAATGTCACATGGACTGATTGTCTACAGACTGTGTGCCTTTTGAACAAAATAAAATGTATCTGCAAATATGCACAGTACACTAGCTGTGGCCAGCCAGCTAGGAACAAGTCCCATGACTTGAGGAGATTCTAAGTCCCCTGTTTTTATTGGTCAGCCAGGGCTTCCTGACTAGCCCAATCAAGGATCTCATTGTCAACAAGATCCACCTGGCTCCAGTCAATACAGTTTCCATCCTCTGTAGAGTGTGATTTTGAATTTGAGTGGATCAAGTGGGTGACACAGTAGTAATATCACCAGCTTTACAATGGTCTGGGGACTTGGGTTCAAGTGAGTTCCAGCTGGTACCTGGTGAAATTTGATATTAATTGATTAAAATCTAGTTTAGCAATGATGCCGAAGGAAACTGTTACGAAGTTGAAAACAGCGTATGTTCACTTTAAGATACAATGTATTTTCTCCATTTTTAAAGTGGATTTAAAGTACAGCAACAGCTGCAGAACAAAACAGCTAAGAGACAGGCTGTTCCAAAATAGATATATATATAGCAAATGGCTGCTAATGGGTACTTGAGTTTGGTTGCTGTTTTGACAATAATTCAAATTTAACCAATGGAGTTACATTACGCCCAGTATACTAAAACCCAATTGAGTTTGAATTTATTGTATTGACAACATCAAACCAATGACAGGGTATGATGTTAGGGGCTATAAAAAAGACACATTTTGAAAACTGGTCAGAGCAACTTCCACCGAACAGCAGAGCAGTGCCATTGGACTGGAGAGCAAATTATCGAACTAATATCTTGCTTGCAAAGAAATAAGAAGGCGCTCTCTAGCAAATGTTATCCTTTCCTGTAGAAGAAAGAAGATGACCCAAGGACATCAGCAGATGGAAGACTGAAGACACCAGAGAAGAGACGACTGTATGGTCTTGACATTAATTTAATGTAATGTCTTATTGGAGCAGCAGTTTATAGAGTTGGGGTCAGATAGCAATTAGTTAAGAAAAAGGGGACTTAGATTTGTTAGTTTTTTTTAGTGTTCTGTTAGAAAAATAAATTGTTAATTTTCTTTAAATAGTGTAAATTAGAAGTTCTCTTTCACTCCCTCACACTTTTAACAGATTACAAAGCGAGGTGAGCTTTTCTGGGTGTCTGGTTTTAATTAACAGAAGGGCTTGACCACCCTGTCATAACAGTTTGAGTGCTCATCATCTGGGATTTGGACAGATCCAGTCTGGGATTTGGACAGGTTTAGATGGATCTCAATGGATCAGGTCCAGGATCTGGGTGGATTTGAACAGATTTGAAGAGACTTGGGGTACAGAAGGTCTCAGCAAATTTAAACACATTTGGCAAGTGATGTTCCAAATCTTTAAATAAAATTTAAGTGAGAAAAATCTGTTTAATTTCAGTTACTTGTAGTTGGTTAGATTAAAAGTGAGAGAAATGGCACTTTAAGTTACTAAATATTTTTCTCGGGGTAGAAGAAGTGACTTTGGGAGTTTAACAAAAGATGAGCAAGGAAAAGCTGCTGCAATTATCAAACAAAGCTGGCATTGGAATTGTCCGTGCCTCTGAAAAAATATGAGGTTATTACTGAAATAACTCAACATTTAAATGTACTGGAAAGGCCATTAGAATCTTTACAAAAGGCTAAAATTTAATTGCAAATGAGGCAACCATTACAAGATAAAGGCAGGGAAAGGAGATCCATATTGGAAGATTAAGAAAGGGAGTGAAGGGTCTTAGCTGAGCAAAACCACAAAGAAAGAGAGAGAGGAGAAACAGAGAGAGAAAAAAAAGAGAGAAAGGGAGAGAGAATTTGACCTTCAGAAGTTGCAAATTAGTCAGGAAAAAACAAGTTAACAGGATGGAGATGAAGTGAGAAGGCAGGGATGTGTACAAATATGTTCGACTATTGCCACATTTCAATGAGAAAGATCTCGAATCTTTTTTTAAATTTCCTTTGAAAAATTGGCTAGGCAGATGGAGTGTCCAGAAAACTTGTGGGTAATGTTAGTTCACATTAAGCTGATAGGCAGAACTAGTGGGGTGTTTGCAGCGCTGTCAGATGAGGGGTCAAGAGATTATGTGGATGTCAAACAGGCTACTTTGATTGCCTATGAATTTGTACCAGAAACATATAGACAGCGGTTCATAAGCATAAAGAAAGAACCAGGTCACACTTTTGTTGAGTTCAAAAGAATTAATCACAGCAATTTTGATAAGATGGGTGCGGGTCTTAAAAATAGACAAGACATACGAGGGTCTAAGAGAGATTATTCTGCTGGAGGAGTTTAAAAACTCACTTCCAGAGATGATAAGATTAATGAACTCAAAGTTCAAGAAGTGAGAAAAGATGGCAAATGAATATGCATTGGAGCATAAGGCGAAACTTAGCTTCCAACAAGAATTTCATTCCATGAGGGACAGTAATTGGGAGAAGGGGAGATCCTTCACTACAAAACAAAAAGTAGATCATACTGGGAACAGTTTACCACAGGTGAAAAAAGAAATCCAAAAGGGTGAAAAGGAAGTGAAAGAGCTCAAGTATTTTCACTGAAATGGAGTGGGATGCACAAAAGTATAGTGCCAGTGGTTTAAGTAAAACATTGGGAAAAGATGTCTTCATTGCCTAAGGTGGAACACAAAGTCACAGGGCTGATCATTGAAAACGCGTACTATGGGAAAGTGGGATTAGTAGAAGTAGGAAAGGAAACCCCGAGGAGCTGCAGGAGAGTGCACAGGCTAGGCAGGGGCTGGGTATTGAGTTAGTGCCTGATCTCTATCAAGACTTCACCTCTGTGGGTAAAGTTTCCTCAGGAAGAACAGGGGGAGAAAGGAAAGAAGCTACAATTTTAAGAGATATGGTAAGAGATGAAAGTATTTGCACTCTCCCTGACATGTAACTCAAGAGGGTGATAATTTGTGGAATAGGTGGACAGAAATTTAGTGTTCCCCTGTGTAAAATCAAGTTGGACAGCCAAATTAAGACTGGGGAATTAACAGTGTGAGTGATTGACAGAGTGTCAGTTCCAAGAGTACAGTTTGTTCTTGGGAATGACCTAGCAGGATCCAAGACGGGAGTGACACCCCTCGTGGTGGAGAAGCTGAAGGAAAACCAGGGAACTGAAGAGTTAAAAATAAAACTCTGGAATTTTTCCAGACTGTGTAGTAACAAGACCCAGCTGTCATAAGTTACAGCAAGAAAGAAAAACTAAAGAGAAAGATGAAGGAGTTGAGGTTTAGTTAGCTGACACCTTGTTTGATGTAATAGTACAGGAAAAACCTGGAAAGGTAGAGTGTCAGGCAGAGGTGTTTAGTCCTGTAAGACTGATGGATTTACAACAGAAAGATGAGACAATAAAAGACATATATCTTATGATGCATGATCAGAAAAGGAATCAGAATGTATGGAACATTATGGATGGTTATTATCTTAAGGACAGAATCCTCAGATGAAAATGGAGACCATGGGAGGCTAGTGCAAAGGAGAAATGAGCAGAAGTGCATCAGATTGTGTTATTGGTAGCATACAGACAGGAAGTAGCACATGAATTAACAATAGAAAGTCATCGAGGTGTGAGGAAGACTTAGGCTAAGGTATGCAAGCACTTTAATGGACTGCATAAGGATGCGGCTGAATTTTGCCATACATGTTATACGTGCCAAATGGTAGGTAAGCCACAGACAGTAATAAACCAGCACTTATCCATGCCAATTCCCATGAAGAACCTTTCACATGAGTTATGACTAATTGTGTAGGTCCCTTTCCTAAAACTAAAAGTGGGAACCAGTATTTGCTAACATAATGGATGTGTTTACCACATTTCTGGAGACAATTCCATTATGGAGTGTTAAGGCGAAAAGGGTGGTGGAGGAGTTGGTAACTTTCATTATGCTTAAAATGAAAATGGAGACCATGGCAGGTTAGTGCAAAGGAGAAGTGCTTCAGATTGGGCTATCCAGGTAGATTCAGTCAGACCAAGGGTTTAATTTTACTAGAGTCATAGAAACAGCATGGAAACAGACCCTTCGGTTCCAACCTGTCCATGCCGACCAGATATCCAAACCCAATCTCGTCCCACCTGCCAGCACCTGGCCCATATCCCTCCAAACCCTTCCTGTTCATATACCCATCCAAATGCCTTTTAAATGTTGCAATTGTACCATCCTTCACCACTTCCTCTGGAGGCTCATTCCATACATGTACCATCCTCTGTGTGAAAAAGTTGCCCCTGAGGTCTCTTTTATATCTTTCCCCTCTCACCGTAAACCTATGCCCTCTAGTTCTGGACTCCCCACCCCAGGGAAAAGACCTTGCCTATTTATCCTATCCATGACCCTCATAATTTTATGAACCATTATAAGGTCACCCCTCAGCCTCCGATGCTCCAGGGAAAACAGCCCCAGCCTGTTCAGCCCCTCCCTATAGCTCAAATCCTCCAACCCTGGCAACATCCTTGTAAATCTTTTCTGAACTCATTCAAGATTCACAACATCTTTCCAATAGGAAGGAGACCAGAATTGCACACAATATTCCAACAGTGGCCTAACCAATGTCCTGTACAGCCACAACATGACCGCCCAACTCCTGTACTCAATACTCTGACCAATAAAGGAAAGCATACCAAACGTTGCCTTTACTATCCTATCTATCTGCGAGTCCATTTTCAAGGAGCTATGAACCTGCACTCCAAGGTCTCTTTGTTCAGCAACACTCTCAAGGACCTTACCATTAAGTGTACAAGTCCTGCTAAGATTTGCTTTCCCAAAATGCAGCACCTCGTATTTATCTGAATTAAACTCCATCTGCCACTTCTCAACCCATTGTCCCATCTCGTCAAGATCCTGTTGTAATCTGAGGTAACTCTCTTCGCTGTCCACTGCACCTCCAATTTTGGTGTCATCTGCAAACTTACTAACTCTACCTCTCATGCTTGCATCCAAATAATTTATGTAAATGACAAAAAGCAGAGGACCCAGCACCGATCCTTGTGGCACTCCACTGGTCACAGGCCTCCAGTCTGAAAAACAACCCTCCACCACCACCCTCTGTCTTCTACCTTTGAGCCAGTTCTGTACCCAAATGGCTTGTTCTCCCTGTATTCCATGAGATCTAACCTTGCTAATCAGTCTCACTAAACTATCTAAGGAAATAATGGACAGTTTAGGCATACAGCACTTTAAATCGAGTGCGTACCATGCTGAATCCCAGGGTTGCATCTGACCCTGAAGACCATGTTAAGAGCGTACTATCAGGATTACCTAAATTATTGGGATAAAGGTATGCCATTGATATTGTTTGCCATTAGATTATGGAAGGGCTTATGCACGAAACATCGATTCTCCTGCTCCTCGGATGCTGCCTGATCTGCTGTACTTTCCCAGCAACACATTCTCGATTCTGATGTCCAGCACTTTCTCCAAGGCTAGGATGGAGGATCTGGTTGGGGATTATCAAGCACTCGGAACAAAATTAAGGAACAGGTCCTCGAGGATCATAATCTCCAGATTACTGCCCGAACCAAGTGCAAATTGGCTGAGGGATAAGAAAATTAGGGAAGTAAATAAGTAGCTAAGGGAGTGGTGTGGGAATGTGGGGTTCCATTTCATGAGGCATTGGCATCAATTTTGAAACCGGGAGGATTTGCACCAATGGAATGGTCTCCACTGGAAGCGATGTAGAACCAGTGATCTAGCAAAAAGGATAAAGAGGGTGGTCAGTAGGACTTTAAACTAGTGAGCGGGGGGGAAGGAAAAGGGAAAACAATAGGAAGTATGATGGTAAATAAAAAGGTAAGCAGCAAGTTAGCATGTGTGCAGAAGGATTTAAGTACAAGGCAGATTATGGAAAAAGTAAAAAGGAAGGATAACTCAAGAGATATTATTAGAGATGTTGGAAATGATGAGGGTCAGAAAGCTAGCATAAGGCCACCTTACCTGAATGCTCGCAGCATTTGTAACAAGGTTGATTAGTTTGCTGCACAAATCATCACAAATGAATATGGTTTAGTAGCCATTACAGAGACATGGTTACAGGATGGTCACACCTGGGAGTTAAATATCTAGGGGTATCAGACTATTTGAAAGAATAGACAGGAAGATAAGGGAGGTGGTGTAGCTCTGATATTCAAGGGCGATGCTGAGAGATTATATGGGTTCTATGGAGAATAAGGTTGAATCCATTTGGTGAAAATTAGAAATTCTGAGAAGAAAATGTCACTGATTGGCATTGTCTATAGGCCACCAAATAATAGCATCACACTGGGGCGGGCATTAAACAAAGAAATAACTAATGCCTATAAAAATAGTACAGCAATTATCAAGTGGCATTATAATCTACATGTCGATTGACCGAACCAGCTCGGTCAGGGTAGCCTTGAGGAGGAGTTTGATGAGTGTATCTGCGATAGTTTACTTAAACAGTATATAATGGAACCGAAGAGGGAGCAAGCTATCCTAGATCTGGTCCTATGTAATGAGGCAGGAATAATTAAGGACCTCATAGTTAGGGATGCTCTTGGAAGGAGCGAAACACAGTATGATTGAATTTAGAATATAGATGGACAATGTGAAGATAAAATCCAATACCAGGGTCCTGTTCTTAAACAAGGGAGACTACAATACAATGAGGGAGGACTAGGCTAAAGTAGACCGGAAACAAAGATTTTATGGTGGGACAGTTGACAAGCAGTAGTGGACTTTCAAAGCAATTTTTCAAAGTGCTCAGCAAAAGTATGTTCCAGTGAAAAGGATGGACTGTAAGAAAAGGGATAAACTGCCATGGGTGTCAAAGGAAATAAGGGAGGCTATCAAATTAAAACAGAAGACATTCAAAGTGGCCAAGAACAGCATGAAACTAGAAGATCAGGAAAATGTTAACCATCAACAGACAGGCACAAAACAGCTATAAAGAAAAATAAGATAGAACATGAGAAAACAATTGCACAGAATATAAAGACAGAGAGCAAAAGTTTTGATAAATATATAAAACAAAAAAAGTGACTAAATTAAACGTTGTTCCTTTAGAGGATTAGAAGGGGCATTTAGTTATGGGATATGGTGACCTGGCCGAGGCGTTGAACAGGCATTTTGAATCGGTCTTCACAGTAGAGCATACTAATTACGTGCCAGTAACTGACAAAGAGACAAAGGTGGAACAGAATAAAGAACAAAGAAAATTTACAACCCAGGAACAGGCCCTTCAGCCCTCCAAGCCTGAGCCGATCCAAATCCACTGTCTAAACCTGTCACCCAATTCCTAAGTATCTGTACTCTTCTGATCCCCATCCACTTATGCATCTGCCAAAATGCCTCTTAAATGAATCTACCGTGCCTGCCTCTACTATCTCTGCTGGCAAAACAGTCCAGGCACCTACCACCTTTACACGATCTCTGTAAAGTAATTGCCGTGTGTAGCCCCCTTAAAATTTTCACCTCTCACCTTGAACGCGTAACCTCTCGTTATTGATTCCTTCACCCTGGGAAAAAGCTTATCTCTATCTACCTTGTATATACCCTTCATGATTTTGTAAACCTCAATCAGGTCCCCCCCAAACTCCTTTCTTCTAATGAAAATAATCCTAACCTACTCAATCTCTCTTCATAGCTAGCACCTTCCATACCAGGCAACATCCTCTTAAACCTTCTCTGCACTCTCTCCAAAGCATCCACATCCTTTTGGTAATGTGGCAACCAGAACTGTACACACTATTCTAAATGCGGCCAAACCAATGTCTTGTACAATTTTAACATGACCTGCCAGCTCTTACACTCAATAAGGTAAAAACAATGACTGCAGATGCTGGAAACCAGATTCTGGATTAGTGGTGCTGGAAGAGCACAGCAGTTCAGGCAGCATCCAAGGAGCAGCGAAATCAACGTTTCGGACAAAAGCCTCCTGATGAAAGGCTTTTGCCCGAAACGTCGATTTCGCTGCTCCTTGGATGCTGCCTGAACTGCTGTGCTCTTCCAGCACCACTACTCCAGAATCTTACACTCAATACCCCATCTGATGAAGGCAAGCATACCATATGCCTTCTTGACCACTCTATCCACCTGTGCAGCAACCTTCAGGGTACAATGGATCTGAACTCCCAGATCTCTCTGCTCATTAACCTTTCCCAAGGCTCTTCCGTTTACTGTATAATTCATTCTAGAATTAGACTTGCCTAAATGCATCACCTCACATTTGCCCAGATTGAACTCCATCTGCCATTTCTCCGCCCAACTCTCCAGTCTCTCTATATTCTCCTGTATTCTTTGATAGTCCCCTATGCATTCTGCTACTCCACCAGTCTTTGTGTCACCTGCAAATTTGCTGATAATACCATAGTGCCCTCTTCCAGATTAATTATGTATATCACAAATAACATGGCCCCAGCACTGATTCCTGTGGAACACCATTGGTCACCTTTCTCCATTTCGAGAAACTCCCTTCAACTACTACTCTCTGTCTCCTGTTGCTCAACCAGTTCTTTATCCACCTAGCTAGAACACTCTACGCATCATGTAACTTCACTTTCTCCATTAGTTTACCATGGGGAACCTTATCAAACGCCTTCCTAAAGTTCATGTATATGACATCAACAGCCCTTCCTTCATCTATCAACTTGGTCACTTCCTCAAAGAACTCTATTAAGTTGGTAAGGCACGATCTCCCCCGCACAAAACTATGTTGCCTATCACTCTAAGCCCATTCCTTTCCAAATATAAATAGATTTTATCCCTCAGTACATTCTCCAGCAACTTTCCCACCACTGAAGTCAGGCTCACTGGTCTGTAGTTACCCAGAATATCCCTACTACCCTTCTTGTACAGGGGGACAACATGAGCAACCCTCCAGTCCTCCGGCACCTCACCTGTGTTTAAGGATGCTACAAAGATATCTGTCAGGGACCCAGCTATTTCCTCTCTCACCTCCCTCAGCAACTTGGGAGAGATCCCATTCGGTCCTGGGGATTTGTCCACCTTAGTAATCTCTAGCCTAACCAACACATCTTCCCTACTTATGTCAACGTGATCCAGACTAATCAAACTTCTATCTCTAATCTCAACATTCATCATGTCTCTCTCCTCAGTGAACACTGATGCAAAGTAATGATTCAGAATCTCACCCATTTTCTCAAATTCAGCACACAGTCTTCCCTCATTATCCTTTAGTGGACCAATCCTTTCTCTAGTTACCCACTTGCTTCTTACATAAGTATAAAAGGCTTTGGGATTCTCCTTAATTCTGCTCACTAAAGCTATTTCATGACCCCTTTTAGCTGCTTGATTCCTCATTTAAAACTGGTCCTACTCTCCCAATATTCCTCCAGGGCCCATTCTGTTCTTTCAATGGGACATGCCTATCCTGCACTGTCTTTAACCTATTTTTGAAAGCCTCCCACATATCAAATGTGGACTTCCCTTCAAATAGCTGTGTTCAATCAACATTTCCCAGCTCCTACCTAATTTTGATATAATTGGCCTTGGCCCAGTTTAGTACTCTTCCCTTAAGACCACTCTCATCATTGTCTATGGGTATTCTAAAACTTACAGAATTGTGGTCACTGTTCCCAAAGAAATCCTCCACCGCAACTTCTACCACCTGGCCTGGTTCATTCCCCAACACTAAGACCAATATGGCCCCTTCCCTCGTCAGACTATTGACACACTGCTCTAGAAAACTCTCCTGGACGCTCCTGAAAAAGTCTGCCCCATCCAAACCTCTGACACAAAGTGCATCCCAGTCAATGTTGAAAAAATTAAAATCTCCCATCACCACCACCCTGTTGCCTCTATAATCTGTTTACCCATTTGTTCTTCTACCTCACACTCATTGTTTGGAGGCTTGTAATACAGACCCAACAATGTAACGGCACCCTTCTTATGTCTCAGCTCCACCCATAATGCCTCACTGCTCAAGCCCTCCATAGTGTCCTCCTTTAGCACAGCCATGACATCATCCCTGACCAGAAATGCAACTCCTCCCCCCTCTTTTACTTCCCTCCTATCCTGTCTGAAGTGTCTATATCCTGGAACATTTAGTTGCCAATCATGCCTTTCCTTCAACCAAGTCTCTGCGATTGCAATAATGTCATACTTCCAGGAACCAATCCAGGCCCTAAGTTCATCTTTGATACTTTATTGCTGGAACAGCACAGCAGGTCAGGCTGCATCCAGGGAACAGGAGATTCGACGTTTCGGGCACAGGCCCTTCTTCAGGTTCCTGATTCCTGAAGAAGGGCCTGTGCCCGAAACGTCGAATCTCCTGTTCCCTGGATGCTGCCTGACCTGCTGTGCTGTTCCAGCAATAAAGTTTCAACTTTGATCTCCAGCATCTGCAGACCTCACTTTCTCCTCCTAAGTTCATCTGCCTTACCCACTATACTCCTTGCATTAAAATATACGCACTTCAGGCTACCAGTTCTCCAGGATGCCGGAGGAAGATATTACAGGAATAGTATCTCAGGTTTAGCCACTGCCCAAATTTATACTAAGTCCTTACCTTCCCAGCACCCTCCTGGTCTCCACATCACCTCCGCTGTCTCCCGCTGCTCCCGGACAGGAAAAAGTATAAAAATTACAGCCTCAAACAAGCCCTCGAAGCACTGTCTCAACTTTCCAATGGTGCGGATAAAAAGTTACTTGAAGAGGTAGGCAAGGACATGAAACCGATCATTATTACAGAAGTAGTATTGTTGGGCAAGCTAATGGAGTTAAGGATAGACAAGTCTGCTGGTCCTGATGGAATGCATCTCAAAGTACTAAAAGAGACAGTGAAAGAAATAGCAAGTGCACTGGTGGTAATTTTCCAAGATTCACTGGACACTGGACACCGCAGATTGGAAAACAGCAAATGTGAAGATGCTATTTAAAAAGGAGATAAACAAAAGATGAGGAATTATAGACCAGTTAACCTCTGTCATGCGAAAGATGCTATTTAGCAAGGCATCTCAGTAGAAATTGTTCTGTTGGGCAAACACAGCATGGGTTCATGAAGAGCAGGTCATGCTTAACAAATATTTTGGAATTCTATGATGACATTACGAGTAAGGTGGACAATGGGGACCCAATGGATGTGGCGTACCGATATTTCCAAAAAGCTTCGACAAGGTGTAACACAAGAGGCTGCAGCATAAGATAAAAATGCATGGCGTTACGGATGAAGTATTAGCATGGATAGAAGATTGGTTGACTAACAAGAAACAAGGAGTGGAGATAAACAAGTGCCATTCTGGCTGGCAATCAGTAACTGGTGGTGTGCCTCAGGATCAGTGTTGGGACCGCAATTATTCACAATTTATACAGATGATTTGGTGCTGGAGACCACGTTAAGATATTAAAGGGTTAATTTGTTCTGCTGACCTGCAGGAAATTGGATGTTCCAAGACTAAGGTGGTATGTCTCCGTCTGACAGGTAGAATGTTAGGTATTTACATTCCCATCCCTTGCCATTCAGAGCCATTTGCATGGCCATTTCCTAGTTATTCAGAGTAAAATAATTACTTTATCATCCCCTATTCAGAAACCAATAAGAATTTTGCAATTAAAATTCTGACTATTTCCTGTAGTTAAAAAAACGATTCACAACAGACCTGGGCATTAACGGATGATTTATGTTACATTGTTTCTGGATATGATGTGATGACTACATTGTGTCTTGAGTGGCATGTGACTGTGGGGGAGTGGCAGGGGGTCATCTTGTGGGTGTTACTGACTGCAATATGAAACTCTTGTACTGTATAAAGGAAGAACTGTCCCTTTGTTCAGAGAGATCCCTTGACATACCTGTGCCAGCACTGTGAAGAGTGTTAAGGGTTCCTCCACAGCTTGTACTTGCTTAATAAATTTTGGCTGTTCACAGAAGTTGGCGTTTTGCAGTTGCATCAAGTCTGTAAGAATCTCAAGAAAAAGAACCTAACATTTGGTGGTAGTCATGGGCGGCACGGTGGCACAGTGGTTAGCACTGCTGCCTCGCAGCGCCAGAGATCCGGGTTCAATTCCCGCCTCAGGCGACTGACTGTGTGGAGTTTGCACGTTCTCCCCGTGTCTGCGTGGGTTTCCTCCGGGTGCTCCGGTTTCCTCCCACAGTCCAAAGATGTGCAGGTCAGGTGAATTGGCCATGCTAAATTGCCCGTAGTGTTAGGTAAGGGGTAAATGTAGGGGTATGGGTGGGTTATGCTTCGGCGGGTCGGTGTGGACTTGTTGGGCCGAAGGGCCTGTTTCCACACTGTAAAGTAATCTAATCTAATCTTAATTGTGCATATGATGGGATGCCAACATACACGGGGCTTCTAGATGGACTGAATAAGTGATCGTCTGAGTGCCAGTTGCATGAGATGGGAGGGCCCACGAGCTCAAGATTTACCTTGATCTCTCTCCTTAACCTACCACTCAATCAACCACCTCATCCTCTAGGACTCCGTGGTGACTGAATCTCTGAGGTAACTTACGCATTTGCACACCAATGAGTTTGCTTTCAGCATCATAAGTTACTGGGTAAAGGAGGTTATATTCCCCTGAGTAAAGGGGGTTAGAGTCTCCCTGAGCAAAGGAGGCTGCAATCCTCTAGTAGTGAGGTTTGAGGGTCTGGAGCATAGTGCAGAAGATAAAAAAAACCTCGTGTCTGTCTCAACCACCCTGCCTTAGACTGGTTATTAAGAGGGGAAATCCCTGAAGTGAATATGAAGACTAAAGACTAGTATATAGAGATAAGTTAGGAAGTTGAGACTTTAAAAGTGGGACAAGCATTCCTATTACAGGTTTTAAATGCAACAGTCTTTTATTTGCATAAGTCTTGTAAGAACTCTTGATGAATTTGTTATTGTAGCTTAAACAATAAACTATTGATATCTGACAGTAGATAGGAAATTCACATGGAAATGGTTGATGATTATGACATAATCGGCCAGTCAAGATCCAGATCTGTTACTGAAATACTAAGTGATATCTCTTTGCTAGTTTAAGTTTTAATTGTCTGTGCTCACAGTGTATGGTCAAAATTTGAAGATACTTAACACCAGTCAAACTTGCAAGGTTTGAAACTGTTGAAAAACGTAAGGGTAAGCCATGCTCAAGACTTCCAACATTTTTTAAAACCCAAGAAGAATGATAATGTAATATAGCAACATTGTCTTTATTCAGGGAATAAGGAGTGAATTGGCAGAATATTTGTAATTACAGGGAACTGGCTTTATTTTGCAGGGAGTGTGCAGGTGAAACCCAAAATCCTTTTAAGTAACTTTTTTGCCTTGTTTGAAATAGGATCTCAATTCAATGTATTTTGTGGGCTATGTGATAAGGCAGATTTTGTTTTTACATTAATATTATACAACATTAGGTCCTTTGTAAAATTATCAAACATGTAACCTTAAAACAAATTGATTGAGGGTTTTGAGCCCCTGATTTGTTTGAAATTCTACAATGACTGTCTCAAAAACAAATTGTGTCAGTGGTCATGCTTTAGCCAGATGAGAGTATTGTATCAAGATATCTTCGATGTTTTTTTAATGCAGAGTGTTCACAAAAAGAGTACACTTTAATTTTGCTGCTTTGTTAAGATTTTAAAGAATATTAGAACTTGAGGCTGAGCTGTTTAAGTTCTGTCAATTATTGTTAAGACTTCATTGAACTTCCACTATGAAGGGGACCAAAGAATGTTGATCTCTACCAAAATTGTACAGTTATTGATCTGTAGCCATTATAATTCCAACTGTTTTATTTGGGAAGTTAAATTTACAATGTCGGTTTGTCAGCAACCACACACTCCAATTAAAAACACTAATCATGAAACTTTAAAAAAAAATTAGCTCCATTTTTATCATTAATGTCAGGCCTTTGAACTATATCTGAAGGTAGATTTAATATGTATATATGTGGTAGTGGGTTACTGTTTGCTTTAACAGAGAAATTAGAGTTTTCATTTGGAGAACATATTTTGATATATTCTGCATTTGTTTCTCATGAATAATTGAGATTTAAATCTGAACTGAAACTGTTTCTTCAATAGCTAAAGCACAGGAAACATTTTGTTGTTTTCTTGCTGTTCCAGATTTTTGAAATACTTTTCCTGACAGCTTTCACATTAGCCAAGTATTAATTTGTCAAAGGAAAATATTTTTTTGAAGCACCTGAATGGAGGCCCCGAGGGTTTGATTTTAGGCCCACTGACTGTTGTTTATAAATGACAGAATTCTTTAGGCAGTACAACATAAAGATTTATGGATTGTATAAAACTTGATAATGACATAAATAGTGAAACATTGTCTCTAGAGTTTCTCTATTCACAGGTAAAGCATGACTTCAGATTACCGCCCACCCTCCACAACCTGATCCAATGGATTCAATCAGCTTCCCAGTCACGAGCACAATAAAGTGAAGAAGCCAACAACGGTGAAGAGGAGGTCCGTACGCTTTTTGTCAGTGACCTTCCAATGGATATTAAACCATGTGAGCTTTACCTTCTCTTTCAATCATTTAAGGGATATGATGGTTCACTGATCAAGCAAACATCAAAACAGCCAGTTGACTTTGTTACATTTGACAGCAGAGTGGGATCAGAAGCAGCAAAGAATGCTACGTTCACCTGCCCTGCTGCTGCAGCTGCAGCTGTAGCACTTCACACTTACATGCGCTGATATCCTCCATCTGAAGCATATCCCCAAGGATGGAAGTCTCATCAGTTTTGTTAAGTATTTAACTGCCCTTATCCAAGAATTCAGATTTCCCCATGGAGTAGTGCCCGAGGACAGACTGGATTTTGTTTTCAGATTGGACTTTACTGAAGGAGATTTTGGATAACTGGCTTGTTTCCACTCAACTGGAGGTCAGTGGAGTGGTCACTAAGGACTGTGGATTTAAGAACTTTATGGATGACCACTTTCTTTCCGCATGAGAGGATCCTGGGGGATTCTCTCTCTTACATGGACTGGTAATTTTTGTTGTTATAATCATTGTATGTTGTGTGTCAGTAATGTGCTTAGATACTGGCTATCAGATTCTTATGAATAAGCTCGTAGCGCCTTTCTCATTCCCCATCTAGGTGGTTATCATGATATGATAAAAGGAGGGAATGAGATATTAAAGGGTTAAATTGCTCTGCTGACCTGCAGGAAATTGGATGTTCCGAGGTTATGGTGGTATGCCTTTGTCTTAGTGTGGTGTGTCTCTGTCTTACAGATTGAATGTAAGCTAATTTACATTCCCATCCCTTGCCATTCAGAGCCATTTGCATGGCCATTTTCTAGTTATTCAGAGTAAAAGAATTACATTATCATCCTCTATTCAGAAATCAATAAGAACATTGCAGTTAAAATTCTGACTTGTCCCTGCAGTTAAAAAAAAAATTCTGGCAATTAAGGTATGATTTACATGACATTGTTTCTGGAAATAATGTGATCACTACATTGTGTCTTGAGTGGCATGTGACTGTGGGGGAATGGCAGGGGGACATCTTGTGAAACTCTTGTACTGTATGAAGGAAGAACTGTCCCTTTGTTCAGAGAGATCCCTTGACGTATATGAATAGGAAGGGTTTAGAGAGATATGAGCCAAGTGCTGGCAAATGGACTAGATTAGGTGGGACATCTGGTCAGCATGGATAAGTTGGACCAAAGGTTTTGTTTCCGTGCTATACATTTCTATGACTATGACATGGCTTCGTAAGCATTGTGAAGAGTGTTAAGGGTTCCTCCACAGCTTATACTTGCTTAATAAATTTTGGCTGTTCACAGAATTTGGCATATTGCAGTTGCATCAAGTGTGTAAGAATCTCAAGAAAAAGAACCTGACAATGTAATGTGTCAAAGTTTGCAGATGTCACTAAGATGAGTGGCAGAGCCAAGTCTACAGAGGACTGTGAAACTGTGCAGAGCAACATGGTTACTTTAAGTGAGTGGGCAAAGGTCTGGCAAATGGAATACAATGTTAGTAAATAGTATAAAGTTGCAGCATGTCGCTATGCAGAGGGGACATTGGTGTCCTTGTGCATGAATCATAGAGGGTTAGTCTGCAGGTGCAACAAGTAATTAGGAAGGCAAATGGAATGTTGTCCTTCATTGCTAATAGGATTGAGTTTAAAAGCAGGGAGGTTATGTAGCAGCTGTACAGGGTGCTGGTGAGGCCACACCTGGAGTACTGCGTGTAAATTTGGTCTCCTTACTTGAGAAAGGCTGTACTGGCACTGGAGAGGGTAGGAAGTTCATTAGGTTGATTCCAGAGTTAAGGGGGTGGCTTATGAGGAGAGATTGAATAGACTGGGATTGTATTCATTAGCATGTGAAACTAGGACAAGAGGGCATAGCCTCAAGATTTGAGGGAGCAAATTTAGGACTGAATTGAGAAGGAACATCTTCACCCAGAGCATTGTAAATCTATGGAATTCTTTGGCCAGGGAAGTAGTTGTTGCTACTTCAGCAAATGTTTTTAAACTAAGATATATACTCTTTTGAACAATAAAAGATATAAGGGATATGGAGAGAGTACAGGTAAGTGGAGCTGAGTCCACCAAAAGATCAGCTATGATCTTACTGAATAGCGAGCAGGCTTGAAGGGCCAGATGGCCTACTCTGCTTCTAGTTCTTATGTTCTTATGCCAGGAGGCATTTGAGAATTTAAAAGCCATATTAACCACCGCACTAGTTTTAGCTGCACCAAATTTTTTGAAACTCTTCACAGTTGCAACTGTTGCTAGCAATATAAGGGTTGGAGCTGTATTGATGTGGGATGATGATGATAGAGTTGGATGGCCAATTGGCTACTTTTCAAAGAATATCGACCAGAGAAAATACTCTACTGTCAAAAAAAGAGGTTTGGTACTGGCCTTACAACATCTAAATGTCTATGTGATGAACATTGTGTACACAGACCACTACTCTCTCTCTCATTTTTGGAAATATTTAAAGACAAAAATATAAGACAGTTTTGTTGAGACTTATGTCACAGACTTTAAATTTACAAACTGTACATTTTGTGGGTCGTAAAAATGTGATTGCAGATACATTACCATGGATTTAAAAGATGTTGACCATATTGATTCCAATCTTCTATGTGTGCAGAATTGATGTGCAAGGTATAACTTAGATTAATGATAGATGTATTTAATAGTAATGGTATTAAGAAATAGAGAAAAAAAAGGAGTCATCTTTTTGCTGTAATGTTTCATTTTTCTCTTAGGGGGGAGATGTTACGAAGTCAAAAAGAGTGTATGTTCACTTGAAGATAGCAAGTAATTTCTGTATTTTTAAAGTGAATTTAAAGTATAGCAACAGCTGCAGAACAGAACAGCGAAGAGACAGGCTGTTCTAAAATAAATACACGTAGCAAATGGCTGTTAAATGGGTACATGAGTTGTGGTTGCTGTTTTGACAACAATTCAAATTTAACTAATTAATTTAAAGTATGCCCAGTATATTAAAACCTAACTGAGTCTGAACTTATTGTATCGACAACTTCAGACCAATGACAGGGTATGATATTTGGGGTTTTGAAAACTGGTCAGAGCAACCGCCACCCAACAGTAGAGGAATTGCTGTACAGCCAGAGCGTTAACTACCCATCTAATATCTTGCTCTCATGGAAATAAGAAGGCACTCTCTATCAAAGGTACCTTTTGCTGTAAAAACAATAAAAAGTAAGAAAATGATCCAGAGAGATCTGCAGATGGAAGATTGAAGACAGCAGAGAAGACAGAGACGGTGTGGACTTGAGATTAAGGTAATGCAATGTTTAATAATTGTCTTACTGGAGCAGCATTTTTATAGAGTTGGGATGAGAGTGATTAATTAAGAAAAGGTGACTTGGATTTGTTAATAGTTTTTGTTTAGTGTTCTGTTAGGAAAATAAATTGTTATTGTTATTTTTCTTTAAATAGTGAAAATTAGGAGTTTTCTTTTACTCCCTCACACTTTCAACAGATTACGAGGGGAGGCAATCTTTTCTGGTTGTTTAGTTTTAATTAACAAAGGGGTTTAACCTCCACTTAGTAACAATTTAATTTATTGTAAAAATGCAGCTGGTTCAATAATGTTCTTTAAAGGGAGGAAATCTGTCACCCTGTGATTCCATACCCTCAGCAATGTGACTGACTTTTAAATACCCTCAGAAATTGTATAGCAAGCCGCTCAATTCATTGAGAAGCAGGGCAACAAATGCTGGTCTTGCCAGTGATGCTCATACCCAGTGAGAAAATGATTGATTAAAAGTGTAAACAAGAATTATACCTGCATATCAGTATGTCAACAGGATATATCTGGTGAGGTTCTGAGGCTACTTTGTAAGTTCTACCTTTTGATTTATAAAATATCAAAAGAACCCTTCCTAGATAAAACGTGTAACTTGCAAATTGCAAATTTGTAAATTGTCAAAATTATTCAGCAAGGAATATTAACGTAAGAATTATCATACTGCTGTACAGTGACATGTTCTAGCAACACAGGAACAGGAGTAACTCAATCAACTGGCAAAATCCAAAATAGGTACACAAAGGCCTGTATCCCATCACAAAGTCACCCTTTATATACACATGCATAGTACATGACACTGACCCTGTTGGCATAGAGCCAGCTCTTAGAGTGAGCAGAACCCCTGACATTCCTGTCTATAACAGTCCAGTCAGCCAGGACTCCCTGATTGGACCAGGTTAACAACCCCAATCAGGAATTTATATTCTATCAGATTGATCTGGTTGACATCGTTCCAATCACTACAATCACTTTGGCAGGCACAATGAAAAAGCAGAGAATAACCTAAACAGGGAGTGACTGCATTTTCTTTTCATTCATGTGATATGGGTATCGCTGATTGCATCCACACTTATTGGCCATCCCTAGTTGCCTTGAGAAGATGGTCATGGTGAGCTGTTTTCTTGAACTGCTATATTTGATGTAAGTAAACCCGCAATGCCATTAGGAAGGGACTTTCAGGATTTTGACCCAGTGACACAGAAGGAATGGAGATATATTTCTAATTCTGGACTGTGATTTCGAGCTTCAGAAAAATTTGGATATTCTGGTGCATAAATCACAAAGTTAGTATGCAGGTACAGCACACAATCAAGATGGGTAACTATCCTTCATTACAAAAAGAATTCAATATCAAAGTAAGGATGTGATATTTCAGTTATACAGGGCAGTTGTGAGACCACATTTTGAATACTGTGCGCAGTTTTGGCCTCCTTATTTAAGGAAAGATGTAAATGCATTGAAGGTAGTTCAGAGAAGGCTTACTACATTAATAGGTTGAGCAGGCAGGACTTGTTTTCACTGGTGGTGAGAAAAGTGAGGGATGAATAGATTGAAGCTTATAAAGATCCTGAATGGACTTGACCAAGTGGACATAGAAATGATGCCTCCTCTTATCAGAAGGTTAAGAACTAGGTAGTACTATTTTAAAATTAGAGCTCACCCATACAGGACAGAGATAAGGACTTATTTTCTCTCAGACAGTTGTGTGATTTTGGAACCCTGTGCCTCAGAAGCGTTGGAGGAAGGGTCAATGAAAATTTTAAAGACAGGTAAATAGATTCTTGTTAGGCAGGGCAATCAAGAGTTATCAGAAGTAAATGGAAAAAAAATGGAACTTGAAACACAAACAGATCAGACATGATCTTACTGCATAGCACAGCAGGCTTGAAGGGCAGAATGGTCTAGTTCAGATCCTATCTTTAAGTCCGTATGTTCACATATAACCCATGTTTGGACCACTTATCACACAAGAGACTGGGCTCCAGGCAAATTGCCAGAGTAAGGAAGAGTGCTTCTTGTCATGACATTCGTGACCTAGGAGTGCCTGATTGGGCAGCCTACGTGATCAGTCTTTATACATAATAATGGTTGATATTGAATTTTTATGCAAAGTAACCGAAAATTACTTTCCCTCATTGCCAAAAGGTGAAAAAGAACAAATTATGATTTCTAAAATAATGCGCAAAACTGTTTATTAATAAAAATAAATGTTCTTTCTTACCTCATGAATATTCTTCCCAGTGATTGCAACATCATTTTTGTACCGTACAAAGAATAAGCAAAGGCCAGTAAGGCACACACTAGATAAATCACTCTGAAATAATCTCATCATTTTGGATCCTTTAGAAACTCCAGCGATAATTCGTCCACTTTCTAAAAATAATAAATTAATAAAAACATTAATCGACTATCTATTTTTCATATTTATAAGTATGCAGCAAAAAACTATATTCTTTAAAAGGTTGCAGTTTTCAAATGAAAGAAGGTCCCAACAAAGTTAGGATATGAAGTTCAACTTCTCTTGACAAATGAAGCAAAATAAAAACATAAGAAATAAGAACAAGAGTAGAACATATGGCTTAAATAAAAAAAGGGACTGTGGATGTTGTAAATCAGAAACAAAAAAAGAAGTTGCTGGAAAAGCTCAGCAGGTCCGGCAGCATCTGTGAAGAGAAATTAGGACTTCTCCAGTTCGGAAGATGGGTCACCCGACCTGAAAGGTAAACTTTGATTCCTCTTCATAGATGCTGCTAGACCTGCTGAGCATTTCCAGCAATTTCTGTAATTGTTTTAAAACATATGGCTTCTTGAGTCTGTGCTGCCAATCAATATGATCAAACTCTACTTCTTTTCCCCCACTTAATCCTCAATCCCCTGGTTTTCTGAGAGATGAAATATTGGTCTCCTCCAGTGTACTTGAATATATTTAATAATGGAGCAATCCACAACCCTGTGGGCTCAAGAATTGTCAAGGTTCATAAATTTGTGTGTGAAAAAATGTCTCCTCATCTCAGTCTTAAATGATTCATTGCTAATCCTGAGTTTGTCTCCACATGTTCTTGATTTTCCAAACAATGGAAAGAGCCTGTCAGTTGATACACTGTAAAACCCGTATGCTTCACCTATCATTCAGCTTAACTTCAGAGAGTATCAGCCTTAGTGCATTCTCTTCCAGGGAACAGATCTAGCATTCTTCGTTGTACCACCTCATGCTAAGAGTCAAAAAGTGTGGTGCTGGAACAGGACAACCAGTCAAGCAGCATCTAAGGAGCAGAAGAATCAACATTTCGAATCATTGACTCTCCTGCTCCTCGGATACTGCCTGACTGGCTGTGTTTTCCCAAAGCAACTTTTTGACTCTGATCTCCAGCATCTGCAGTCCTCACTTTCTCCCACCTCCATGCTAAGCCTAAAGTGGTATCACAAGGTTGTTTTTCCCAAATTCCTATACCACTTCCTTTCTTCTTCCACTTCATTTTTCTTCCATTCCAATGATTTTGCAATAAAACATAAAACACCATCTGCCTTCCCAAATGCTTGTTGTACATACATACTAACTTGCTGTATTATCTACACAAATCAATCCCTCTCAAACTATCATTCACAAGTTTCAGACCTTTCTGCCAAAGAGAATACCTTTCCAAATTGGAACATTATATTCCAGCTACTGTACTGTTGCACTTAAACATATCTGTATCTCTTGCAGCATCTTTATGTCTTTCTTACAGCTTAGGTTTGTAGCTTGTCACATCTCACCACGGTAGTGCATTGCAAATCAAGCCACCTGCACATCCACCAATATCATTTATTGTATCCGTTGCTCCCGATGCGGTCTCCTCTACATTGGGGAAACTGGACGCCTCCTAGCAGAGCGCTTTAGGGAACATCTCCGGGGCACCCGCACCAAACAACCACACCGCCCTGTGGCCCAACATTTCAACTCCCCCTCCAACTATGCCGAGGACATGGAGGTCCTGGGCCTCCTTCACAGCCGCTCCCTCACCACCCGACGCCTGGAGGAAGAACACCTCATCTTCCGACTCGGAACATTTCAACCCCAGGGCATCAATGTGGACGTCAACAGTTTCCTCATTTCCCCTTCCCCCCTCCTCGGATGCTGCCTGAACTGCTGTGCTCTTCCAGCACCACTAATCCTGAATCTGGTTTCCAGCATCTGCAGTAATTGTTTTTACCTAGTTTTTATCAAGCCCACTATTGTCAAGCCCGACTTGTAATAGAAGTTAAAAATTTAACAAACAACACAAAATCCCCACTTCAATTGTCTTTGTAGATCTAGGTTAACTGAAACACAAAAAACATTTCTGTACTTAACAAAAATTAATACTTACAATAAATTAATATATTTTAGCTACAGATAAATAACCATGAGCTGTTGATACCTAGTTCTATTAGCTAGAACTCTATTTAACTATTAGGATCATAGAGGACTATAACATGGAAACAGGCCCTTCAGCACAACTTATCACGCCACTCAGTTTTCACAATTAAAGTAATCCCATTTGCCTGCACTTGGTCCATACGTATCCCATCCATGTACTTGTCTAAATGTTTCTCAAATGACAAAATTGTACTTGCCTCTACCACTACCTTTGACAGCCTATACCAGACACTCACGACCCTCTGCAGGAAACAAGTGTCCCTCTGGACCCTTTCATATTTCTCCCCTGTCCATCGAGGATCATTCGTTGGGCTGAACTGCTACTGGTGTATCTTTATGCTGGCTTCAGCCTAATGCCAATTCAGCTACTCAGTCAGAGTAGAAATAGCAAGATGTACCAGATTATCATACCGCTGAAAAGATAGCCCGAGGGGGAGGTTTCAGATTTCTGGGGTATTGAGGCTGGCTCTGGGGGAGGTAGGACTCATACAAATTTGATGTGTTACACCTGCACATAACTGTAATGGATGTCCAAAGTGGAGTATTTAGTGGAGTGTTTGAGAAAATTTTACACTAAAATAACAGGGGAATGAGAACTAATGAGTTTTATACAGAGCTCCAAGCTGTTGGAGTGATGTTGGGAATCGCTTTAAACAGGAAGTTAGAGACACATGCAATAAAGAAACATCTGTAAATATAAAACCATAAGAAATAGGAACAAGAGGCTTTCTGGCTCATCAAGCCTGCTCCACTATTCAAGTGGTTCATGGTTGGAAGCTTTCCCCACAGATCATTAAAAAAAGGAGTTCCAAAGGCTCACAAGAGAAGAAATTCCTTCCCATGTCACTTGTAAACTGGAACCCATTTATACTGAGATGATGGCATCTGCTCCTCAACTCTCCCATAAGGGAAAACATCCTCTTAGCATTTAGCCTGGCAAGTCCCTTAAGAATCTCATGTGTCAAAATGAGATCACCTCTTATCTTTCTAAATTCCAGCAAGTACAGTCCCAATCTTCTTAATCTTTGCTCATAAGACGAACCCTCCACCTCAGTGAAACTTCTCTGAAGTTAATAAAATAAAATTTCTAATGAAATAATACCCTGATGAATATGAGGGGTGTACATTGGAAGAAATAACAAGGTAAGGGAGTTTTACTCAATGAATTTCAGTACAGTAGGAAGCTCCGAGGAACAGACGGATCTTGGGAAGCTTGTCAACAGATCCCCAAAGCACTGTACATATTAAACAGTAGTCAGGAAGACATACATGTGACTTTAGGCGTGTATTTTGTCTTGGTTTGTTTTATGAAGAGAGGTTGAGACAGAGGTGAAGAGCAGTCCATTCCATGTGAGGTCTTGGCATTTTTTTAAAGTAGTTAATTTTTTTTAAGTGGGAACAATAGAAGCACGGTGAAGGGATGGGCTCAAGTTCCCATAGAACCAGGATTTTAGTTTAACTTTCAGTAGTTGCTGGGGTCTTGAAGTTGGATGTGGAAGCTGTTTTTCCTCTCTCTGTTACAGCTAAAAGCTTGGCTCTCTTCATGCTGCTAGAATTGCACATGAGACTATCTATTTTACTGAATTTGCCTTTTATCAAGGATGTGTTTATGGGATGGTGGTATATTGGAATAGCTGCTGTTTAGTAATTAAATAGTCCATTATTCTATTAAGTTTTCCAGTAGAGGTAGTAAGTTATTCCAATTCTTCCTTCTTTTGTCTGTATTTTAATTGTACTGTAAGAATAAAGTGTGTTTTTTTCAAGCTTGATAGTTTGACCAATCAAATTGCAGCCAGAATTTGAAGCCTTAGACTTGCTTTTAAAAGTAAGAAAAAGTAAGGTCTCGGCCACCTCCTTAATATATTGACAAGATTTGGTCTCGTCCATAACAAACTGGGGGATCTTGTTGGGATCAAAATCTCTATTCCCAGGTTGGGTTTAGTATTATTGGACTCAAAGACACTGAGTGGTGAGTGTTGGTGTTCTCTTTTTAAGTGTTGCATTCAGTTTGTTTGAATAGTGTGGGCCTTGTGTAGTAATGGCTCTTTCAATTACTATGAGTAATGGATGTTTCGATGACAAAGAATTTCCTGGGGTTGGAAAAAGTCACTTTGGGACTTTTACAGAAAGTGAGCACAGTAAAGGTTTTGGAACTATAGACAAGCTGGGGTTAGGGTTGCGTTTGTCTGTGCGAAAAGGAGGCAATTATAGCAATTGCTCAACATTTATAATAGCCAGATATGCCACCAGAATCTGTGAAAATTGCTAAAATTCAAATGAGGCAGCTTGAATCAGAGGCAAAAGAAAAAGAGAAAAGGAAATTAAATAGGTTGAATTACAATTGAAAGCAAAAGAAAAGCTGAAAGAGACAATAGCTCTAGCAGAAGAAAAAGAAAAGGACAGCCCAAGTTGAAGAAGGAGAGAAATAGAAAGTTTTTGAACTTGGGGTTGGAGCTAAAAATTCAAAGTTGACTTAAAATGGCAGAGGTAGAGGTGAACGTTAGGAGTAGTGATGAGGATACTGATGGAGAGCTATCACAGCGTATCCAAAGGCCAAATGGGGATCTTTCTGAATATTTCCAAATGTTGCCTAAGTAATTTGAGAAAGTGACTAAACAAATTAAATGGCAGGTGACCATGTGAGTATTGTTGATCCAAACAAAATTTGTATGTAGAGCTGGTGAGGTATTTGCATCACTCAGAATAGGTATTTGGGGCATGTAATAAGGTGTAAAAAAAACCACCTTATTTGCATTTGAACTAGTACTAGAAGCCTACAGACAACGTTTTAGGAATCAATGGAGGGAACCGAGTCAAAAGTACATTGAATTTGTAAGGATCAAACAAAGTAATCTGGTGGACAACTGCACTGAAAATAGATCAAACATATGACATTCTCAGATATCTAATTATTTTGGAGGAGTTCAAAAATTCTTTCCCTGAAGTAGTAGGGACTCGTGTGGAAAAGCAGAGAGTTGAGACTGGAAGATTTAGTGGAAATGGCAGATGATCATGAGCTGGTACATAGAACAAATCTTAATCCATGAGGGATGGAAATTGGGGAAAAGAGAAATCTTCAGGTGATAAGGGAAAAGGAGATCTCATTGAAGATAGCTTGCCACAAGGTAAAAAAGGAAACCCATGAGAGGAAAGAGAAATAAAAAAGCTCAGGCATTTTCACTGTAACAAAGTAGGCCACACAAAGTCACAATGTTGTTAGTTTAGAAAAAGCATTGGGAAGACAAATGTGGGAAAACAAGCCAGTAAGTTTTGTTAAAGTTGTAAAAAAAAGCACAATGGATGTACAAACTGGTTAGGGGTTGGCTGAGATAATCTCTTTGAAGAATTTACCTGCGTGGGTATGGTTTACTCACATATGCCAGGAGGAGCAGGTAAAGTAATTAAGATTTTTAGATTTACAGCACCGAGTCAATCTTTGATGGTGACAGATGAGAAGATACATTAATTCAGGAGGAGGAAATATGTGGAATTCATGGTGAGAAGAACAGTGTTCCATTATATAAAGTGAATTTGGAGAGTTCAGTTAAAAGTGAAGTAGTAGTAGGAGTAATAGGAAAATTTTCTGTTCTGGAGATAGTTTATCATTGCTCAGGATATAGTTGGATCAAGGGTGGGAGTGCTGCCTACTGTTCAAAAGCCAGTGGAAAATCAGACAATTGAAGTGTTAGAGAAAGTATGTCCTGGGATATTTCCCAACTGTGTGAGAACAAAGTCACAAGCAGGAGGCAAAATCAAAGAATAAACTTAAGGAAATATCAAAGACCATATTTGATCAAACAGTTGATTAAAAAAAACAAGGACAGGTAGAGGGTAAAGTGGATGTATTTACTTCAAATAAGCTAGCTGAACTAGAACAGAAAGATTAACCTTTTACGAAGTCTTAATCGATTGCATGGGACCCCTGGCTAAAATAAAAACTACTGCAGTTGTATCAAAAAGCATTTACAAAAGGAGAATGTGAGTGCATTCCCGAATGTTAATATCTTAGAAATGAGGTCTTGATAAGAAAATGGAGACCATCACATATTCAGGCAGATTGAAAAATGGACAAAAGTTCATCAAGTTGCATTACCAGTAGGTTATAGAGAGAAAATATTGTGGGTAGCACATGAATTATGATTACGAGGTCAGTTGTGTAAGGGGTGGTGTAATTTTTAAATCATTAACTGTTGTAGTAAGCACATAGTAAGTACAAAGCCACCATTTTAGTCCTTTCTACCCTGTAGTAAGCACCAGCAGATACTCCCCTAGATTTTCATGAATGGAACAATGGAAACAGCTTTCCTCGTGGCTGAGGGACTGCCCACAACCCATGGCTGTACATCATCATCCATATAAGGGAGAACGGTGAACTCAAACACTGATTGGCTGGGTGATGAACCAAATAATCTCATCCATCAGGGAGGACAGTGGGGAACTTTGACACCCATTGGCTGAGACAGTAGAAGGCCCAGCCCATTACTACATGTATATAATGCGCGGGGATTACAATCTGTGTGTGTGCCTCGTGGGAAGCCATTGAGGTAACACCCGGTTCTGCAGAACTGAATACATAGTTTTGGACGAACTCCTCCGTGTCTTTGTTCTTGGGAAGGGAAGCAGAGTGCCTGATGGGGGGTCGCAGAGGTCCCTATCTTGCACAGTTGGGAATCAGGAAAACTCAAGCCAAAATAGAAAACCATTTTTATTGGCCTGGTTGGGGTTGACTCTTGCCATATCTATAAGAGGATAACCGAAATTAATTAATCATAAATTGGTGAGTCACAGTTCAGAGACCACACATTTAGATGTGTCAAATTTTAGGGAAAGATTAAATAGAGCAGGTGAGCTGTTGAGACAGCATTTCAAAGTAGCACAGCGTGTGATTGAAAGAAGAAACCAACAAGAAATCAAAAATTCACAAATTTGCTCGTGGAAATAAAGTATGTATTACTTCCAGCAGTGAGCAAACTTGTAAAAACAAGGTTTAGTGGGCCTTAACAAATTGAAAGGAAATTGAATGAGGTGAATTATTTGATGAGAACGCCAGATAGAAAGAAATCTCAGAGTATGCCATGTGAATTTGCTCAAAATATATTTTGATAGCGAAGGAGAACAAAAGGCAAATGTGTTACTGATTACAACACAGAGTGAATTACCAAGTTCTGATGATTTTGGTTGGTTATTCCTCAAATTAAATTTGAAAAATAAGGAAGCTCTCAAAAATTGGGATAAATTTTTGAGTCACCTTCCAAAGGAAAATCAAAATGACCAGTTAAATCAAAATAATTATTAAAATCACATGGGGAGATAGATGGGAATACATTGGGAATCTAATTACACATAATGTATATAGAGGAAATGCTGTTCCAATGAAGCAACATCCTTATAGATTTAACTCTCTACGGTTGACATAAGTTCAAAAGGGATTAAAAGCATGTCAAAGACAATATAATTAAAATGAGTTGCTGCAAATGGAGCTCACCCATAGTAATGGTGCCAAAACTAGACAGTATCTAACAATTATGTGTGGATTATTATAAACCAGACTGGACATCTTCAAAATAAATTAAGAAGGTAGCCTACACCCTAACCTTTTCTTATTTTAAAGGTAAATTTCAGATGCGGTGTTCCAGATGCAATTCAATTGGTCCAAGTACTTGATGTTAAGTAAAACGCAATTTATTCAAACACTATAGTTAAAATACAGTAAAAGAAAGAGGAACTTGGAATAACAACTCTATTGGAAAACTTAAGAGAATAATAGATTATTTTACTACTGAACCATAACTGTTCCAATAGAGTAACATTCCATAAACACACCCTTGGCAAAAGGTAAATTCAGAAAATAGATTGACTCACATGCACTTCTCGAATCCAGAGGAAAGAACATCAAAAGACAATCAGAGAGAGAGTGCAGCAACCAGGAGAGATTTACTGCCTTCCAACCCAGCAGTACTGGCAAATGGATCCTTTTATTCTCAAGGACAGTAAGTTCATTGAGAAGTTCTCTAATGAATTTGAAGTATTCTTGGCCATCAATTCTGATACGGCGAGTAACCAGCCTAGTCTTTGGGAGATTGCTAAGGCTTATGCTAAAGGGATAATTATTTTTTATTCTGCCAGTCGGAGGTGACAGAAGGGAGAGCAGCAGTGCCTACTCAAGGCACGAGGAAGGCAGCAAAGTAGGCATATTTGACAGGCTGCCGGTGGTTAAGTTGCAGCGTGTCACAGCTCTTCAGTTCACCTTAAATTCCATGCTCACACAGACAGTGAGGAAGGAACTTTCCTTTGCAAATCAAAGGTTGTTTGAGCATGGTGATAGGCCAGGCAAATATTTGGCCTATCTGGCCCAGAAAAAGAATGCCCCCCAATCAATTGCCTCTATTAGGGAAGAGACTGAGATTCTCACTTGTGATTCTAAAATGATCATTGCTGCATTTCGGAGGTTTTACTCCAAACTATACCAGTCAGAACGTTGTGATAATACATGGGATAGGATGGAGCCCTTTTTAAGAACCTAAATCTCCCAGGCACAACCTCTGAACAGGCATCTCACCTTATTGCCCCTTTAACAGTGCAAACGGTACAGGAGGCGGTGAAGCAACTTCAAAGTGGAAAGGCACCCAGCTCTGATGGTCTTCCTAACAAATTTTACAAGAATTTATAAATATATTGTCAGGGCTGATGTTGGACATGTATAACCATTGTTATAATTGTCTCCTGCCATCCTGGAAAGAGGCTAATATCTCTCTTATCCTTGACAAAAGGAAGACCCTAGAGGACTGTACTTCTTATATAACCATCTCGCTTCTAAATTCTAAATTTAAAATTCTGTCCAAGACTCTTGTATTAAGGCTGAAAACAGTGCTGCCTTCCAGTATCAAAGAGGACCAGATGGGTTTTGTAAAGGGCTGCAGTTCCTCCAATAATGTTAGGAGGTTACTCAATATGATTCAAGTGTGTCAGCTGTGATCCATTCAATGATTAGTGATTCCTTTAGATGCAGAGAAGGCATTTGGTTGGGTGGAGTGGCTATATCTTTTCTATACACTGGAACACTTGGTCTCGGTGAAGTCTTCACTAGGTGGGCAAGGGTCCTTTGTAGTGATCCTCTGGCAGCAGTTCTCACCAATGGTGCAAGATCTAGTAATTTCAATATTTGTAAGGGCAGTCAGCAAGGTTGTCCCCTTTCACCTCTACTTTTTATGTTGGCGATTGAGCCACTGGCAGAGGCTATTCGTAGGGATCCTAATATAGCTGCCCTAGAAGTGGGATCAACAGCACATAAGATCACATTATATGCGGATGACATTCTTATTTTTCTTTCCAACCCAGTAGTTTCTGTGCCCCATTTGATACAGTGTATCAATTCATTTGTCTCTTTCTCAGGTTACACAATTAATTTTTCAAAATCGGAGGGTCTGCCTATGGTAGGTCTTAGGGGAATACCTGATGTTGAGGGTGAGTCACGGTTTCCCTTTAAGTGGTCACAGGGAGGTTTTCTCTATCTAGGCCTTTTTGTAACTCCCACCTTTGATCAGCTATTTAAGGCTAATTTTGTCCACTTGTTTGACAAGATTAAACAAGATCTTCAAAGATGGGAGACCCTTCTGATATCTTGGTTAGGTCGAGTAGCTCTTATTAAAATGAATGTCCTTCTCATTTGCTATACCCTATGTGGATTTTTGATTTTTCCCAGGCAAGCATTTTGGAGACTTAATGGTTGGTTTAGCTCTTTTATCTGGCACCATAGGAGACCCCTTATTAAGCTCGCAAAATTGCAATTGTCCCAAGGGCTGGGGGGAGTGGATCTCCCAGATATTAAAAGATATCAATTAAGCTCCCTTTTATCTTTTGTAAGTGACTCGGTCCCTGTAGGGACTCAGCATCAATACAGTTGGATATTGAGGCCTCCCACACAAAGCATCTTCATTAGCTTGTTATTTTTAGACAAAATGAGGGCAGTTGCAAAATATTGCTATAATCCAATAATGATTAATACTATCAAAGCATGGAGGGCAATGCGGCAGAGTGGGGGTAATTTTTCCACAACATCTTTCCTTACCCCTATAGTTGGTATGCCTGGTTTCCGGCCAGGACAATGTTTAAACTCTGGGCAGCTAGGGGAGTTTACTGTTTGGGGGATTTATTTGAGGGGGGAAATCATGATGTCCTTTGACCAAATAATCTGTAAATATGGACTATCTAGCAGGGGTTTTGTCGTTCCTTCCAGATTAGATTTTATATTCAAAAAGAAACTACGCTTTTGACTGACTTCGAAAGATCTGATACAGAGAAGAGGCTGCTTCATGCCAAGAGCACTCGCTCAGTGAGTACCCTTTATCATCTGTTGGGAAGTGTCCCTCGGCTTGATACTGAGCAACTACATGAGGTTTGGGAGAGAGAGTTAGGAGGCGATATCTCTTCTGAGGCATGGGAGGATATTTGTGAGAATGCAAAAAAGATTTTGATTTGTAATAGGGCCCATGCCACACAACTGAAGATTCTTCATGAGGTCCATCTGGCCCCAAATCATCTCTCTAAATTTAAGGTGGGAGTATCTTCAATGTGTCCCAAGAATAAAATAAGTACTGGTACTTTCACTCATTGTCTGTGGTCCTGCCACAGGCTTTGTACATACTGATGTGCTGTGTCAGGAGTAATAGAGAGGGTCTTGGGGATCGAAGTTAAGATGGACCTGATTTCTCTTATCCTGGGCCTGCCCAATTTATCTTCTTTAGATACACATGGGAGAAATTTTCTTAATATTTTTACTTTTTGTGCGAGGAAAAACATTGTAATGAGCTGGGTCAAGCTCCCACAGAACGAAGATTTTAGTGTAACTTTCGGTCATTGCTGGAGTCTTGAAGATGGATATGGAAGCTGTTATTCCTCTCTCTATTACAGCTAAAAGCTTGGTTCTGTTTCAACTGCCAGAATTGCATGTGAGACAATCTATCTTACTGAATTTACTTGCCAAGGACATGTTTATGGCAAGTTGCTACCTAGGAACAGTTGCCATTTTATCGTTAAATAATCTAATATTCTGGTAAGTTTTCCAAAAGAAAAGTTATTCCAATTCTTCCTTCCTTTGTTTGTATTTTAATCGTATTGCAAGAATAAAGTATTTTGCTTCAAACCTGGTAGTTTGATTAATCAAATTGCATCTGGAACATAAAGCCTTACACTTGCTTTTAAAAATAAGAAGAAGTTGGAGTCTAGGCTATCTTCTTAATTTTTGAGTGGGTTTGGTCTGGTCTGAGACATAGAAGACACTTACTTTTATCAGTTGAGGCATAGATCATCATCATATATCATAATCATAATCAAAACAAATATGATTGAGAACTATGTTGGAATTATACAGAACTTTGGTTAACCACAGCTGGATGACTCTACACAGCCCCTGGTCACCACATGTAGGAGGGAGGACAGAGAAGATTCACCAGGATATTGCTTAGGAAGGAGCATTTCATGTATGAAAAGAGACTCACTAAGCTCCAGAGCAGAGAAGATTGAGTGGGGATCTGATTAAGGTGTATTGGATTATGAGGGACATGAATAGAACATAGAAAAGTACAGCACAGTATAGGCCCTTTGGGCCTCGATGTTGTGGCAACCTTTTATCCTACTCTAAGATGAAACTAACCTACATAACCTTCGTTTTTCTATCATTCATGTTGCCTGCAGCATATGAGATAGACAACATTGGCTGAGTCATATGAGTACCTGCTAGGAGTGTTCCCTAGCAGTTGGAGAACACTTCAGCGGTTCAGGACATTCGACTCGGACTTTCGGGTGACCATCCTCCAAGGCGGACTTTGGGACAGGCAGCAGCAAAAAGTGGCTGAACAGAGGTTGATAGGTAAGTTCGGTACCCATAGGGAGGGCCTCAACCAGGACCTTGGGTTCATGTCACACTACAAATGAGCACCATTGCACCACACGCACGCACGCACACAGAAGTTTGTGGGGTGAATTTGTACTTGCAGAGTTACATTGTACTTTGCTCAAAAACTGCATGAATCCATGTAAGACTCTGTAAATTCATTTTTTAGATTAGAATCAGTCTAAACATTATGACACAGTCAACAGCGCACAGGGGGCTAACATCTTCAACACAATATCTGAACTGACACCAATTGTTAAAGTTAACTTGAGAATGTAACTTGTAAAAAAGCTTTTGTGATTTACATATGAAAGAAGTTAAACTAACATGGTCATTCTAACAGATGAGAGACTTAACAAACAATCAAGGTATTTTTCAATGTTCCTGTCCAAGAGTCGCTTAAATGTCCCTAATGTATCTGACTCTACCACCACTGTTGGCAGTGCATTCCATCTATCTACCATTCTCTGTGTAAAGAACCCAGCTCTGACACCCCTAAACGTTCCTCCAATCACCTTAAAATTATGTCCCCTCGTGATATCCATTTCGGCCAGGCAAAAAAAATCTCCAGTTATCTACTCTACCTGTTGCTCTCATCATCTTGTATACCTCTATCCTTCCCATCCTTCTTCACTCCAATGAGAAAAGCCCTAGGTCCCTTATCCCTTCTTCATGCGAGATGCCAGCACCCTGGTAAATCTCCTCTGTACCCTCTCTGAAGCTTCCATATCCTTCCGATAATGAGGAGACCAGAAGTGAACTTCACATTTTCCCACATTATACTCCATTTGCCAACTTTTTGCCCACTTAACCTATCAGTAGCTCTCTGCAAACTGTATCCATCTTGCAATCTGACTTTTCATCTATTGTTTTGTCATCTGCAAATCTAACTACAGTACATTCACTTCTTACCTCCAAGTTATTAGTATATATTGTCAGAAGTTATAGTTCCAGCACTATCCCTATGAAAACCCACTGGTTACAGGTCACCAATTTGGAAAAAACCCCGATCCCTTTCATGTTTCCTGCCCATTGCCTAATTCTCTATCCACACAAATATGCTACCTCAATTTTCTATCCAATTTTCTATGCAAAAGCACCACTGGTATGTTTACTGAGAACAGGGAACAATGCTCATTGTCATCACCAACCATGTCATCAAATTACCATTTACAGACAAGTAGAGAACTCATCAAGTGCTATCCATGGTATACTCGGTCTGTTGGGGCATTTGAAGAAGTCATTTCTGACCATGGGCCACTGTGTATGAACTGAATATTCAGGGATATTTGTGGCAAATGAGGCATGAACTATATGATGTCCTCATTATATTACTCCAGATCAAATGGTCAAGCTAAATGAGGGGCTCACACTGTTGAATATCATTCTAAAGTTCAGGACAAGAAAACAAGATTTTCATGTTGCTGTGTTCCATCTCAGAGCTACACCTCTGGGTGTGTGATTACCTTCGAAGACAAATGAGAATGCTCTTGCCAAGCTACCACCTAACCATATTCTCTGATATTCAGCATGAACTTCTCAACAAACAGGTGAGAATGAAGATAGTTTGCGATGAGCATACAGGTGTAGAATTAGCTTAATTACACGCAGAACGAAAGGTCAGTCATAAACCCCACAATGAAACATGCTTATCCACAGACCAAAAGAGAAAATGCTGGAAAATCTCAGCAGGTCTGACAGCATCTGTAAGGAGAGAAAAGAGCTGATGTTTCGAGTCTAACTGACCCTTTGTCAAAGCTTATCCACAATATGCAGTTAGATCTAATGAGGTAATATTGAGGAGGAACAGAAGCCAAGCTACTACCAATTACCCTCTGATGCAAAGATTATCACACTGGCACACCACCTACTGTCCCTCAGACTCCAACTAGCACTGAAGGGTAAGAAAGAAGAACGCTTCAAATCACCAATCCAAAGAAACCCAAACATATAAATAGAAAGCAGGAATTATCAACAGTGCTTCGCCCGGAGGCCCACTGAAGATGTTACCTAGTAGGGTGATGAAACGTTTGGAAATTAACCTTCTAACTCAGTGAGCAAATCTACATCCAGAACCTCAACCTGAGCTACAAATCTTTTCAAATCTCGCTAAGTACTCCATTTTGGAGTCACAAAATCCTGACATAAGCTTTTATTATTTATTAATTACAAACTCAGAATCCAACACACAATGGCCACTTTAAGTATGCCTATACATGGGAACACATCCCCAGTTAATGCCCTCTAGCTGAACAGAAATAAGTGGACCCACCAAGCATTTACTATACTGTCTGTTTTCATTATGGTATAGACTAGCCATGGATTTAAAGAAATAAACTATCAACCAGGTGGTCAAAACTTAAAATCTCAAAAAGTCTATATCGTCATTGAATAAAATCTGATTTGATTTTAAAATTATACAGTTAAATAGTTTCAGTTTTAAGATTGTATGCATGTTCAGGAAAATGCACTCATAAATCAATTGTGCTTTAGTCACACATATTAATAATATTTACCGATTACTGGTGGTTCAGCTTCTTGGTAAAAAAACACTATAGATTTTGTACCTCCTTTGGAGAAGAAATCATCAAATGGTTGAAACTGTCAAAAAAAATGATGAAAACACATTTTTCATCTCAACTTGTGTTTCATTTAAGTAGATTTAATTGCTATGGTTCAATAAGTTCTTCATAACATCAAACAAACAAAAATGAAATTGACACAGATTTTCTTGACAGTAAACTTAGAAAGCAATACAATGGCGCCCCCTGTAAAAACGCCATCCCATTCTCCCAATTCCTTCGTCTCCCTGACCTGCTGTGCTGTTCCAGCAATAAAGTTTCAACTTTGATCTCCAGCATCTGCAGACCTCACTTTCTCCTCGAGCAATACAATGGCCCCAAGTTTCATATATCTGAATTGTTGGAGTCTGGCCGTACAACCAGAGATACACGTTGGGGCTGTGTGAAAGTCCTAATTGCAATGACTTACATGTGAATTGTCTGGGAATTTTATTAAGCAATTTCACCAATCATCTGATCTCTCCCTGAAAATCTATGTAGTCACCTACCATCTATCCCACTGCCAACCTTGTTTAGATTAGATTAGATTACATTACAGTGTGGAAACAGGCCCTTCAGCCCAACAAGTCCACACCGACCAACGAAGCGCAACCCACCCATACCCCTATATTTACCCCTATACCTAACACTACGGGCAATTTAGCGTGGCCAATTCACCAGACCTGCACATCTTTGGACTATGGGAGGAAACCGGAGCACCCGGAGGAAACCCACGCAGACACGGGGAGAACGTGCAAACTCCACACAGTCAGTCGCCTGAGGCGGGAATTGAACCCGGGTCTCTGGCGCTGTGAGGCAGCAGTGCCACCGTGCCGCACATAAATTCCTGAAACATCTGACAACCTCTCTGAACAAATGATTATCTGCACTGGCACAGCAAGTACTATCCCTGATAGCCCAACTATCCCTCTGACTTCCTGACTATCCATTCACTCTCTGACTAACCATCTAATAACCCTGACACCCAACAGCTCCTGACCCTCTGACTAACCCTGGTTCCCTGACAACTGCAGCTTAGCAAGAATCCATCTATTCAATCCACCAAGTCAGTCACCTACAACATCACCCTCATGCTTCCATTTCTGTGTCTTCTGAGCAGTCTGCCACAAAAACAGGCTCAATCACTAAAACTACAAAAATAAACAGAACATTTGTTTCAATAAAAATAAAGACTTCTGCAAAACATGTGGCAGCTCCATGGTATCCAGTCAGGGGAGCTAACTCCTGGAAGTCCTCCACATTGACTCTGAACCTTACATGGCAGGAGGCCATAACATCAAGGATGGCTTTGCTACAATAGTCATGATTCGGAGATGCCAGTGTTGGACTGGGGTGTACAAAGTTAAAAATCACACAATACCAGGTTATAGTCCAACAGGTTTAATTGGAAGCACACTAGCTTTCGGAGCGACACTCCTTCATCAGGTGATGAAGGAGCGTCGCTCCGAAAGCTAGTGTGCTTCCAATTAAACCTGTTGGACTATAACCTGGTGTTGTGTGATTTTTAACTTTGCTACAATACTTAGTGATGTATTTAGCTCAACCCATTTGAGTGGAATGAGGAATAGTAAGAGAAAGAAGTCACTTGTGCTACAGATTCCGTAACAGAAACAACAATACCGGATAATCAGTACAAATAGTAGTACTGGGGCTCACAGTATAGGGACATCAAAAATTATGGATAACTTTAATCTCCATATAAACTGGAAAATCAGATTGTCAATAGAACAAAGTACATTACAGCATAGGAACAGGCCCTTCAGCCCTCCAAGGTTGTGCTGATCCATATCCTCTATCTAAATCTGCTGCCTATTTTCTAAGGATCTGTATCCCTTTGCTCCCTACCCATTCATGTATCTGTCTAGATTATGCTATCATTTCCGCCCCTATCACCTCCGCTGGCAACGCATTTCAGGCACCCACCACCCTCTGCGTGATGAACTTTCCACAAAATTCTCCCCTAAAATTTTCCCCTCTCACTTTGAACTCATGACCCCTCATGATTGAATCCAAGGGGACATAAATTTAAGGTGAAGGGTGGGAAGGTATAGGGGGGATGTCAGGGGTAGGTACTTTACCCAGAGAATGGTAGGGGCATGGAATGCGCTGCCTGTGGGAGTGGCAGAGTCAGAATCATTGGTGACCTTTAAGCGGCAATTGGATAGGTACATGGATAGGTACTTAAGCTAGGACAAATGTTCTGCACAATATCGTGGGCCGAAGGGCCTATTCTGTGCTGTATTGTTCTATGTTCTATGCACATTCCCCAACTCCTGCCTAATTTTGGTATAGTTGGCCTTCCCCCAATTTAGCACTCTTCCTTTAAGACCACTCTCGTCTTTGTCCATGATATTCTAAAACTTATGGAATTGTGATCACTATTTCCAAAGTAATCCCCCACTGAAACTTCAACTACCTGGCTGGGCTCACTTCCTAACACCAGGTCCAGTGTGCCTCCTCCCCAAGTTGGACTACTTACATTATTTCTCCAGAAAACCCTCCTGGGTGCTCCTTACAAATTCTGCTCCATCCAAACATCTAACACTAAGCACCAACTCTTGACTGAGTGAATCCCAGTCAATGTTGGTAAAATTAAAATCTCCTTTGACCACCACACTGTTGCTCTTACATCTTTCTATGATCTCTCTACATATTTGTATCTCTATCTCACGTTCGCAGTTGGGAGGCCTGTTGTGTAATCCCAACATTGTTACCGCACCCTTCCTATTTCTGAGTTCTGCCCATATTGCCTCACTGCTCAAGTTTTTCAGAGTGCCCTCCTTCAGCACAGCTGTGATATCTTCTTTGACCAGTAATGCAACTCCTCCATCCCTTTTACCTCCCTCTCTATCCCGCTTGAAACATTGATTTCCTGGGATATTTAGTTGCCAATCATGCCCTTCCCTCAACCAAGTCTCTATAATAGCAATAACATCACAGTCCCAGGTACTAATCTAAGCCCTAAATTCATTTGCCTTGCCTACTACACTTCTTACATTAAAACTAATGCACCTCAGACCACCAGTCCCTCTCCTTCATCCTCCACTTCTTGTGTACTCTTCCCCGTAGTCATGCTGACTTCATTATCAAGTTCCTTACAAGCTTTAGTTATTACCTCATTCCTGTCCACTAACCTCCTTATTTGGTTCCCATTCCCTGCCACATTAGTTTAAACTCTTCCCAACAGCATTAGGAAAAGCACCCCCAAGGACATTGGTTCCCGTCTGGCCCAGGTGTAGACCTTCCATTTTGTAGTAGTCCCACTTCCCCCAGAACCAGTCACAATGTCCCAAAAATCTGAACCCCTCCCTCCTGCACCATCTCTCAAGTCATGCATTCAACCTGAATATTCTATCATTCCTACTCTGACTCGCACGTAGCACTGGTAGCAATCTTGAGATTACTACCTCTGAGGTCCTACTTTTTAACTTGGTTCCTAATTCCCTATATTCTTTGTGTAGGACCTCATCCCATTATTTGTCATGGTGCATGCCTACATGCACCACGACAACTGGCTGTTCACCCTCCCCCTTGAGAATTTTCTACAGTCGATCTGAAACATCCCTGACCCGTGCACCAGGGAGGCAACATACCATGTGAGAGTCTCATTTCCGACCATAGAAATGCCTATCTATTGCTCTTACAATTGAATACCCAATGACTATAGCCCTTCCACTCTTTTTCCTGCCCTTCTGAACAGCAGAGCCTGCCACAGTGCCATGAACTTGGCTACTGCTGCCTTCCTCTGGTGAGCCATCTCCTCCAACATTATCCAAAACAGTATACCTATTTTGGAGGGAGATGATTGCAGGGGATTGCCTTCCAGCTCTTTCTCTGCCTTTTGTTCACGCATTCCCTTTCTCCCTCAGCAATCCTAATCTGTGGTGTGACCAATTCACAAAACGTGCTATCCCCGAACCCCTCAGCATTGCGTATGCTCCAAAGTGAGTCCATCCGCAGCTCCAGAGCCATCATGCGGTCTAACAAGAACTGCAATTGAACACACTTCTGCACGTGAAGGAGCCAGGGACATCAGCTGTAGCTTGGATCAAGAGTTCATACCACGCCTTCAACCAAGATAGTTTTTGACAGCAGCATTTTCTGGAACAGATGAGATAGCAGATTATACTTTACTCGATATTGTGGAATGTAATATGATGAATTCAACACCTTAGAGTAAAGTTACCCCTAGATAGCAGCAGACACAACATGACAAAATGATTTTACATTCAGTTCAAAAAGGAGGATATTGGAATTTAAACTTAAATAAGGACAACAAAAGCGAAGTAACACATAATCAAAGAACAACTGTGGAAATCTGAGGGGCAGAAAGATTTAGGTGTGCGAGGGTAAGAGTCACAAAAAGGTAAAAGTTGGTGAGACACAATCTTGAATAAACAGTGTAGTTTTGACCGTCTTATTTACTGAAAGATTTAAATGTGTTGCAAGCAGTTTAGAGGAGACATACCAAATTGACCTGGAATGACTTGGTTTTTTTTAATGTAGATAGGTTAGCAGGCTGAGCTTATTTCCAACGAGTTGAGAAGAGTAAGAGGTGAATTGATTAAACTGTGTGAAATTCTGACTGGTATTAACAAAGTGAACATGGAAAGGATGGTTCCTCTTGTGGGCTGATGTCAAAATTAGGGGTTGCCTTTTTAGTACTGAGATGAGAATTCATTTCTCTCTAAGCTTGTGCAACTTTCCTACTCTCTGCTTTAGAAAGCAATGGAAATGAGATTATTACATATTTTTAGGATAGAGAAGTATAGATTTTTGTTAGGCAAGGGAATCAAGGATTACTGGGAGTAAATAGGAATATGGAATTATAAACACTAGTGAAGTCTTATGGATTGGCAAAGCAAGCTCATGGGATTGTATGGTCTACTTCTGCTCATATTGTGTATACATGCATTTCAAATGTGTGCAGGGAAACAAACTGCTTATTACCACCTACTATCCTCTCTAAGCAATTGCCTATCACTGTTGAACACTGTAGTGGTTGCAGCGAGGTCAGGCAGGTGAGTTCCTGAATGGACCAGGTTAACAGCCCCAATCAGAGAGTCCTGGGGGCTGACAGATAAGAACAGGCGTGTCAGACATCTTGTTCAGTCTAAGGCCTGGCTCTGAGGGAGCTGGATCAGTGTTAAGGACTCTCAACATGCAAATAAAGGATGACTTAGTTTCGGATACCAGACTTTATGGAGTTATTTCAGTGGCAATGAGAGAAAACTACACTCCTGAAGAAATTCACTCACAACAGTCATCTTTGAGTTGGAGTAAGCGTTTCTGGCATCGTGCCACTATTTAGGAAGCTAGACTCATTAATCCTACCGTCAAAGACAGGGCCCAGTACGTGGAAAGAGTGTGTTACATTTTCCAGGCAAAATGACATTGGGGCAGATGAAAATGAAGGAATCGTTCTCCTGACAGCTTGTGGACCTGCAGTTTTCTTCCTGAGAAACTTTCCCTGAGGCATCAGATGCTAAAACCTTTCAAGAATTGATGGATTTAGTTCAGGACTATTACTGTCCCAAGCCTACTCTAATTCGGAAACACTATCAGTTTTGCTCAACAAGTCAAGAACCAGGCAAATCTGCATCGGGATTTTTGACTAGGTTAGGATGACTGGCAGAACCCTTAATGAGGTGCTTACAGACTGGTCGGTTTGTCGAATTAATGGTGCAACCATTCAAAAGCACCTACCAGACTTCTAACAGGCACTACAATTGGTCTTATCATTGGAAAATGTGGTAAGTGGAGCATTTGAGTTTTTTTAAATTCATTAATAGGATGAGGGCTTTGCTGGCTAGGTTAGCATTCATTGCCTATCCCTAATTGCCCAGAAAGCAGTTAAGAGTCAACCACATTGATCTGGGTCTGGAATCACATGTTGACCAGACCAGGTATTGATGGCAGTTTCCTTCCCTAAAGAATTTTAGTGAACTAGGTGATTTTTCCAAAAATCAACAATGGATTCATGGTCATCATTAAACTCTTAATTCCAGATATTTATTGAATTCAAATTCCACCACCTGCTGTGTCGGGATTCAAACATGGGTCCACAGAATATTACCTGCCTCTGGATTAACAGTCCAGCAAGAATACCACTAGGCCATTGCCTCCCCAAGTTGCAGGGTACATCAATGGAAGTGGGCACTCTCACCAGTCATTTTGAGCTTTGGGAACACCACTTGAACGAAGGCAACTGCATCACTTCACTCAGGACATATCCTGAACAGAGAGAGACCGTGGGTCAGTCCACAGCAAAACCCCAAATCAAAGCCAAGGCTCGGCCAGTTCACATTTTCTTCAGGCTCTGAGCCGATAAGGCACTGTACTTGCTGCCGGTATGTGGACTTGATACTGCACAACAGTACCACTAGACGTAAACTGACATGCTGCTACACAGGAGTGCACAACCTGGAAAGTCCACCTAAATCTGGTTTGGAATGGCTAAATTGCTGAGCAACATGCAAATCAGAACCAATCAAAATAAATACAGGTCAAATGGTCATCCTGTTCTAATGGAGGTCAATACCGGTGCAGCCATTTCAGTGATTGCAAAACCAGTCTTTAACAAAATTCACTCTGGACTCCAACCCTTAAGTTTGTGCAAGACCTCAGCTGGACTGAGAACCTAAACCAGGATCCCTGACAGATTAAGGGTACAACTTCAGTTCTGGTCTCTTACGAGAAGCAGCTAGTTTATAGTTATCACGGATTGTCGTAAAAGGCTCAAGCCCAAGCTTAAGGGGGCAAAATTGGTTAAGAAAGATTCACCTAGATTGACTCAATATTTTTTGATTAGAAAAATCAAAAAATATTGATTTCACTGGCCTGAGTGAAGTCCTAATTAAATACCCGGAAGATTTTCAGGAAGGTCTACTGACCATCAAAGGAGCCAAGGCTGCCTTGCACATTGACCACAAAGCAATTCTATGATTCTGCAAGCCCATCCAATGCCATTTGCCTTACGGACAAAAGCAGAGGCAGAAATCAGAAGGCTGGAAAGCAATGGAAACATCAAATCCGTCCAATTTGTTGAATGAGCAGCACCAGCCTTGCGGATTGTGAAGCCCGATGGGTCAATTTGCCTTAGTGGGGATTTTAAACAAATTGTAAGCCTCTTTTTGCAGTTGGATAAATACCCAATTCCTCACATCTCTATGAGCATTTACACACAAAGCTGGGAAGGAGGCTCTCCTCCACAAAGCTGGGCATGAACCATACCAACTTGCAATTGCAGTTAGATGAGGATTCTTGAATGTTCGCTACAATTAATACCCATAAGGGTTATTACCAATGGACAAGACTGCCATTTGGGGTATCATCAGCCTGTGCACTTGTTCAGCAGACAACAGAGAACATTTTACAAGGGCTACCCCATGTTGCGATTTATCCAGTTGACGTGCTAACAACAGTGAAGATCAATATGGAACATTAGGAGAACTTGGACAGTGTCCTTAAATATTTCTTCAAGGTGGTGTACATCTCAGAAGGGAAAAATGTATTTTCCAGATACCCTAAATGACTGACTTGGGCTAAAGAGTTGACAAGACCGAGTTACATTCATTGGAAAATAATGTTAGGGTGATCAAAGGTGCCCGTACTCCCATATCTATACCGGATCTTAGGTCTTTCCTTAGGCTGGTGAATTATTACACAAAGTTCAAAAATAACCTGACCTCCATTCTGGCACTTTTGCATCCAAGGGTCAGTCTTGGAATTTTCGGAGAAGTGTCACAAAGCTAGTCCCTTTTTTTCCTAAAAGCTGTTCCTTGGCTCAAGAGACTCTGTCCTTGATTTTTTTCAGAGGGGCAATAAACCGGGCTAGATTCCAATTAGTCTGGTTTGGTACAGAGATGGAAGGATTTTGAGAGGCCTTTTGTTTATACGTAAACAATTGAGACTTCAGGCAAAAGTGGTCAAGCTTTAGAAGTGGCCTGTATAAAGAGAGGGGGGTGGTCAACTCTCTAGTTAGCTGAGCTCATCAGTTTTAGTTCAGTCTTGAACTGTGAAGTTCAATAGGGAGCTGTGTGGAAACTCACTCTCTCTCTCTCTCTCTCTCTCTTTTCTGCCCTTCAACTTCAACCTGTAAGCATGTATTCCATTTATACTGGTTTTTAAAAGGAGTTTATTTATTGGGACTGTTGTATGTATTCGGAACAGCATAATTAAGTCTGGCTGGATAGGTTGAGTTCTGTAGGGATTCTTTATTCTGTTTTTTGTGTTTCATTATGTAATTTTGTGAATACATTTATTGTCTGTTTTAAAATCTAGTAGTCGACCTAGCTATCTTGCTCCAGGTAATTTTCACTGTACTCTTACCGAAACAACTTGCAAAATTAGCTCTGGGGCTGCCTGTGAAAGAATGTTTTGAGTGGTCTGGACTAGTCCATAACAGACTGGGGGCTCAACTGGGAATTTATACAGTGAGTGGTGGGTGCTAGTGTCTTTATTTCAGGTGTTGGTTTGGTTGGGTAGACAAAGCTCAGGATGGTAATGGCTCATTCAGTCACCAAAAGTTTTCTGGATATGGATACAGTGACTTTGGAAGGGTTGCAAAAAGTGAATAACACCAAGTTGCAAAACTTAGCAGAGAAGCTGGAATTGGAACTGCCTACTTCTGTGAGGAAAGGAGAGATAATTACAGCAGTAGATCAGCATTTAAACTTGCTGGAGAAACCATCAGAATCTACAGAGATAGCAAGAATTCAATTGCAAATGAAGCAGCTTGAGTTGGAGGTGAGAGATAAGGAAAGGGCAGCAGAATTGAAACAGTTTGAGTTATGATTAAAAGCAGAAGAGAGGGAAAAAGAGAGACCAAAGAAAGAAAAAAAGAGAGTGCTTGAACTTCAAAAACGGATACTTAAAAAGTAAAGTCAGCTTAAAAGGCTGGAGACAAAGGCTGAGGGTAGGCTCAGTGAGGAAGTAGTGCAAACTCATGTGGAAGAGCAGAGAGTTAAAACAGCAAGGTTAGCAGCTGAAGTGGCTGATGATTATGAGCTGGACTTTAAAACACGATTTGGCTTCCAGAACTAGTTTCAGTCCATGAGGGTCAGAAATGGGGGGGGGCAAAGAGAAATCCTCACATGGAAAGGGAAAGGTCGACCTCAGTGAAGATCATAAGGATAACTTACCACAGGCTAAAACAGAAACCCTTGAGGGGGACAAAGAAGTTAAAATGCTCTGGTGTTTTCATTGTAATAAAGTGAGCCACACAAAATCACAATGTTGGTGGGTGAGGAGAAAGCTAGATGTAGGAAAAACAGACAAGCCTAGAAGTTTTGTTGGTCTAGTAACAAAAATGTACTCCTGAGAGACTATTGCCAGAGAAGGTACTGGTAACAGGAATTCATGGTGAGATAACAAGTGCTCAATTATGTAAAGTGAGGCCGCAGAGTCCAGAGAAGAGTGGAGAATTTATGGTAAGAGTACTGGACAAACTCTCAGCTCCAGGAATAAAATTTACCCTTGCAAATTATATAGCTGATTCACTGGTAGGCATGCTGCCTACTCTAGTTGAAAAGCCAGTGGAGATGCAGGCAACTGAAGATCTGGAGAATGTCTATCCAGGAATTTTTCCTGTGATCACAAGATCACAGAGGCACAAGTTGAAGCAGGAGAGATCTAAAGGCACAGATAAGGAAGCTGACATAATGTTGTCCGAAACTTCCCTCGATCAGATAAGTGTAACAGAGAAGGAGCAAATAGGTAAATATGCAAGCATCTCTACTAAGGTGGTTGAATTACTGCAGAAAGACTAGGAGTTAAAACAGTTATATCAAAAGGCATTTACTGAGAAAGAAAGTGAATGCATTCCCATGTGTTATTACTTAAGATTTGATGCCTTCATGAGGAAATGGAAACCATCATACATTCACGCAGATGAGACATGGGCAGAGACTCATCAAATTGCTTTGCCAGTAGGGTAAGGAGGTGCTGCGAGTGACGTACAAGCTACCATTTGGAGGTCATTTAGGGGTGAGGAAAACACAGGCTAAAATACAAGGACATTTTTACTGGCCCGGACTACACAAAGATGGAATTGAATTTTGCCTGGCGTGTCATACATGTCAGCTAATCAGAAAACCACAAGCAGTATTAAAACCTGCACTTTTAATACCTAATCCAGCACTTGATGAAACTTTCACAAGAGTCTTGATTGATTGCATAGGTCCCCTACTTCAAACAAAAAGTGGGAATAAGTATTTAATAACAATAATGGATGTCTCGACTGGATTTCTAGAGGCAATCCCATTACGAAACATCACAGCTAAAAGGGTTGTAAAAGAATTACTTCATTTTTTTATTAGATACGGACTACAATCGCTCTCCAGTCAGATCAAGGATCAAACTTCACATCCAAACTATTCAAGGAGGTTATGGATAACTTGGGAATAAAGTAATTCAAATCTACTGTATACCAACCAGAATCATAGGGAGCGCTAGAGAGATGGCATCAAACACTGAAGGCCATGTTAAAGGCTTATGGTCAGAATCATCCAGATGAATGGGATAAGGGAGCTCCATTTGTACTTCTGGTGATCAGAGATGCCCTGAATGAATCGACCAAATTCAGTTCCTTTAAATTAATTTTTGGGCATGAAGTAAGAGGACCATTAAAATTGATTAAGGAGAAATTAATAAGTCAGGATTCAGAGACCACCCATTTGGGTCAAATTTTAGAGGAAGATTAAATAGAGCTGGAGAGTTAGCTAGATAGCATTTAAAAGTATAGCAGCATACAGTGAAACGGGAAGTGGATAAGAAATCACAAGTTCACAATTTTGCAATTGGGGATAAGTTATTAGTGTCACTTCCAGTAACAGGTGAGCCGTTAATAGCATGGTTTAGTGGACCTTATCAAATTGAGAAGAAATTGAGTAAGGTGAACTACTTGATAAGGACTCCAGACAGAAAGAAATTTCAGTGTGTCACGTGAGTTTGCTCAAAAGGTACTTTGATAGGGAAGGAAAATAAGAGGAGAAGGTGTTAATGAATACAGCACAGAAGGAAGAACCAAGTTCAGAGGATTCTGAATTGGACATTCCTTAAATCAAATTGGACAATGAGGAAGTTGTCAAAAATTGGGATGAATTTTGAGTTACCTTCCACAAGAAAATCGAAATGACCTGAAAGAGTTATTACTATCACATGGGGAGATATGCAGAAATAAAATGGGAAGTACTAACCTAATTGTGCATGATGTAGATATAAGAGATGCTGTTCCATTTAAGCAACATCCTTGTAGGCATAACCCTCTGAAGTTGGCACAGGTTCAGAAGGAGTTGGAGCACATGCTCCAAGATGGCATAATCAAAGTCAGTTACAGTCACTAGAGCTCACCCATAGTCATGGTGCCAAAGCCCGATAATAGACAATAGACAATAGGTGCAGGAGTAAGCCATTCAGCCCCTTGAGCCTGCACCACCATTCAATATAATCATGGCTGATCATTCCTAATCAGTATCCTGTTCCTGCATTATCTCCATAACCCTTGATTCCACTATCTTTGAGAGCTCTATCCAACTCTTTCTTAAATGAATCCAGAGACTGGGCCTCCACTGCCCTCTGGGGCAGAGCATTCCACACAGCCACCACTCTCTGGGTGAACAAGTTTCTCCTCATCTCTGTCCTAAATGATCTACCCCGTATTTTTAAGCTGTGTCCTCAGGTTCGGTACTCACCCATCAGCGGAAACATGTTTCCTGCCTCCAGAATGTCCAATCC
>NC_057712.1:134090431-134112211 GCF_004010195.1 Chiloscyllium plagiosum
GGATCTTTCTTCCTTTTTGGAATGAACTGATCCTGCATCTTCTGCATTATACACAGAAATATCCGCCATTGTTCCTCCAGGGTCATCCCTGCTAAGGTATTACACCATTGAACTTTGGCCAGTTCCTCTCTCATTGCTCCATAGTTCCCTTTATTCAACAGAAATATTGTCACTTCCGATTGTACCCTCTCCCTCTCAAATTGCAGATTGAAGCTTATTGTATTATGGTCACTACTTCCCAATGGCTCCTTCACTTCGAGGTCTCTGACCAATTCTGGTTCGTTACACAATACCAGATCCAGAATTGCCTTCTCCCTGGTCGGCTCCAGCACCAGCTGCTCTAAGAATCCATCTCTGAGGCACTCCACAAAGTCTCTTTCTTGAGGCCCAATACCATCCTGATTCTCCCAGTCTACCTGCATGTTAAAATCCCCCATAACAACTGTAGTGACATCTTTGCGACAGGCCAATTTCAGCTCCTGATTCAACTTACATCCGACATCCAGACTACTGTTTGGGGACCTGTAGATGACTCCCAAGAGGGTCTTTTTACCCTTAATATTTCGAAGCTCTATCCACACTGACTCTACATCCCCTGACTCTAGGTCCCCCCATGCAAGGGACTGAATATCATCCCTTACCAACAAGGCCACCCCACCCCCTCTGCCCGTCAGTCTGTCCTTACGATAGTACCCAACTGTTATGTGTGGACTATTGCAAAGTCAACACCATTACAAAGACTGATGGTACAAAGATTACCACTTACAAAGATGGTACCCAACAGTTATGTGTGGACTATTGCAAAGTCAACACCATTACAAAAACTGATGCATATCCAATCCCGTGGTTGGAGGTCTGTGTCGAAAAAGTGGGATAAGCAACTTACCTTTCTCAGTTGGACTTGCTCAGAGGCTACTGGCAAGTACCTCTGTCAGAGAGAGCAAAGGCAATTTTGGCTTTCGTAACACCAAATGGACTATATCAGTTCAAAGTCATGTCATTTGATATGAAAAATGTTCCAGCCACATTTCAGAGACTGACTAATAGAGCCATTGCCGGATTACCCAACTGTGTGGTGTATATTGATGACCTGGTGATTTTTAGTCACTCATGAAAGGAACATTTACAGCATTTATCGGACTTGTTCAATCGACTTCAGAAGGCAGGCTTGGTTGTAAACCTGGCTAAAAGTGAATTTGCCAAAGCCCAAGTCACCTTCCTGGGGCATGGACAAATGGTCCCATGAGATGCAAAAACAAAAGTCATTGGCAAATTTCTCACACTGTCAACAAAAAAGGCAGCACTATGGTTCCTGGGATTGATTGGATTTTACCAAACATTTGAACCGAACTTTAGCAGTGTGGCTGCTCCACTCACCCAACTGTTAAAAAAGGGCAAAAAGTTTCAGTGTACAGAGGGTTGTCAAAAGGCATTTGACAGCCTAAAAGCTGTGTTAACCACTGCCCCAGTATTAGCCACACCAGATTACACAAAGCTTTTCAAGGTGGCCATCAGAGCCAGTGATGTGGTTATCGGTATGGTGCTCCTGCAGGAGGATGACAAGGGGATAGAAAGACACATTGGGTATTTTTCCAGGAAGTTGAACGTTCATCAACAGAAATATTCAACGGTGGAGAAAGAGGCTAAGCATGGTGTTGGCATTACATATTTTAGTGTTTATATTACCAGCAATGCATCTGAGATAATCGTATACTCTGATCACAACCTATTGACATTTGTGGAAAAATTTAAGGACAAAAATACCAGATTGTTTAGATGGAGCTTGTTGTTGCAGCCATTCAATTTGACAATTGTGCAGGTGGCAGGTCGCAAAAATGTGATTGCCGATGCATTAGAGATGGAGGTGTTCAGCAGCCTAAATTTGTATGGGGTTGTGCTTTTTGCATGTTTATAGTTAATATAGTGTATATGTATGTTAAGGCTACTAACCGGGTTTTGAAGGGTTAAAAATGAAGCCATCTTTTGGCATTGATATTTCTTTTTTCTTTAAGGGGGGGGTGGTGTCACAAAGCTAGTCTCTTTTGTTTCTATAAGCTGTTCTTTGTCTCAAGGAGACTCTATCCTTGATTTTTTTTCAGAGGGGCAATAAACCAGGCCAGATTCCAATTAGTCTGGTTTGGCACAGTGTCAGGGAACCTGGCTCATTTCCAGCTTGGGTGACTGTGTGGATTTTGCTGTTTCTGAGTGGATTTCAGGGCAGGAGGGATGTAGTGTTTGTCAGCCAGTTGGATCTCACAGAATATGTGTTCCGTGATTGGGGCTGTTAATCTGATCTCATCAAGAAGCCCTGGCAGACAGATAAGAACAGAAGTGTCAGACATTTTGTTCACCTCTATGCCTCTGAGTCTAAGAAATTCATTCTCTTCTTCTGGCAACAAGCTGTTGATCAGGTGACATCCACCGTGTCTATCTCAGATTCAGTGGTATCTTCAGTGCTTGACGAAGAGGGAGAAGAGATGGGTTCCAGAACAGTGGGAGAGGTTGTCGAGGAGCCGGGCACATTTTGCTCTCACACTTTTTGCTGGTTTGCAGCTTTCATATGGTCCATGTGTTTGTTTAGATCCCTACTGGATCTGACCTCTTGTTGATCAAGCCTCATATCTCTGCAGGGCCATTCCTGTGGTTCCTGCACCAAATTTCACCCCCTGACATAAACCATCTCTCTTGCTTAGCGGAGTCTTGCGTCTGGCACTGGTATTCCTGATGCCATTTCACCTACACCCGCTTGGTCCAGAGAGATTGGATTCACTGGGAGTCTTCTCCCCAAAGCAACTCTGCTGGAGCTGTCCCCGCAGTTGCACGAGGGTGGTTTGAAATCAAATAAGAACTAGGATAGTTTGATATCTAGTGAAATGGGCTGTTTCTTTAAGCCTGCCTTCAAAGTTTGGACTGCTGTTTTGGCTAGATCATTGGATGATAATGGAAGAAGATGCCCTTGTATGACGAATGCCATTTGACTTCAGGAAATACTCATTCCCTGCTGGTAAATAATAAGACTATAAAACTATAAGACATAGGAGCAGAAATTAGGCCATTCAGCCCATCAAGTCTGCTCCATCATTCAATCATGGCTGATAGGTTTTTCAACCCCATTTTCCCTCTTTCTGCCCGTAACCTTTGATCCCCTTGGCAATCAAGAATTTATCTATCTCAGTTTTAAATATACTCAATGACCTGACCTCCGCACTCTTCTGTGGCAATGAATTCCACAGATGCACCACTCTCTGGCTAAAGAAGTTTCTCCTGATCACCATTCAAAGGTCTACGCTTTACTTTAAGGCTGTGCCCTCAGGTCCTCATCTCTTCTGTCAATGGAAACATCTTCCCAACGTCCACTCTGTCTAGGCCATTCAGTTTTATGAAAGTTTCAATCAGATTCCCACTCATCCTTCTAAACTCCATCAGAATGGCCTGTTATCTGTGACCAATACTTCTGGGAGTCCGTCCAAAGGCTGCCAGGAATGAAGGAGATTAAGAGGTGATCTCATTGAAACGTATAAGATTCTTAAGGGGCAATGCAGGGGAAATACTAAGACAATGTCTCCCTTCATGGCAGAGTCCGGAGCAAGAGGGCATAGTCTCAGAAAAAATGGGGACGAGTTTTAAACTGAGGTGAGGAGGAATTCCTTCTCTCAAGAGGGATGCAAACCTTTGGGACTCCTTGTCACAGAGAGCTGTGGGGCACAGTCCTCATTTATGTTTAGGGTTAAGGTAGACAGATTCTTCATCAGTAGGAAAATCAAAGGCTATGAGGAAAACACAGGAAAGTGGACACAAGGAATGGCAGATCAGCAATGATCCTATTAAATGGCAGAGCAGGCTCGAAAGACCTAACAATATACTCATGCACATATTTCTAGTGATCTTGCAGTCAAACACACTATTTTAGAGACACAGAATCGTAGAGATGTATAGCACAGAAACAGACCTTTCTGTCTAACTCATCTATGCCGACCAGATATCCTAAATTAATCTCGTCCCATTTGCCAACACTTGTCCCATATCCCTCTAAATCCTTCCTATTCATATACCCATCCAGATACCTTTCAAATGTTGTAATTGGACCAGCCTCTACCACTTCCTCTGGCAGCTCATTCCATACACGCACCACCCTCTGCATAAAAAAGTTGCCCTTTAGGTCCCTTTTAAATCTTTCCCCTCTCACCCAAAATCTATGCCCTCTAGTTCTGGACTCCCTCACCACAGAGAAAAGACTATTTTAAGGTAAAAAGACAGTGTAAACATTAGAAGGATGTTCCTGAAGACCAGGGAGTCCTGAAACAGACATCATAATCTTAGGGTATGGGTAAAGCCATTGAGTCATTGAGTCATAGAGTCATACAGCCTAGAAACATGGCCATGCCAGCCAGGTTTCCTGAAGTTAACTAGTCCCATGTGCCTGCACTTGGCCCATATCTGTCTAAATCTTTCCTATCCATATACCTGCCAAACGTCTTTTAAGTGTTGTAATTGTAGTCAGCTCTACCAATTCCTCTGGTAGCTCGTTCCATACACAAACTACCCTCTGTATGAAAATGTTGCTCCTGAGGTCCCTTTTAAATCTTACCTTAAATCTATGCCCTCTCATTTTGGACTCCTCCATCCTGTAGAGGAGAAAGTGAGGACTGCAGATGCTGGAGATCAGAGTCGAGAGTGTGGTGCTGGAAAAGCACAGCAGGTTAGGCAGCATTCGAGGAGCAAGAGAATCGACATTTCGGGCATAAGCCGTTCATCAGGACTTATGCCCGAAACATCAAGTCTCCTTCTCCTCGAATGCTGCCTGACCTCCTGTGCTTTTCCAGCACTACATTCTCGACTCCCCTAACCTGTGACAAAAGACCTTGGCATTTCATTTTATCTATGCACCTCATGATTTCATAAACCTGTGTAAGGTCACCCCTCAGCCTCCAATGTTCCATGAGAAAAAAGCCCCAGCATATTCAGCCTCTCCCAAAAGCTCAAACTCCTCTGTAACATCATTGTAAATATTTTTTGCAACCCTTCCAGTTTAATAACATCCTTCCTATAGCAGGGCAAACAGAATTGTATGCAGAACTCCAAATGTGGCCCTACTAATGTCTTATACAGCCAATAACAAGATGTCCCAACTTCTCTACTCGATGCTGTGACTGATGAAGGCAAGCATGACAAATGCCTTCTTCACCACACTGTCTACAAGTAATGCCACTTTCAAGGAACTATGTACCTGGACCCCTAGGTCTTTCCATTCAACAACACTCCACAGGGCTCTAACATTAACTGAGTAATTTTTGTCCTGGTTTGTTTTACCAAAATGCAACACCTCACATTTATCTGAATTAAACTCCATCTGCTATTCTTCAGCCCACTGGCCCAGTTGATCAAGATCTTGTTGTACTCTTATATAACCTAATCAAGTGTTAGTGAGAGAGGAAGATCTTAGACACAAAATTTATAAGGAAAAGATCAAAGGTTCATACAATTCATGCAAATGCATTGAACACACCTCAGATTGCTCTTAAATCTTTAATCAGGTCGAATGGAGGTGCAGGTGTTGACTGATCAATATGCAAATCCCTGATGAAGGAACAACACTCTGAAAGTTAATGTTTTCAAATAAACCCGTTGGACTATTACCTAGTGTCGTGTGATTTTTGACCTTGTCCTACTGTGAAGCCAATTTTGTATCCACTTGGCTAGTTCTCCCTGGATCCCAGGTGATCTAACCTTACTAAGCAGTCTAATATGTGGAACTTTGTCGAAGGCCTTGCTAAAGTCCATACAGACAATGACTATGTCTCTGCCTTCATCTGTCTTCTTGGTTACCTCTTCAATTAAGTTTGTGAGCCACAATTTCCCACACACAAAGCATGCTGACTATCCATAAGCAGTCCTTGCCTTTCCAAATGCATTTAGATCCTGTCTGTCAGAATACCCTCTAACAACTTCCCCACCACTGAAGTCAGGCTTACTGGTATGTAGTTTTCTGGCTTTTCCTTGCAACCTTTATTAAATAGTGACACAACATTAGCTAACCTTCCAGGCTTCCAGCACCTCACCCAAGCTGTTGATAATAGAAATATCTCAGCTAAGGGCCCCACAATTTCTTGCATAGTTTCCCACAACATCTTGGGATACATTTGCTCAGGTCCCAGGGATTTGTTTATCTTGATGCATTTTAAAACCTCCAGTATCACTTCGACTATAATGTGGATTCTTTTCAAGACATCACCATTATTTACCCGAGTTCCCTAGCTTCCTCATCTTTCTCCACAGTATATACTGACATGAAATATTCATTTAGGATCTCACCCTTCTTGTGTGGTTCCAAATATAGATGTCTCATTGATCTTTAAGGGGCAATGTTCTGAGTTACTCTTTGGCCCTTAATATATGTAGAATCTCTTTGATTTCTCCTTAACTTTATCTGCCAAAGCTATCTCATGTGCTCTTTATGCCCTCCTGATTTCTCTCTTAAGTGTACTCCTACAATCCCGAAACTCCTCAAAGAATTCACTTGATCCCAGCCATCTATACCTAATATTTGTCTCCTTTTTTGTGACCAGAGCCCCAATATCACGAGTGATCCATTGATCCCTACTACTTCCAGCCTTGTCCTTCACACTTACAAGAACATGCTGCCCCTGAACTCTAGTTATCTCACTTTTGAAAGTCTTCCGCTTGCCAGATGTCCCTTTACCTGTGCACAGCCTCCCCCAATCAATTTTTGAAAGTTCTTGTCTAATAGCATCAAAATTGACCTTGCCCCAATTTAGAACTTGTAGACTATGCCTATCCTTTTCCATAACTATTCTGAAACTAATAGAATTATGGTCAGTGTTCCCAAAGTGCTTCCCCACTAACACCTTAGTCACTTGCCCTGTCTTACTTCCTGAGAGGAGGTTAAGTTTGCCCGATCTCGACTAGGGCCATCTACATATAGATTGAGAACATTTTCTGGAACACATTAAACAAATTCTTCTCCATCCAAGCCTTAACACTATGGTAGACCCAATCTCTATTTGAAAAGTTAAACTTCCCTAATTTTACAACCTTTGTATAGTTACATCTATCTGCAATCTCCCCACATATTTGGTCCTCAATTTTCAGCTGACTAGAAGGTTTTCAGAAGATTTGTAGCTCAGGTTGAGATTCTGGATGTAGGTTTGCTTGATGAGCTGAAAGGTTCGGTTTCAGATGTTTCGTCACCATACTGGGTAAGATCATCAGTGAGCCTCCAGATGAAGCACTGGTGGTATGGCACGCTGTTTATTTATATGGTTAGGTTTCCTTGGTTGGTGATGTCATTTCCTGTGGCGACATCATTTCCTGTTCTTTCTCTCAGGGGTGGTAAATGAGATCCAAGTCAATGTGTTTGTTGATAGAATTCCGGGTGGAATGCCATGCTTCGAGGAATTCTCCAACCTCTGGCGTTTGCTCAGCCAGGAGTGCAGCTGCAGATCGAGAGCTACCTCTGCAGTTTGCTCAGCGGAGAGTGCAGCTGCAGATAGGGAACACATTCTGGGGTTTGTTCAGCCGGGACTGCAGCTGCAGATCAAGAGCAACCTCTGGAGTTTGCTCAACCAGGAGTGCAGCTGGGGATCGAGAGCAACCTCTGGAGTTTGCTCAGCTGGGAGGGCTGCTGCAGATCGAGAGCAACTTCCAGAGGTTTCTCAGCCAGAAGCGCAGCTGCGAATCGAGAGCAACCTCTGGCGTTTGCTCAGCCGGAAGTGCAGCTACAGATCGAGAACAGCCTCTGCAATTTGCTCAGCCGGGAGTGCAGCTGGAGATCGAGAACAACCTCTGGAGTTTGCTCAGCCAGGAATGCAGCTGCAGATCGAGAGCAATCTCTGGAGTTTGCTCAGCCGGGAGTGCAGCTGCGAATCGAGAACAACCTCAGGCGTTTGTTCAGTGTGGAGTGTAACTGCAGATCGAGTGCAAGTCTCTAGAGTTTGGTCAGTGGACGGTGCAGCTGAAGATTGAGTGCACATCTGGACTTAAATCAGTGGAGAGTTCGGTAAGCGGGGTAGAAGGTGTTTGTTTGTTTATATTTACACTTATTGCATTTGTTTTTTTCCAACCCTCTTGACCTGTAGGAATTCGTTCATGCTCCACTTCAGGGAAAGGAGCTTAGAGATAAACCACAGCAGTCCTGTAGCACTGAGTGCATACACTGGTGTGACATCACATGTTAATAGGTATTTGCTCTTTCTCTATTTATTGACTTTTTTCCTATTGTTTACTATTTAATATTATTTTCTTGTCATTTATAATGTTTTAATATACTATTTTTAAACTTTTCATGGCAGTTTTTTTAGGTTTTGCAAGAAGAGGCTGTAGGTTAAGAGTATAGGTCTTTCTTTCCAGAATTTTGTAACATATGGTTCTTTAAATTTGCAAAATTACATGGAAAATTACAAAAACAGAAGTTGCTGGAAAAGTTCAGCAGGTCTGGCAGCATCTGTGAAGAGAAATCAGAGTTAACGCTTTCATTCCAGTGACCCCACCTCAGAGGATTCCAGCTACCTGATAAAGTAGCAATGGTCCGAAAGCTTGTAGTTCCAAATAAACCTGTTAGACTATAACCAGGTATTGTGTGACTTTTAACTTCTGTGAACAAAACAGCCCACAGTGAACTGCAATGCAAGAACAGAAAGTCACTGTAATGCAGTGTGCACTTCCAGGACTAGGGTGAAGGCCACCAGACATGCTCACTTTACACAAGATGTTCTGAATGGTATCAGTCAAATACAACCCATCAATGCTGGGAGGATGGCAGTGCAATGCTAGCACTTTGCTATGTATTGACAAAGTGAAAATGCATCAATTTGGTGTGGTGCAAATGGTCATCTTTCAAACGTGATACAGCTGCCATAAGGGAATTGTGGGAAGGAGGCAATCCAGGGAAAGCTGTTCCATCTAAATACAAGGGGTCTTCACAATGCAATGATTTTTGCCTCAGTGATAGCAAACCAGATAACATCCCCTAGAAGCGAATTCATTCCATATGTGGTGATCCAAGAAAATTGTAACACAACACACAGTAACACTACAGTCCTGGAGAATAATCAACATTTTCATAAATACATATTCATGATCTACAGCATGACTGAGGAAATGGTGATACCCACTAACATGGATCTACCCGCAAGAAATCTGCAGATCATTGTGCCCAGCTAGCAGTTCTATTCAGAGAGCTGCATCACTGCAACCCAAGTGACCAGGACTTCATTATGGCCTGTCATTTGCCAGCAGCTGACATTGCCCGTGCAAGGCTGGTTACTGATTCCAGCCAAAGGCCAAAAAGGCAGCACCTGCGTCACTGCTTTAATGAGGTATCAGTACTGGCAGAAGATGAGGAGGCTGGTAACAGAGATGTAGAGCTGCACCTGCATTATGGTGGTTTGCAGAAAATTCATGACAACCATCATGCTTTTGATGCAATAGACTTTGTGCAGCTGTTTCACTATGGCACTGATGGCTTGCATTTTGGCTTACAAAACGTTTTACCAACAGATTTCTACTGCACGGTCAGAGCCTTTTTCAAGAGTACTGCTACATGAATTTTATTAAGGTGCAGCATCAGCCACTGAGATGGGTGAAGAGTCCTGAGAGATAAACCCAACTGTATGTTGATATCTACAGTCATCTGCAGGTTGCAGTGCAGTATGTGGTACTGCTGGAGATGATGGTGATGTAGCTGCAGGGAAGCACATGATACTGCCAACCACTTTTATTGCGGCCCACAGAACTTCCATATGCACTTCCAAAACACTCTGACCATCATACAGGAGTATCACAAGCCAGGCCTCTTTTCATAAGCAACTCCAACCTGCAACATATTCGAGAAACACTCCTCTGTGGACAAAATTCTTTTAACTGGCCAGACTTTCCACATGAAAAACATGCTTTGCTGAATTAGCTGGTGAGGAGGAGTAACTTTGGCAGAACAATGGAAAGCATATATGTTATTAAGTTCCAGAAAAGGGGCCTTCCCCACTTACATATCCTGCTCATCCTCTATATAAATGATCACATGCGCAAAGCAGAGGCAGTTGACAAGATTGTATGTGCAGAAATGCTAAGTGACCCAAAACAATTCCCGCTTGGCCCACAGTATGATCAAGCACAAAGGTTACAGGACATTGTTCGGAGCCAAATAGAGCATGGTCTGTTTGGGTTTCAGAATCCGAATACATCATAAATGCAGAATGGCAGGTGCATCAAAAAATTTCCAAAATAATTTGCTCCCAACACATCAGCCAGACTGTTTAAGCATTCCCTCACATCCATCTGATTAACAGTACCACCAGCTCTCATTAAATATAAAAATCCATACCATAATTTTGATCCAATGAACCAACAGGTCAATTAGTCTCAACAGAAGAAGTTTAAATCACAATTCTGGGTAAGTCCTAAAACTCCAATTGTGACAAATTATTCATAGACGTCGCAGAATCAAAGAAAAGCTTTGATGATTACAAAGCATGCTAGATTTCCAAAGAGACAGTGATTCAGGATGGAACCTTGAGTAGAATATTCTTTTGTGTAATTTATTTATTTGTGTTCTTTTACTAATTGAAACAGACTGTTCATTTTGGGAACAGAGGGCAGTTGTAACTTCAATGTGGTGAAGATGCATCTCACTGGACTGAAAGAGCCATTAAGAGCTGATGGTTCGTAAGGCCTGAACTTTGAGCACAGAAAATATTAATGTCATCAGTTATTGCAGACAAGGCAGATGGAGCTTCATCAGCTTGGATTTTGTAAGGGAAAAGCAGCTGGAAGATTTGCCTACTTGGAAGTTAGGAACATTCTTACTCTTTCGGTTGTGGTCCTCAAAGAAGGCAGTCAGAATTAACTCTACAAGTCAAAAACAGTCGGACCTCTTGCAATCTGAACAAAGAGCTGAGGCATCTACAATCATGAGCTTAATAAAGAAAAAGATGAAAGATCAAGTAGCCAAAATCTAACTGAGGGATACTTAAAATCCTACCTTAGAAAAATGGTTGGAATATGTAGAGGAAGTACAATAAATTTTGTGGAGCTGGGACATACCTTTTGGGTTGGCCCCAGAGCAAATGAATAAATCTTGAAAATCTCACAGGATGAACAACCTGTTGTTGGGAATAGGGGAAATGGTATCACAAAATCACAGAACTGTTACAGCACAGGAGTCCATTTTGCCTAGACCAGTTCAATTACCTGATGCCAATCTCCTGCGATTTTCCCATTTACCTATACACAATTTCTATCCAAATAATCATTTAATACCCTGCTGAATGCCTCAATTGAACCTGCTTCAACATTTCCAGGCAATGCATTCCATACCTTAATTATTCGCTGCATGAAAACATGTTTGTCACATTCCTTTTGCCTCATTTACATAGCTTTCCTATGCCCTCTCATTCCTTTTTCTCTTATGACCACAAACAGCTTTTTCCTATCTACGCTAACTAGCCCACTCATGATTTAGAAAACCTTTATCATATCTCCTCTCAGCTTTCTTCCCTCCAAGGAGAACAATTCCAGCTTCCAAAATCTATCCTCAAAACTAAAGTTTCTCATTCTTGGAACTATTCTTACAGATCACTTCTGCACCGTCTCTAATGTATTCACATATTTCCTATAATGCGGCTCCGCAAACTATACACAATAGTCTAGCTGAGTAAAAAGTAGAACAGAGTTGATGACATCAATCTCCACAAGTTAGCAGTGCTTACGTTATTGTGTATCAAGAAACAATTAAACAAAGTTTAATAGCTCTGGTCGTGAATTGCCAGGCATTTGGATTTCTTCTTTAAATGTTGTAATGGCCAAGGTTGGAGGATTTACTGTCACTTTCTAGTCTGCTGCTCCACTGGTCACAACATTAGTTTAAATCCTTTACCCAGTTACCAATATGACTACTCAAATAAAAATAAAATAATACAGATGCTGGAAATCTGAAATAAAACAGAAAATAATAGAGAAACTAAGCAAGTCTGGCAGCACCTCTACAAGCCATATCAGATTCAAAAGGTTCATTTGTTTCTCTCTCCTAAGATGCTGCCAGATTTGCTGAGTTTTCCAGCATTTGCTGTTTTAAAACCAATATAACCAATTACTCACAATATATGTTTAGGGTTGGTTTACTCAGTTGCTGGATGATTGGTTTGTAATGTAGAGTGATGCCAAGAGGGTGGGTTCAATTCCCACATTGGCTGAGGTTACCATGAAGATCTCACCTTCTAAACCTCGGTCTTCGCTTGAGGCATGGTAACCCTCAGTTAAAACCACCACCAGTTTTGAAGAGTCATCACTGGACCAGAAACATTAACTCTGCTTTTTCTCCACAAATGCTACCAGAGTTGCAGATTTTTCCCAGCAATTTCTGTTGTTGTCCCTTTCAGGGACCTTTCATCAAAACATTCAGGCAAAAGATCATTAACATGCAGTGCTAACTCTGTCTCCAATGGTGCTGACCGGCTTGCTGATTGCTGTCCATAGTTTCTGGTCCTATTCTATCAAAGATTGTTGCTCCAGAAATTACATTGAAAAATGGTAAACAAGGCTAAATTAAATAATTTAAACCTATATTAGCATTACTCACAGTCAAGGAATCCAAAATAAAATCTTCCACAACTGTTTTTTCCATCTCCAGCATTCTAGACAAAATATCAATAATGTATCGATAGGCATCATCAAATTTCAATCTTCTATTCTCCCTTGCCTCTCTGTACCTTACCTAAAAGTGTAAAGAAAATTACATCATTTATATATGTTAATATCCTTCTTAGAATGTGTGTTCTAAAATAGAAAAAGATGGGTGTTGTTTACTTGTGTGAATGGTTTTCTTCTGTAAAACAACAAGATCAGATTTGGAGCAGCCGGTGTTGGACCGGGTGGACAAAGTTAAAAATCACGCAACACCAGGTTATAGTCCAACAGGTTTATTTGGAACCACTAGCTTTCGAAAGCACTGCTTCTTCATCAGGTGGTTTTGAAGCAGGACCATAAGACACAGAATTTATAGCAAAGGATTACAGTGTCATGTAGCTGAAATGATATATTGAACAATCTAGGTTTGTTTTGAAGCGGTGCTTCGAAAGCTCATGCTTCCAAATAAACCTGTTGGACTATAACCTGGTGTTGTGCGATTTTTAACAAAATCAGAGTCCCTGTAGAACTGTGACTAACTCCAACAAATGCAGATGATCGCAGTGTTAATGGAAAGGTACATACATGTTTGGGTTTACAACCATTTAAAAGTTATTAGTTTTCTTTACTTTTGAGAAAAAATTATGGCTGAGCAACATTTTAAAATTCAATTCAGAAGGTAACAGGATTGAGTTTAGAAGCATGTTTAGTTTCTCTGCTAGAAAATGTTCAGGGCAGTTCAGAAAACTAATAATCTTAGAAGAGGAGTTTAGTTTGTTAAACTTCCAAATCATGGAAGTTTGTTGAGAAATCTGCATACCATACTGAGAAAGTTTAGGCATTCAGATTTGTGTTACATGTTGGCAGAATTTGAAAGCATTCTATGAAATGCCACTCCAGCCAAAAGCAAAGAACCTGCAAAGAGACAGTTAAATGGGAACCCTGAAGAGCTGAGACACAGGTGCAAAATCTCTGTAATGGATAATGTCAAGAAATAGGTTGAAAGTTTGTTCTGCGATGCGTTTTGAGATCTTTCTAACTTTCTTCTCCATTTTGATACTATCATTTTGTGTTCTTTTACATAATAAAATGGAATATTGTGCACAGTTCTGGTCACCACACTATCAGAAGGACATGAATGCATTGGGTGGGTGCAAATGAGAGTCACAGTTATAAGAGAAACTTGATCGGCTGGAATGACTTTCCCTGGAGTAGAGGAGGCCGAGATGGGATCTGACTGAGGTATACAAACTGATGAGAGGAATAGATGGCATAGGTTGTGAGAATCTTTTCCCCGTGGAGACATGTCTAAGACCAGAGGGCATAAGTTTAAGGTGAGGAGATCTGAGAAAAGCATACATGGAACACACTGCCTGAAGCAAGTGTTGGACGCAGGTATTCTTGCAACATCTGGATGAGCATTTAAACAGTAGGTTACGGATTAAGTGCAAGTAAATGGAATTAGCATAGTTAGGTGTTTGTTAGTCAGCATAGACATGGCAGGCCAAAAGGACTGTTTCTATGCCATATGTCTTTATGATTAAATGGGTGTACTATTGTTAATGAATGTCCACAGCCTCATAAATATACTTCAGTGATTATCTAACAAGTCAGCTAACTAAAAAACATGTTATATCAAATCAGATTTCACATTCTGGGATCTGACTTACCATCAGCTGGGGTCATTACAAAAGTCATAGGTTAAAAACAAAATGGATGAATTACCACTGTAAAGATTCAAATTAAGAGAATGAAATTAAATCAGAAACTACCCATATTTTAAGCACTATGAGCTCCTGAGCTCCCTTGATGCATCAAAATACCATTTATAGCATGCACAATTATTGATAATGAGGTGACACACATACACACCCAATGTTGATTATACTTGTATAAAGTTTGTAAGATTAATAGGTTTTAAACCATCTTTTTCCAAGTCTATCTAGATCATTCAGGATCTCATACACTTCTGGCTTGTATTGCAGAATAGCATCAATAGTGTGGGCTCAATTCCCACATTAGTTGAAGTTACCATGAAGATCCACATCCTTGACCTTACCCCTCCACCTCAAGCATGGTGACTCTCAGGTTTAACTCATCATAAGTTATCACTCTCTCTCTAATGAGAACCAGCCTATGGTCCTCTAGGATGTTAGGAGAAAGTGAGGACCGCGGATGCTGGAGATCAAAGTCGAAGAATGTGATGAAGGACTTTCTCAAAACCTTGATTCGCCTGCTCCTCGGATGCTGTCTGGCTGGCTGTGCTTTTCCACACTCCTCTAGGATGGTGAAGACTTCACCTTATTTTTGTAACTGAAGATAAAATAGAGTATTACGGAGAGCTATGTACTCTGTCATGATTTCTGCCAGCAACTTGGTTACAATGGGGAGGATTGTGGGCTGGCTTTCTGCTTCTGAAATTTCAGATAGAATGAGAAAGCCAGAGAGAGATGAAAAAGACAAAAGACTCCAGCTTGGGTGGTCAACTTGGGATTGAATCTTACAAAAATGTGGCTGAATGACAATTTCATTGAGATTCAAGGAACATTTTTCTTCATGAAGCTGAATGAGGTTTCTCACCATATCATACCAAATCCATTCCATTAACTACCTGCCATGACCTTTGGTGCCCCTCTCATCCAGTTGAGATTCATCCAGAATCTCAACCAGATTCTAACACCTCACCACAGCCAGAAGAACTCACCACTCACTAGATGCCCTGGAATAGACAGACATTCCTGGCACCAGTGACTTCTTTCAACCCCAGCCATTTTCTTGTCCCATAAGCCTATACAGATTGCCTGTCCATAGTCACATCCCACCCTACGACCTTCTCTAAGTCACCACCACTCTACCCCAATTAGCAGTGCAGTGTGTATATTATCATTGTCCAGTGGGTGACCACCATAGATGAGCAAGCATTCATATATTTACAGAGATGAGCTTTTATTTGCAGGCATTAAAAGTGAAAGTAAGAAGAAAATAATGTTAGGCTGCAGTTCACCTGCTACAATGCAAACACAAAGTTGCTGTGATCACAAGTTAATATTTTGCATGACATGATTATCTGCTGCACCCAATTCTCATCTGTTGGAACTAGTTATCAATTAAATCATAGAAACATAGAAAATAGGATGGGGGATGCCATTTGGCCCTCCGCACCTGATCAACCATTCAATACATCATATACCATACAAAACCATCCTTATACAATCAGAAGATGGCAACACCAGCAATGTAAGCAACATTCAACCTCCTGCTCCAGGCAACTGCTTCCTCCCTTATATCCTTGCCTTTGTGGTCCTTTTTCTTTTTCTTAGTCTTCTTGCCATCAGCAGCAGCGGAGGCATCGCGAAGAGGGGCTGCCAGAGCAGGACTCATGGGGAGGCATCAGCCTGACCTGGCCTGGTGGCGGAGCCAGGACTCCAGGCATTGGCTTCAGCAAAGCCAAGGACTCCTGATTATGGTGGGCCCAAAGCAGGGACTTCAGGCATCAGTGAGATGGCAGCGAAAGCTCATGGTTGTGGTCGGCCTGGAACCAGGGTTTGCTGATTGTTGGCGAGGTGACGGCAGCAGCGAAGCCAGACTCTCCTGGTTGCTGAGGCAGTGTGATTCCAAAGGGACCCAGTATCAATAATCCATCGGCAGAGTGGGCCCAGTTACAAACAGATGGCGCTTGAAGGGTGGCTGTCCCAACACTGGTGGACCCGGCAAGGGTGTCATTGGTTGGCTGGCAAACAGCTTGGGAGTAATGGTAGAAGCGGCAGAGTGAAAATTGACTTTCTTTCTGCTTTCCCTTTTTATTCTTGAAGGATTTGAATGGCGCCAGATTGTGGCAACAGTTAAAGCTTTTCATTGTATTTTACCATGTTGTTCATTGTAGAGTACAAGTGACAATAAATTATGGTTCATTCATTCATTATGATCATGGCTGCTCAGCCTGCTTAATACTCATCCCTGTTTTCAGCCTATACTCTTGGATCATTTTAGGACCAGTCCTCTTAAAATTTTATAGGCTTCTATGAGATCCCCCTTCAGTCTTCTGAACATCAGTCAATATAGTCCTAACCAATCCAGTCTCTCACAATAGATCAGTCTTGCAATCTAATACCCCAGGCTAATGTCCTGGGGAATTGGGTTCTAATCACACAGTCCAAAGATGTGCAGGTTCGGTGAATTGGTCACGCTAAATTGCCCATAGAGTTAGGTGCATTAGTTAGGGGGAATGGGTCCGGGTGGGTTACTCTTCAGAGGGTCGGTGTGGACTTGTTGGGCTGAAGGGTCTGTTTCCACACTGCAGGGAATGAGTGAAATGAAATGAAATGAAATGAAATGATGGATGGTGAAATCCCACCATGGCAAATGGCAAAATTTGAATTCAATAAATTTTAGAATAAATGTTGATAGGTTTTTAAAAACCTATCTGGTTCACTCGTGTCTTTTAAGGAAGGAGATCTGCCACCCTTACTTGGTCTGGCCTACATATGATTCCAGACTCTCAATGTGGTTGACTCTTAACTGCCCTCTGAGCAACTTAGGATCAGCAGTAAATGCAGGCCAAGCTAGTAATGTTCACACCCTGTGAATGAATAAAAAGAAATGTCCTGCCATCAGAGCCTGTGGTGCAGGCTCAAAGAGCCAAATGGTCTACTCCTGGACCTATTTTCTATGTTTCTATGAATCAACCTGGTAAACCTTTGTTGCACTCCCTCCATAGCCAGAACATCCTTCCTCAGATAATGAGATTAAAACTGCACACCATACTCCAGGTGTGATATCACTTACAATTGCAGCAAGACATCCCTACTCCTGTACTCAAACCTTTCACTATGAAGCCCATTTGCCTTCTTCACTATCTTCTGCACCTGTATGCTTACTTTCACCAACTGTTGTGCAAAGATAGTGATCTATGTTGGGGCCACAAGAAACAGAACAGGTTATTAGCTCAGAGGAGGGTCAGTATTGGCATACCCTGCAAATGATGCCTGCACACAGTCCTCCATATGATAAGACATGCAGCACCACAATGAGGGTCATGTATCATATTCTTAAAACTCTTCGAGCTAGCAAATTTTTTTATACTTACTTATGGTATGTAAACATTGCTTGCTGGACCAGTGTTAACTGCCCATCCCTACATACCCTTAAGAAGGTGTGGTGTGCTGCCTTCTCAAAAGCATGCAGTCCATGTGCTGCAGATAGACCGTAATTCCGACACAGAGGGAATTCTAGAATTTTGACTAAACAACACTAAAGGAATTGCAATATTTTTCAAAGTCAGGATAGTGAATGGCTTGGAAGAGAACCTGCAGTTGGCGTAGGTCCCACACATTTGCTGCCCTTATCCTTCTAGATGGTAGTGGTCATGGGTTGGGGATGCTGTCTTAAGGTGAATTTCTGCAGTGCACCTATTAGATAGTGCACACTGATGCTATTGAGTGTCAATGATGACTCGAGTGACTCTATGTTTGTAGGTGTGGTACCAATCAAGTGGGCTGCTTTGCCTGGATTCTGTCAAGCTTCTTGAGCATTGTTGGAGGCATGTGGAAAGCAATCATCCATGCAAGTGAGAAGTATTCCATCAAACTCCTCTCACTTGTGCCATGTAGATAATCGACAGACTTTGGGGAGTCAGGAGGTGAGTTACTTGCTGCAGAAGTCCTAGACTTCATCTTGCACTGTAACCACTACATTCACACCATTACATTCAGTTCAATTTCTGGTCAATGGTAACCCCAGAATATTGATATTAGGAGTTTAAATGATGGTGACACCAATGAATGCTTAAGGGGCAATGGTTAAATTGCCTCTTACTGGAGATGTTCATTGCCTAAGTTGGAATGGCATGAATGCTATTGCCCCTTTTCAGCATAAGCCTGGAAATTGACAATGATTGCTGTATTTGGACTAGTATAGCTTCTATATCAATAACTTTGTGAACTAATTATTAGAAAGATAATTGGTTTTAATGTGTGCCTGTGTTTTGCTGAAGAAATACATCAAGTTCTATAACTTAGCAAGAATGAACTGAACTATCACAGTAACTAAAAGCTGAACTCTAGTGAATCAAATGTGATGATGTGGACTATTTATCAGCTAAATTTGTGGTTGCCATAGATTCGTGCAAGAAAGGTAAAGCTGAGGTCAAAGTTCATTAAAAGCAAACAATAAGGCTCATTTCAGGCTCTTTCTACCATTAAATCTTAATGAGTAATTACTTAATCTGGCCATGGCAGCTGACCTGTTTGCCAGTGGTCAAACTGACCATCTGCTGGAGACTGGGTGGTAGAAAAGTTTGAATGCACAAGTTCTTTGAATGTAAATAGGCAAATAAAGGAAGATAGCCTTACGGAATAGTTAGCTAGCTCACGAAGGAGGTTGCCTGATTAGCCGCTGCAGGTTAGGACACAGCAGGATGACCACCTGCTCCGGTCAGATCCTCACACAAGTCCACATAAACGTGTTCACTTATGATAGTAAGTATTGTGCGGGTAAGGCTTTTTCAGTTTTTTGTATTGAACTATGCTTTAATCTAGGACAGAGTCTAGTATACAGAAAGGTGTAGATGGGTTGGTCAGTTGAACTGAGCAGCAACAGATGATAGTTAATCCTGACAAGTGCATGATGATGCACTTTGGAAGATGAAATCATGAGGGAGTGTACAATGAATGGTAGGTCACTGGATAGCTCAGAGGAACAGATGGATCTTGGGGTAATTACTCACAGATCCCTGAAGACAGCAGAGAACATGAATAGGCTAATTAAGGCAGTTTATGGGACATTTGTTTAAATCCATCATGGCGTAGAATATAAGAGCAAGGAGGTAATGTACGAGTGTTGATTAGGCCACAGCTGGAATACCATGTGCAGTTCTGGTCATTTCACAACAAGGATAGAACTAGAGAGGATATAGAGGAAGTTCATCAGGGTTGGAGCAATTGAGCTGAGGAGAAACTAGATACGGTTGGATTTTTTTCTTCAGAGCAGAGAAGACAGAGGAGGGGATCATGAGTCATAGAGATGTACAACATGGAAACAGACCCTTCAGTCCAATGCGTCCATACCAACAGATATCCCAAATTAATCTCGTCCCATTTGCCAGCATGTGGCCCATATCCCTCCAAACCCTTCCTATTCATACACCCATCCAGATGGATTTTACATGTTGCAATTGTACCAGCCTCCACACTTCCTCTGGCAGCTCATTCCATACACGCACCACCCTCTGCGTTAAAAAGTTGCCCCTTAGGTCTCCTTCCCATCGCACCTTCTAGTTCTGGACTCCCCCACCCCAGGGAAGACACTTTGTCTATTTATTCTATCCATGCCTCTCATGATTTTATAAACCTCTATAAGGTCACCCGTCAGCTTCCGACACTCCGGAGAAAACAGACACAGCCTATCCCTATAGTTCAAACCCTCCAATCCTGGCAACATCCTTGTAAATCTTTTCTGAACCCTCACAAGTTTCACAACATCCTTCTGATAGTAGGGAGACCAGAATTGCACACAGTATTCCAAATGCGGCCTAACCAATGTCCTATACAGCCACAACATGACCTAACTCCTATACTCAACGCTCTGACCAATAAAGAAAATCATACCAAACGCCTTCTTCACTATCCTATCTACCTCGGACTCCATTTTCAAGGAAATATGAACCTGCAATCTGAGGTCTTTTTACAGCAACACTCCGCAGGGCCTTACCATTAAGTGTAAAAGTCCTGTCCTGATTTGCCTTTCCAAAATGCAGCACCTCACATTTATCTAATCGGCCCAGTGCAGAAGATTATTAGGGGTATGGATAAGGTTAGTAGGGAGCAGCTGTTACCCTTGGTTGAGGGGTCAACAATGAGGGGACACAGTTTTTTCAAGACGGCTGTGGCAGAGTAACTGCGTTCAGGCTACTCATTCACTTCTGTCTGTTTTGCTTTCCTTTTTTCTTACTTTTCCATTTTGTTTATAACTTTCTCTTTTATGCCTTTTCTCTTACCTTTTCTTCTCAGGTGCAGAGAGTGCCCTGCATGGCATGGCAGATGGACATGGCGGCGTGGGCCCAGAAAGTGGCATGGCCGACAAAATGATGAAGGAGTAGGCATCCAGCAACAGTGGCAGTAACGCTAGGATGAGGTGAACGTGGCTCCACCCCAGTCCGAGGTTTCCCAGCAAGCAAAGAGCAAGTCCCAAGCATGAAGCCCTGGTCCAGACTCGCAGGCTGAGCCAAGGCTCCAGGCCCAGATGCCCGACGGCACAGATGGCAACAGCGGCATGTTTGGTCCCAACACAGGAACCTGCAGCACCACTGGTGGCTGCATCAGCAAGGCCAGCCCAGCATAAACTCATGGCGGCAGCAAGATGGCACTGGTGAGTGGCAACTCTTTGTTCCAATGGCAGCAATGTGGCAAAGCACCGTTGCAGCACTGTAGTCGATTTAGCAGCAGGGACTCCATGCTTCGGAGAGAAAGAACCCAGATTTGGGCCCATTGCTGAGCTCGAAGCATCAGCTGTTCTGAAGACTGTCTAATTTTATTGACAGAAGATTGTAAGATGAACATTATTGTTTTATTTTCTGGTTTTATATTCTGTGCTTTCTACATTATAAGATGGCACCAAACAGTGATGACAATAAACAACACTTTTTCCGTATTTGTAATAAATGCATGTGACAATAAACCAAATCAAATCAAATTTTAGGGTAAGGGGTAGGAAATTCAGAGAGGACCTGAGAAAAAATGTTTCCACTCAGAGGGCAGTGAGAATATGGAATGCACTGTCTGGGGAGCTAGTGAAGGCCAGAAACCTTGCAACCTTTAGCAGAGGCATCACCTTCATTCCCCTACGCTCTCGGAACACCAGGTCCTAGCTCCCAGCCCTGCCGAGTTTTCACCATCCCTCCAGACCTACCCCTCTCTGATCTGAGGATGAAAGATCAGTCCTCAGCAGAGGCCTCACCTTCATTCCCCTACGCTCTCGAATTAATGAGTTCAACACACGGCGTGACATCGAACAATTCTTCCGCCGCCTTCGCCTCCGCGCATGAAAGATCAGTCCTCAGCAGAGGCCTCACCTTCATTCCCCTACGCTCTCGAATTAATGAGTTCAACACACGGCGTGACATCGAACAATTCTTCCGCCGCCTTC
>NC_057712.1:134114415-134133386 GCF_004010195.1 Chiloscyllium plagiosum
CCCTCCCACGCTGTGTGTGTGTGTCCCTCCCTCGCTGTGTGTGTGTGTGTCCCTCCCACCCCAGTCTGACCTATCACCCTCACCTTGACCTCTTTCCACCTATCACATTTCCGACGCCCCTCCCCCAAGTCCCTCCTCCCTACCTTTTATCTTAGCCTGCTGGACAAACTTTCCTCATTCCTGAAGAAGGGTTTATGCCTGAAACGTCGATTCTCCTGTTCCCTGGATGCTGCCTGACCTGCTGCGCTTTTCCAGCAACACATTTTCAACCTTTAAAGAATATTTGGAGGAACACTTGAAATATCATATCATAACATTCAGGAATATGTGACAAGTTCAGCGAAGTCAGATTAGCGCATCTTTCGTGGTAGTTATTGTTCATGCAGACTCAATGGGCCAAAGGGCCCTTCTGCACTGTATGACTCTATGACTCTATATTCCATTGTTACAACTGCTTTGTGTTATTGATATCTAGGGTAAACCCAAAGGAAAGTGGAAATAAAAGCCTACAGGATTCAACCTTTGCATTTGATGGCTTCTCCCACTGAGCAGGATATTCAATGGCTCTGCAGTCCTGGAGCTCCATTTCTCCAACCTGATTCAACCAGAACAGTTTTTTCTGAGTAACTATTGTTCCAAAATAGCTACCCTTTCAATTACTCACTCTCTCTGAGTACTGACTCATGAGAATGAATTTTGGACTGACTTCAAAAATTCACTGTTTCTTCCAGCTGCCTGCCAGGTCTGTTCATCGGCTTTATGGCTTCTACTGATGCCCAGCACACTCTTACTGTTTTATGACCAGTGCGTTTAAATGTGATTCACTGCCAGCATGATATGCATTCCAACCACCATGGTATGATATTAGTTATCAACACAAATGTACCAAACACCAAAACAATGACAGGTAAAGAAACTGCTTATTGAAGAATAAAGGTATTCCAGAAGACTTCTTTATATATAATGCAAATTACTGCAGATGTTACAATTCGTACTGAAAACCACAAATGCTGGAGATTACAACAGCAGGAGGTTGGAAGAACACAGCAAGCTGGAAGAACATCAGGAGGTGCAGAAGTCGACGTTGCGAATGTAACCCTTCTTCAGGATTGCGGTTGACTGTGGGGGGAACTGCAGATAAAGGGAGAGGCGCAGACAGGGTGGTGAAGTGGGGATAGGTGAAGACAGGTAGAGGGTACGACCTGGTTGGTCAATGCAAGGAATGAATCTGGATGGTGGTAGGGAGCAGTGGAAGGAAGGGGAGAGGCTGGGAAGGGATTCAGGGGATGGGGAGTGAGATTATTTGAAATCAGGGAACTCAGCGTTGAGTCCTCTGAAGATAAGGTATTGTTCCTCCAATAGGAGCTGGGGCTGTTTTGGCAATGGAGGAGGCCAAGGATGGTCATGTCGGAAAAAAAGAGTGGTTGGGGAATTGACATGGGTGGTGACTGGGAGGTCCGGTCAGCCCCTGCAGACCTCGCTGCGATGCTTAGTGAGCTGTTACCCGAGTTTACATTTGGTCTTCCCAATGTAGAGAAGACCACATCGGGAGCACTTGATGCAGTTAACTGGTTGGAAGAGAGGCAGGTGAACTCTGTCTCACCTGGAAGGACTGTTTGGGGCCCTGGATGGAGGTGAGGGGGAGCAGTGTACCAGCAGGATTTGCATCTTTTCTGGTTGCAGGGTAAGGAACCTTGGGCTTGGGTGGCGGGGGTGGCATGAACCAAGGACTGTCAAAAGGAACAGTCCTTGCAGAAGGCAGGGGAGGGGCACTGCATCTGCTCAGTCAAGGAGACAGTCCACTCGCGAGCATCCCAGGTGTCCACCCATTTTGAACAAAGTGCTTTTCCTCCCTCAGTCATCAAGACAGCCCTCCACCGTACCACCTGCTCTACCACTGTAAACCACCCCCCACCACACCCCCCACCCCACCCCCAACTAACGCAACAAAGACAGAGTTCCCCTTGTCCTCACCTACCACCCCACCGGTCTCTGCATCCAATGAATCATCCTCAAACTCTTCCACCAACTCCAAATAGATCCCACCACCAAGAGTATCTTCCCCTCCCCACCCTTTTCTGCTTTCCGCATTTACTGCCCATCCCTAATTACCCAGAGGTCAGTTAAGAGTCTGTGGGTCTGGAGTCACATGCCGACCAGATTCTTATACTGCTCTCTGGGCATTTAAGGGAAGAAAGGGTAGGGGGTAGATCAAAGAGGGAGGAAATAGGAGATCATGTAAGTGGTGAGGTTGGCAAAAGGGAGGGAGGATGACATGAAACTAGAAGATGTAGTAAACTATGAGGAAGATAGTAAGGAGTTACTTCAGAAGGAGTTACACAGACTATAAAATAAGCAGACACAAGACAGATAAAATATAAAGCTGAGCTACTTGAAATAATGCATTTTGATAGGAAGAATTAATCAAAATACCATTAACAAAATGGTAAACTTTAGAGAGAGTGCAGAAACAGAGAAACCTTGAGGATTTGTACACACTAATATTTGAAGGTGGTAAAATAAATTGGAAAGAATCCCTGAGGAATACAGCATAAAAGGAAGCTACTCCAGGTCTTTATAAAACACTGGTTAGGCTTCAGCTATAGCAATTACATCTACTTCCAGGCACCACACTTCTCGGAAGATGGCATGGCTTTGGCAAGGATGGAGAAAAAAATTTACTAGAATGATGTCAGGAATAATAGACTTCGGTTATGTTGAATATCTGCAGAATCTGGTGTTGTTGATCAAGCACAGAAAATTAAGAAGAAATTTAGTAGAGGAATTCAAAACTATGCATAGTTTTGATACAGAGGGGATACAATTTCTGGTACATTGGGTAGTAGCCAGATAACACAAGTTCACATAATTAATAAATGAACCAGACATGTACATGGTTTTTTTTAATATAACTATTGATTATTCTGATTTAGAATGCATTGCTTGGAAAAGTAGTGGGCATATATATAATAGAGAATAGGTTAAATATCTAACAGGAAAGAAAATGCAGTGCCATGGAGAAAGAAATTAATTGGATAGCTCAACAAAAGAAAAACAGGACAAATGCATGGGCCAGAGTAGCCTTCATATGAACTATAATTTTCTATGATGCAAGGATGCTCACTAAGAATGCTTATTATTAATTAAAGGGTTACCTGTTTTTCTTTTATGGTCTCCTGCAAAGCCACCATTCCAACAGTGCTCCTGCGGAATTTACCCGTTTTTTTCTCTGCACCAAATGAATCTAAGAGACTTGATCTGCTAACTTTTGGTAAGACACCTTCTTGTCCTGAATCACCACGGCGACTCATTTTTTCAAAGCCTTAAAAAACCAACGAGAGATTGTTATAATCCTAGTTTACTATAATATTGGACAAGACAAATTTGAGAAAGATATCTGGCTAATAGACCATAAATATTATTGTTTCAATTTGGTTACTGTGCTATCATCCACGGAACATACTCATAAGAGGCTATCAATGTATTTTCCACAAAAGGACACAAGATTATAAAAAAAGCAATGATAATATTTTTCCAAATTGTCATAAACAGCAAAAAGAAAAATTCAACTTTTTCATCCCAGCAATCTCATTTACAGACAATTAATCCTAGGGAAGTGTCACTCGTGTCTTTACTTAATTCCTTATTCAATTAACGAGGTCACAAGCATTTCCTTTCAGCAAATTTCTACAAGCTCACACATATGATTTTCTCTGTCTCTCGCTGAGAGAGGCAGACACAGACTAAATTTATTGATTTTTATCACTAAACTCCAAGAAGAAACTAAGGGCTTTTTGCAATTACTTCGACACTGTTCAACAGCACATTTACTGGAATTGAACTTTTGTTCTGAATTTAATCTGCTTCCAGACTCTCTTCATCCACCCAACTCCTCTCGTTTTCTTCAGGTCAGAGGGATAACCATGGGAATCCATATGCATCTCAGTTTTGCCTGTCTCTTTATGAGGTACATGGAACATTCCTTGTTCCCAGCCCCATCCACAATTCCTTCTCCAGGATATTGATTATATCATCAGAGTCGCTTCCTTCTCTCACCTGGAATTGGAAAGGTTTGTCGATTTTGCTTCCAATTTCCATCTTGCTCTCACTTTCCCCGGTCCATCTCTGACTCCTCCCTTCCCTTCCCCAACATCTTGGTTTCCATTTCTGGGGGCTGGCCACCAATATCCACTACAAAGCCACCGACTCCCACAGTCAGCTTGACTATACATTCTCACACTCTGCTTCCGATAAACACTCTATTCCATTGTCCCAATTCCTCCATTTCCATCACATCTGTTCCGATGATGCCAATTTCAACAAAGGACCCTTTGTCCACGTTCTTCCTCATCAGAGGATTCCCCCACACCATTGTAGACAGGGCCCTCAGCCAGGTCTGACCCATCTCCCACATTTTGGGCTTCACCCCCTCTCTTCCCTCTCACAACATTGATAGAGTCCCACTCTTCCTTACTCACTATCCCAACAGCATCCATATCCAGAGGTTAATTTGCTGCCATTTCTGCTACCTCCAGTGAGATGCCACCACCAGACACATATTCCCCTCCCTCTCCCTTGTCAGCCTTCCACAGGGACTGTTCCCTCTGGGGCACCCTGGTTCACTCTTCCTTCACTCTTAATACCTCACTCCACAACCCGCAGCACTTTCCCCTACAACCACAGAAGATGCAACACCTGCCTGTTTACTTCCTCCCTCCTCAATATCCAAGGGCCTAAACACACCTTCCAGATGAAGTAGTGCTTTACCTGCATAGACTCTAACCTATTTCATTCGCTGCTCACAATGTGGTCTCTTCTACATTGGGGAAACAAAGGGTCGACTGGGTAACCACTTTGCAGAATATCTATGTTCTGTCCACAAAAAAGTTCCTGAGCTTCCAGCTCTTTGCCACTTCAACACGCCACCCTGTTCCTTGGCCAACATCTCTGTCTCAGGCTTGCTGCAGCCCTCCAAATGAAGTTCAGCACCTCATTTTCCACTTGGGAACTTGTCAGCCTTCTGGACTCAATCTCAAGTTCTACTGGTTTGGGTGTTTAGCTCTTCCATGTTCTTAGCCCAACCCCACACTTCAGACCTTGTTATCTTACAGTCTATTATTACAGACAACCCATTGTTAGTTACTAATAGTCCCCATTAACAGCTATTCACCCTTCAAGCTAGATCATTATCCACTCTTGTCTGTCCAACTGTTCTTCTCTCTCTTCATTTACTCCTTACCCCTCCTAACAAATCTATCTTCTGCATATAAATCAATATTTTGCTAGCTACTGTGCTTTTCTCTCCACAGAAGCTGCCAGATCTGCTGAGCTTTTCCAGCAATTTCTGTTTTTGGTTCTCTCCATCTAATCACCCTGGTTTCAAAATCTTACCTGAGTGAACACTTAAGCAAATATATCAGCAGGTAGTTTGTCTGCTCATTCAGCTAAAATTATATGAATTCATAGAAATGCTGCTTAACCTACCTGAAAAAAAAAATTCTGACCTCACTGGGGTAATCCACTGGAAAGCAAAGCTCCACTATTCCTAGGGACATCATAAGATATCACTGAAGTAAGCAAATTCTCCAACATATCTTAGAACATAGAACATTTCAGCACAGTACAGGCCCTTCGCCCCTCGATGCTGCGCCGCTCTGTGAAACCAATCTGAAACCCATCTAACCTCCACTATTCCATTCTTGTCCATATGCCTACCCAATGACCATTTAAAGTTGGAGAGTCCACAACTGTTGCAGGCAGTGTGTTCCATGTCCCTACTACTCACTGAGTAATGATACCACCTTGACATCTATCCTATACCTATCACCCCTCAATTTGACGCTATGCCTCCTCATGCTAGCCATCTTCCTTTTCAAAAAAAGAACAGAAACATATACTCAGAAAATAGGAGCTGGAGTAGGACAGTCAGCCTTTCCAGCCTGCTCCGCCATTCAATAAGATCATAGCTGATCCTTTTCCTCGATGTCATATCCCCACTTCCTCTCCACTCCCTATGATGTCTTAAAAATCTAAATGTTTATTTATCTCTGCCAGTGTAATACATTTATTTAAAATGGGAAGAAGACAAAAAAGTAACTATAAGCCAGTTCGTCAATTTATTGGTAAAGTCACAGATTTGTACAGTCATAAAGCTGTAAGCACAGAAACTGATCATTCAAACTGGTCTGCGCTCAATAGATATCCTAAACTGATCTAGTCCCATTTGGCCCCATACCCTCTAAATCTTCCTATTCATGTACCCATCCAGGTAACTTAAATGTTGTAATTGTACCTCCACCACTTCCTCTGGTAGTTCATTCCATACATTCACCACCCTCTGGATGAAAAAGTTGCCCTTCCTGAATAAACAAATCTGTTCATTCATTATGAGAGCTTGTTGTTTTTGAATTGCTGTCAAGTTTCCTATATTACAAAAGTGATACATTTCAAATGTACTGCAATAGTATAAAACACTGTTAGCTTGTGATTATGAAAGACACTGAAAAGAATTTTGCCCTCAATGGAGATGGCGAGACAAGGAACAAGAAGGGGATATAAATAGAATCATAAAATACCTGCAGTGTGGAAATTGGCTTTTTTGTCCATTGAGACCACACCGATTCTCCAAAGAGCATCCCACCCAGATCCAATCCCCTGTCCAAAGAGATACTTGGCCCCTTCTCACCACCTCACCAACTACATTCTGGGAAGAAGGCGTTCTTGAAACTTTCTTAACCTGCCATCAATTAGGCCAGTACTGGTCATTTTTTGGTCAATTAAGGGGCTCAATTTACCACTTTCTTAATTACCTCCATTCCTGCTGGGGCAAGCTGCCTATATAAGTCAAGTTGTTGGGGTGGAGAGTGGGGTGTTAAGACTGTAAGACCAGAAGACATAGGAGTGGAAGCAAGGCCATTCGGCCTATCGAGTCCACTCCTCCATTTAATCATGGCTGATGGGTACTTCAAGGGTTTAGATCAGAGTGGTGCTGGAAAAGCACAGCAGGTCAGGCAGCATCCGAGGAGCAGGAAAATCAATGTTTCGGGCAAAAGCCTGATGAAGGGCTTTTGCCCAAAGCGTTGATTTTCCTGTTCCTCGGATGCCGCCTGACCTGCTATGCTTTTCCAGCACCACTCTGACGTAAACTCTGGTTTCCAGCATCTGCAGTCCTCACTTTTGCCCTGATGGGTACTTCAATTCCACTTACTCACACTCTCCCTATAGTCCTTAATTCCTTGCGAGATCAAGAATTTATCAATCTCTGCCTTGAAGACATCCAACGTCCCGGCCTCCACTGCGCTCCGTGGCAATGAATTCCACAGGTCCACCACTCTCTGGCTGAAGAAATGTCTCCTCGTTTCCGTTCTAAATTGACCCCCTCTAATTTTAAGGCGATGCCCACAGGTCCTAGTCACCCTGCCTAACGGAAACAACTTCCCAGCGTCCACCCTTTCTAAGCCATTCATTATCTTGTATTAGATCTCCCCTCAACCTTCTAAACTCCAATGAATATAATCCCAGGATCCTCAGCCAATCATCCAATGTTAGGCCTACCATTCCAGGGATCATCCATGTGAATTTCCGCTGGACACACTCCAGTGCCAGTATGTCCTTCCTGAGGTGTGGGGCCTAAAACTGGGCACAGTATTCTAAGTGGGGCAGAACTAGAGCTTTATAAAGTCTCAGAAGCACATTTCTGCTTTTATATTCCAACTCTCTTCAGATAAATGACAATATCACATTCGCTTTCTTAATCATGGACTCAACCTGCAAGTTAACCTTTAGAGAATCCTTAACTGGCACTCCCAGATGCCTTTGTACTTTAGCTTCACGAAATTTCTCACTGTTTAAAAAATAGTCCATGCCTGTATTCTTTTTTCCAAAGTGCAAGACCTTGCACTTGCTCACGTTGAATTTCAACTGCCATTTCCTGGACCACTCTCCTAAATTGTAAATTGTTCTGCAACCTCCCCACCTCCTCAGTATTACCTGCTAGTCTGCATAGCTTCATATCATCGGCGAACTTTGCCAGAATGCCCCCTGTCCCTTCATCCAGATCATTAATATATAAACTAAACAGCTGCGGCGCCAACACTGAACCCTGCGAGACATCACTTGTCATCAACTGCCGTTCCAAAAAATAACCTTTTATCCCAACTTGCTGCCTTCTGTCAGACAGCCAATCCCTAATCCATGCCAGTAGCTCACTCGAACACCATGAGCCCTCACCTTACTCAGCAGCCTTCCGTGAGGCACTTATCAAAGGCCGTTTGAAAGTCTAGATAGATGACATCCACTGGCTTTCCCCGGTTTAACCTACTTATTTTCTCTTCAAAGGATTCTAACAGGTTTGTCAGGCACGACCTCCCCCTACTAAATCCATGCTGACTTGTTCTAATCTGACCCTGCACTTCCAAGAATTTAGAAATTTCATCCTTAATGATGGATTCCAGAATTTTACCCACGACCGAGGTTAGGCTAATCAGCCTATAGTTTTCTATCTTTTGTCTTGATCCTTTCTTGAACAAGGGAGTTACAACAAAAATTTTCCAATCATCTGGGACTTTCCCTGACTCCAGCGATTTTTTAAAGATCACAGTCAGCATCTCCGCTATTTCCCCAGCCACCTCTCTCAGAACTCTAGGATGTAGCCCATCAGGGCCAGGAGATTTATCGATTTTTAGACCTTTTAGCTTTTCTTTTTGTAATAGCTATCATACTCAACTCTGACCGTGACTTTCCTTATTTGTTGGTACATTACTCATGTCTTACACTGTGAAGACTGACGCAAAGTACTTATTACGTTTTTCAGCTATTTCCTTATCTCCCAGCACTAGCTTCGACCATCAGTTTGGAGCGGTCCAATTTCTATTTTTGCCTCTTGTTTGTTTCTTACTTATTGAAAGAAACTTTTACTATCATTTCTAATATTACTGGCTAGCTTATCTTCATATTTGATCCTCTTCTTCCTTATTTCTTTCTTTGTTTTTGTAATCTTCCCAATCTTCTGATTTCCCAGTGCTCTTGGCCACTTTATAGGCTCTCTCTTTTTCTTTGATATATTACCTGACTTCCTTTGTCAGCCATGGCTGTCTAACTCCTTCCCGGATAATCTTTCTTTTCTTTGGGATGAATCTCTGTACTGTGTCCTCAATTACACCCAGAAACTCCTACCATTGTTGCTTTACAGTCTTCCCCAATAGGCTCTGCTTCCTGTTGATTTTTGTCAGTTCCTCTCTCATGCCCCTGTACTTAGCTTTATTTAATTGTAACACCATTACATCTGATTTTGCCTTCTCTCTTTCAAACTGCAGGCTGAACTCTACCATATTATGATCGCTGCCTCCTAAGTGTTCCCTTACTTTAAGATCTTTTATAAAGTCTGGCTCATTATATAGAACTAAGTTCAGAATAGTCTGCTCCCTTGTGTGCTCCATTACAAGCTGTTCCAAAAAGCCATTCCTGTAAGCATTCCATGAAATCCCTTTCTTTGGACCCACCAGCATCATTATTCACCCAGTCCACCTGCATATTGAAGTACTCCATGATCACCATGACCTTGCCTTTCTGACATGCCCTATCTATTTCCTGGTACATCTTGTACTCCTGGTCCTGACCACTGCTGGGAGGTCTGTACATAACTCCCATTATGGTTTTTTTGCCTTTGTGGTTCCTCAACTCCACCCATAGAGACCCCACACCACGTGACCCTATATCATTCAGTGCCATAGATTTAATCTCATTCTTAACTAACTAGGCAACCCCGCCCCTCTGCCCATCTCCCTGTCTTTTCGATAAGTTAAACATCCTTAAACATCCTTGGATCACAAGTTTAAAGAGTTTAAAATTAGAGTTTATTAAAAAATATATAATAGCAGAACATTTAAGAATACATAAAATGATCAAGCATTATCAGCATGGCTTCATAAAGGGAAATAATTAGATTAGATTACCTACAGTGTGGAAACAAGTCCTTTGGCCCGACAAGTCCACACTGACCCTCCGGAGAGTAAACCACCCATTTCCCTCTGTCTAATGCACCTAACACTATGGGCAATTTTAGCATGGCCAATCTACCGAACCTGCACATCTTTGGACTATGGGAGGAAACCGGGGCAAACCCACGCAGACACTGGGAGAATGTGCAAACTCGGCACAGACAGTTGTCCGGGAGTGGAATAGAATCCAGGTCCCTGGCACTGTGAAGCTTCAGTGTTAACCACTGAGCCACCATGCCGCCATAATGCATGGCTTCTTCCGAGAATTCTTTGAGTAGGCAAAAAAACTAGCAGAATAGCTAAAGATCTGAATTTGGTGACAAGTCAGTAAGGTTGTGTATTCAGTTCCTGGAATATTATCTGTTGTTGATAAGTTTGATTTAGTTGACAAGGTACACAATAGCAGGGGAATTTGGCCCATGGAATTATTCTCCTGCAATGTGTGCAAAACTACAGACACTTCCAGAGTCCATGGTGACTATGTATGTAGAAAGCATGTTCAGCTGCAGCTCTTTATTTGCCGCATGGGACACCTGAAGCTGATGGACTCACTATGGAGCATCTATGAGATTGAGAATGTCATGGATGCCACATGTAACAAGTTGGTCACACCACCAGTATGGGCCACACAGACAGAGAAGAGTTGGGTCTGCAGCAGGAAGATATTAAGCATGGGCAGGCAATGCTAGAATCCCCTCTGGCTCTTGCCCTGTCAAAGGGGTATAATATTTTGGATACTATTAGATGGGAGATTGCATTCTAGGGAAAACTGACAAGGATCAGTGACACCACAACTGACATTGTTGGACAGCCGGGAGGGACAAAGTTTGGGTGAGCAGTAGTGGGCGGCACGGTGGCACAGTGGTTAGCACTGCTGCCTCACAGCGCCAGAGACCTGGGTTCAATTCCCACCTCAGGCGACTGACTGTGTGGAGTTTGCACATTCTCCCCGTGACTGCGTGGGTTTCCTCCGGGTGCTCCGGTTTCCTCCCACAATCCAAAAATGTGTAGGTTAGGTGAATTGGCCATGCTAAATTGCCCGTAGTGTTAGGTGAAGGGGTAAATGTAGGAGAATGGGTCTGGGTGGGTTATGCTTCGGCGGGTCGGTATGGACTTATTGGGCCGAAGGGCCTGTTTCCACACTGTAGGTAATCTAAAAAATAGTGCTAGAGGATTCTACCATCAGGGACACAGATAGGCATTTCTGTGGACACAAACAAGACTCCAGAATGGTGTATTGCCTCTCTGTACAAGGATGTCCTTGAGTGGAAACAGGATATTCTGAAAGATGAGGGTGAGCAGCCAATGGTTGTAGTCTATATTGGTATTAATGACATAGGGACAAAGAGAGATGAGTTCCTAAACAGGGAGTTCAGCAAGGTGGGTAGGAAGCTGAAATGCAGGACCTCTATGGTTGTTATCTTAGGAGGATTATTCAAAGTGCTATATGCCAGTGAGTCGAAGAGTGTGGTGCTGGAAAAGCACAACCAGTCAGGCAGCATCTGAGGAGCAGGAGAGTCAACATTTCGAACTTCATCAGGAATGAGGGGAAAACCCAAGGGGGCTGAGAGATAAATAAGAGGGGGTTGGGCTGGGGGAAGGTAGCTGGGAATGCGATAGGTAGATGAAGGTGGGGGTGAAAGTGATATGTCAGAGAGGAGGATGGAGCAGATAGGTGGGAAGGAAGATGGATGGGTAGGACAGTTCAAGAGGACGGTGCAGAGTTGAAAGGTTGGATCTAAGATATGGTGGGGGAGGGGAAATGAGGAAACTGGTGAAATCCACATTGATCCCAGATGGTTGGAGGGTCCCAAGGCGGCAGATGAGGCGCTCTTCCTCCAAGGGGTCAGTTGGCTAGAGTTTGGTGCTGGAAGAGGACAGGAGGGAGAGTTAAAGTGTACTGCCACAGGGCAGTGGAGTTGTTTCATGCAGGTGTCTCAGAGGTTCTCTGAAACATTCCACATGTTGGCATCCTGTCTCCCCAAAGTAGAGGAGACCACATCGAGAACAACGAACACAGTACATGACATGTGTTGAAGTACAGGTAAATCTCTGTCATATGTGGAAGGATCCTTTGGGATCTTGGATGATGGTGAGAGGGAGGTATGGGCATAGGTTTTGCACTTCTTGCGATGGCAGGAAGGTGCCATGAGTGGAGAGTGGGTTGGTGTTAGACGTGGACCTAACAAGGAATTGCGGAGGGAATGGTTTCTCCAGAACACAGATAGAGGTGGGGAGGAAAATATATCCATGGTGGTGGGGTCTATTTACAGGTGGCAGAAGTGGCAGAGGATGATGCAATGTATCCGGAGGTTAGAGGCCTCCTTCTTCAAAGATCGCAATTTCCCCTCCCACATGGTCAATGATGCCCTCCAGCACATCTCCTCCACTTCCTGCACCTCTGCCCTTGAACCCATCTCTCCAATCGCAAGGAGGACAGAATCTGCGTGGTCCTCACCTTCAACCCCACCAATCTCTAGGTACATCGCATCATCCTCTCCCATTTCTGCCAACTATAAACAGACCCCATTACCAGGGATACATTTCTCTCCCCACCCCTAACTGCATTCCAGATAAGGAAAATCCCAAGGTGGTTTAGAGCAAGAGTGTACCTATATGCATGGAGCTGGAGGAAGTGGGCGAGGTCCTTAATAAATAAATTTGGGCGGCACAGTGGCACAGGTGGGCGGCACGGTGGCACAGTGGCACAGGTGGGCGGCACGGTCGCACAGTGGTTAACACTGCTGTCTCACAGTGCCAGAGACCCGGGTTCAGTTCCCGCCTCAGGCAACTGACTGTGTGGAGTTTGCACATTCTCCCCGTGTCTGCGTGGGTTTCCTCCGGGTGCTGCGGTTTCCTCCCACAGTCCAAAAATGTGCAGGTTAGGTGAATTGGCCGTGCTAAATTGCCCGTAGTGTTAGGTAAGGGGTAAATGTAGGGGTATGGGTGGGTTGCGCTTCGGAGGGTAGATGTGGACTTGTTGGGCCGAAGGGCCTGTTTCCACACTGTAACGTAATCAAATCTAATCTAATGTACTTTGCATTGATAGTCACAAAGGAAAAGAACATGATGGATGTTGAGTCTTGATACGGTATGTTGATACTCTAATGCATGTAAATATAACTACAAAGTTACAACTACTACAGAGACATGCTTCAGAGAGGGACAAGACTGGCAGATTGACATTCCAATGTACAAATGTTTCAGGCAAGATAGAGAGAGATGTTAAAGAGTTTAGGGAGTTGCAATACTGATAAAGAAGGATATCATAGCTATACTGAGGAAGGACACCTTGGGGTGACTCACATGGGTAGACCTCATTAATGGGAATCACTTTGATGAGATTGTACTGCAGGTCTTCCAACTGCCTGAGGATGATAGACAAACAAATGAATGGGCAGATTATGGAAAATTGTAAGAACAACAGGGCTTGTTATCATGGGTGATTTTAATTTCCCCGATATTGACTGGGACGTCCTTTGTGCCAGGAACTTGGATAGGGGATAGAATTTGTTAGGCGTGTCCAGGATGGTTTTTTGAAATAATACGTAAATAGTCCAACTTGGATGAGGCTTACTAGAACTAGTATTAGGGAATGAAAATAATGGATATTTCAGTGGGGGAGTATTTCTAGAATAGTGACCATAATTCTTTAAGTTTTAAGTTACTTATGGATAAGGATAAGAGTAGTCCTCAGCTGAAAGTACTAAACGGGTGGAAGGCTAACTGCCACAATATTTGGTAAGGACTGGGAATGTAGATGGCTTGAGCAGGATTATTTAAGGGTCGATCAGCATCTGGCACTTGGGAATCTTTTAAAAGCCATTTGATTAGAGTTCAGGACCAAGATGTTCCTGTGAAAATGAAGGTTAAGGATGGCAAGATTTGGGAACCTTGGACAAAAGAAATTGAGAGCTTAGCCAAGAATAAAAAAAAGGAGGCAAACATAAGGACTAGGAAATCAAAGATAGACAGAGTCACAGAAAAAAAAGGTTGCAGGTAAGAACTCAAACAATGAATCTTGAAGGCTAAAAGGGGCCATTTCTTTGCCTGTCTTTGGCAAACAGGATTAAGGAAAATATCAAGCTGTTTTCTAAAAAGATTAAGGTACAAGCATATAGCTAGGGACAGGACAGATTCATTCAAGGTCAAAGCAGGGAACTTATGTGTGGAGCCACAGGATGTGGGCGATGTCCTTTTGCACAGGTATTTACAAAGGAGAAGAACGTGGTGGATGGTGAGTTACAGGGGGGCTATGTTGATATTCTATGCTATGCCAATATAAAAAAAGGTGTTGGGTGTTTTGAAAAGCATTAAGGTAGTCAAGTGCCAAAGACCTGTCGGAATGCTGAGAGATGCATGTGAGGAAATTGGGGCCTTGAGTGAAATCTTTGCATCCACCTTAGTCACAGGAGAAGTCCCAGAGAACTGGAGAATAGCCATTGTTGTTCCTTTGTTTAAGAAGGGCAACAGGAATAATCCAGGAATTACAGGGTGAGCCTTATATGGTAGGGAAATTATTGGAGAAGAATCTTAGGGACAGGATTGACTCACATTTGGAAAAATAGGCACCTATTACTGATAGGCAGCCTGGCTTTGTGCAGGGAAAGTAGAGTCTCACAAGTATGTTTGCGTTTTTTGAGGAGCTGACAAAGATGATTGATGAGGGCAGGGCAGTGGATATTGTCTACATAGATTTTGGCAAGGCCTTTGACAAGGTCCCTCCTGGAAGCCTGATACAAAAAGGTGAAGTCACATGGGTCCACAGTAAGCTGGATACAGAACTGGCTTAGATATACAAAATAGAGAGTAGCAGTGGAAAGGAGTTTTTTCTGACTAGAGATCTGTGGCCAGTACAAGCCAATGCACAATTTATTCTGCCAAAAGAATTGGAAAGAGAAAAGTAATGTGACAGAGCATTTGCACAAGCTAAAGAGACTTTGTTAAAGTTAGAAGCCCTGACCCCCTTTGACCTAAAGTTACCTATCCAACTAGCATGCAATGGAGTGGGAGCAGTTGTTTGTCACCCATTACCCAATGGTGTAGAGAAGTCAATAGCTCTTGCATCAAGCTCTTTAAAAAAGAGAAGCAAACTATATACAGATAGAAGAAGAAGCTCTAGGAATCATTTTTGGCATTACATGATATCACTGATACCTGCATTGCTGGAAATTTACCCTACTAAAAGATATTAAACCTTTGAGCACAATATTTGGGCCTCAGACAGGGATACCTCTCTAGCATTGAACCATATGCAGAGGTATGCATTGTTGCTGTCAGTTCATACTTACATAATGAAATTATCAGCAAAACAACTTACATGTGAAATGTTGACAGGTTCTCAGAATTATCTTTGCCAAATGATGACAACAAACAGAGGGAGGAATTGGCTAAAATAGACTTTGGATTCCAGCAACTACAGGTTTTTTTTGTCTCTAAAGTAGACTGGAAGCAAAGACTTCATGGAAGGGACAGTTGACAAAGGGTGGAAGACTTTCAAAGCAATTTTTCGAAGTGCTCAGCAAAAGTACTGGGTGACCGCCATATCCACGGAGTCAGTTTCTGCGGTTTACTGCAGCCCAAACATATTACATGGAACATTCCATTACAGGGACCGGGGGCTGCCAGGGAGATAAATTTCCCATTTAAATTAATGGGTTCATCACTATCGGTGGTTTTGGGCTTCCATGGTAGGTCTTGGAACGTATTCCCCATGAGTACAGGGGGGACTACTGTATATACCAGTAAAAAATTGAAGGACTATAGGAAAGGGGGTAATCTGCCATAGGTCTCTAAGGCAATAAGGGAGGCTATCAAATTGAAAGAGATGGCATACAAAGTGGCCAAGATAAGCAGGAAATTAGAAGATTGGGAAAACTTTTAAATGTCAAGAGAAAGTCACAAAAAAAGGTATAAAGAAAAATATGATAGTTTACTCTCATAATCTATCTAAGAATATAAATATAGAAAGCACGAGTTTCTATAAATATATAAAACGAAAAAGAGTGGCTAAGGTAAATATTCCACCTTGAGAGAATGAGAAGAAGGATTTACTAATGGGATATAAGGAAATGGCCAAGGCACTGACCAAGTATTTTGCATCAGTCTTCACAGTAGAGGACACTAATACCATGCTAGTAATCGACAAGGAGACAAAGATGGGTGAGGACCTGGAAATAATTATCATCATGAAAAAAGTAATGTTGGGCATGCTAATGGAGCTAAAAGGTAGAAAAATCTCGAGGCCCTGATGGAAGACATCCTAGGTGCTAAAAGAGGTGGCAGGAGAAATAGCAATACACTTGTGATAATTTTCCAACATCAAATATGACGCCAGTGTTAAAAAAAAAAGGAGGTAGACAAAAGATTGGGACATATAGACTAGCTAGCTTAACTTCTGTAGTGGGGAAATACTTTAATCTATTATCAAGGAAGAAATAGCAAGGCATCTAGATAGAAATTGTCTTGTTGAGCAGACACAGTATGGGTTCATGAAAGGCAGATCATGCTTAAGTAATGTACTGGAACTCTATGAAGATATTACAAGCATGGTGGATGATGGGGACCCAGTAAATGTGGTGCATCTAGATTTCCAAAAGGCATTCAATAAGGTGACAATCAAAAGCCTGCTGCGTAAGAAAAAGATGCATTGTATTATGTGCAACATATTAGCATGGAAAGAGGATTAGTTATAGAGTCAGAGTCATGGAGTCATGGAAACAGACCCTTCAGTCCAACTTGTCCATGCCGACCAGATAACCAAATCTAATCTAGTCCCATTTGCCAGCACTTGGCCAATATCCTTTCAAACCTTCCCTCTTCATATACCCTTCCACATGTCTTTTAAATGCTGTAACTGTATAAGCATCCACCACTTCCTCTGGCAACTCATTCCATACACATACTACCCTCTGTGTGAAAAGGTTGCCCCTTAGGTCTCTTTTATATCTTTCCCCTCTCACCCTAAACCTATGCCCTCTAGTTCTGGACTCTCCCACACCAAGGAAAATACTTTGTCTATTTAGGTAAAAACAATGGCTGCAGATGCTGGAAACCAGATTCTGGATTAGAGGTGCTGGAAAAGCACAGCAGTTCAGGCAGCATCCGAGGAGCAGTAAAATCTTGTCTATTTATCCTATCAATGCCCCTCATGATTTTGTAAACCTTTATAAGGTCATCCCTCAGCATCCAACGCTCCAGAGAAACAGCCCCAGCCTATTCAGCGTCTCCCTACAGCTCAAATTCTCCAATCCTCGCTACATCCTTGTAAATCTTTTTTGAACCCTTTGACGTTTCACCACATCCTTCCAAAAGGAGACCAGAATTGCATGCAATATTCCAAACATGACCTAACCAATGTCCTGTACAGCCGCAATATGAACTCCCAACTCCTAAACTGAATGCTCTGACCAGTAAAGGAAAGCATACCAAATGCCTTCTTCACTTTCATATCTACCTGCAACTAACTGACAGGAAGCAAAGATAAATGAGTGCTATTCTGGTTGGCAATCAGTAACTAGTGTTGTGCCTCAGGAATTAGTGTTGGGACCGCAATTATTCACAATTTACTTATATGATTCAGAGTTGGGGACCACGTCTAGTGTCTCAAAGTTTGCAGATGACACTAAGATGAGTGGTAGAGCAAAGTGTACAGAGGACTGTAAAACTTTGCAGACGGAAATTGTTTAAGTAAGTGGGCAAAGGTCTGGCAGATGGAGTACAATGTTGATAAATGTGAAGTCATCCATTTTGGTAGGAACAACAGTAAAAAGGACCATTTGAATGGTAAAATATTGCACCACGCTGCTGAGCAGAGGGACCTGGGTGTCCTTGTGCATAAATCATAGAAGGCTGGTCTGCAGGTACAATAACTAATTAAGAAAGCAAATGAAATTTTTTGCTTCATTGCTAAAGGGATTGAGTTTAAAAGCAGGGAGGTTATGTTGCAGATGTATAGGATGCTGATGAGGCCACGCCTGGAGTAGTGTTTACAGGTCTGGTCTCCTTACCTGGGAAAGGATATCCTGGCACTGGAGAGGGTGTGCAGAGAAGGTTCACTGGCGTGATTCTGGAATTGAGAGGGGTTGGCTTATGAGGAGATACTGAGTTCAAAGTTTGTGCGAAGATTTGTAGCTCGGGTGCTCGTTGTTGTGGTTCTGTTCGCCGAGCTGGAAGTTTTTGTTGCAAACGTTTCGTCCCCTGGCTAGGCGACATCATCAGTGCTTGGGAGCCTCCTGCGAAGCGCTTCTTTGATGTTTCCTCCGGTGTTTATAGTGGTCTGTCCCTCTGCCATAACGGCACACAAACCAACAGCCACGCTCAGACAACAACTCACCAAAACAAAGGACCCAATACCCAACATGAGCAAGACGAATGTAGTGTACAAAATACCATACAAGGACTGCACAAAACACTATATAGGACAAACAGAAAGACAGCTAACAATCCGCATACATGAACATCAACTAGCCACGAAACAACACAACCAGCTATCCTTAGTAGCCACACACACAGACAACAAGCAACATGAATTCGACTGGGACAACACTACTATCATAGGGCAAACCAGACAGAGAACAGCCAAGGAAGTCCTAGAGGCATGGCATGCATCCACAAACTCCATCAACAAACAATTCCTAGAGGCATGGCATTCATCCACAAACTCCATCAACAAACAATTCCTAGAGGCATGGCATTCATCCACAAACTCCATCAACAAACAATTCCTAGAGGCATGGCATTCATCCACAAACTCCATCAACAAACAATTCCTAGAGGCATGGCATTCATCCACAAACTCCATCAACAAACACATCAACCTGGACCCAATATACCAACCACTACAGCGGACAGCTGAAACTGACAACCGGAAGCGGCAGGGACAGACCAATATAAACACCGGAGGAAACATCAAAGAAGCGCTTCGCAGGAGGCTCCCAAGCACTGATGATGTCGCCTAGCCAAGGGACGAAA
>NC_057712.1:134133460-134146031 GCF_004010195.1 Chiloscyllium plagiosum
ATACCCAACATGTGCAAAACTAATGTAGTGTACAAAATCCTATGCAAGGACTGCACTAAACACTATATAGGACAGGCAACATGAATTCGACTGGGACAACACTACTATCATAGGGCAAGCCAGACAGAGAACAGCCAGGGAATTCCTAGAGGCATAGCATTCATCCACAAACTCCATCAACAAACACATCGACCTGGACCCAATATACCAACCACTACAGCGGACAGCTGAAACTGACAACCGGAAGCGGCAGGGACAGACCACTATAAACACCGGAGGAGCCACCCGGGTGTTTTCCTATCTTCCTGGTGGTGGAAATTGAATAAAGATTCGTGCACTTTGTGTCTTTCACTGTGTCTCACACCTGCACACACACACCATGGGTGCTGGGGATAAAATAAGCACTACCGCACTTAGGTGGTATTGTGGGGGTTAAAAAAGAAAGGGGAAAAAGAAAAAAAATTTAAAAAAATTTAAAAAATTAAAAAAAATAAACACCGGAGGAAACATCAAAGAAGCGCTTCGCAGGAGGCTCCCAAGCACTGATGATGTCGCCTAGCCAGGGGACGAAACGTTTGCAACAAAAACTTCCAGCTCGGCGAACAGAACCACAACAGATACTGAGTAGACCGGGATTATATCATTGGAAGTTAGAAGATTGAGGGAGGATCTTGTGGCAACATATAAAATCATGAAGGGAATAGGTAAGATAGAAGTAGAGGGAATGTTTCCACTGGCAAGTGAAACTAGGACAAGAGGGCATAGCCTCAGAATTAGTGACAGCAGATCTAGGATTGAATTGGGAAGGATCTTGTTCACCTAAAGGGTTGTGAATCTGTGGAATTCCATGCCCAGTGAAGTAGTTGAGGCTTCCTCATTGAATACTTTTAAAGCTAAGATAGTTACTTCCTTTACTGTTTAAAATTAAAGGTTATGGCGAGAGGATGGGTTAGTGGAGCTGAGGCCACAAAAGGGTCAGCCACAATCCTATTGGATGGTGGAGCAGGCTTGAAGGACCCACTCATGCTCCTAGTTCTTGTGTTCTTACTGGACATTTTTGGCAAGAAGTAGATTAGAAATAATCCACTATCAAACGTGTTGAATATGGTGCTTCGTGGCAAGATCACAGGAACAATCCCAGACTGAAATCACATGTCACAATGATGCTAGAACTATCCATAAAAGCAGGTTGACTTTTGAGGGGAATAAGGGTAATTACTCCACTACAGCTAAGGAAACGTGTTAAATCAACTACATGGAGGTCAATTAGTTTAGTTGGCTGGATGGCTAGTTTGCAATGATGCCAAAAGCAGGTGTTTATTTCCCACTCCAGCTGAGGTTTTCATGAAGGACACTCCTTCTGGACGTAAGCTTGCTTGCTGAGCTGGAAGATTTGTTTTCAGACATTTCATCACCATACTAGGCAACATCTTCAGTGTGGAGAAAGTGAGGTCTGCAGATGCTGGAGATCAGAGCTGAAAATGTGTTGCTGGAAATGCACAGCAGGTCAGGCAGCATCCAGGGAACAGGAGAATCGACGTTTCGGGCATAAGCCCTTCTTATGCCCGATTCCTGAAGATGGGCTTATGCCCGAAACGTCGATTCTCCTGTTTCCTGGATGCTGCCTGACCTGCTGCACTTTTCCAGCAACACATTTTCAGCAACATCTTCAGTGTGCCTCCAAATGAAGCACTAGTGGTGTAGCCCACTTTCTGTGTATATGTTTGAGTTTCCTATAGTCGGTGATATCATTTCCTGTGGTGATATAATTTCCTATGGTGATGTCATTTCCTGTTCTTTTTCTCAGGGGATGGTAAATGGGATCCAGGTCAATGTGTTTGTTGATAGAGTTCCAATTGGAACACATTAACTTGGATCCCATTTACCACCCGAAGAAAACAAACAGGAAATGACATCACCATAGGAAATTATGCCTCTACAGAAAATGAGTCACCAACCATAAGAAACTCAAACTTCCTAATCCTCTGGTTTCTCACTGCCCTTTGCCACATTATTTGTTTTCTCTTTTGTTTTTATGCTGTTCCTGACTTCCCTAGTCAGCCACAGATGCCTCATCCTCCTTTTAGCATGCTTCTTTTCCCTAGGGATGAATTTTTGCTGTTTCCTGAATCACTTCCAGATAATCTTGCCATTGCTGTTCCATTGTCTTTCCTGCTAGGCTCCTCTCCCAGTCAATTCTGGTCAGCTCTTCCCTCATGAATCTATAATTACCTTTATTTAACTATAATACATTACATCGGATTTCAGCTTCCTCTTCAATTGCAGAGTAAATTCTATCAGATTATAGTCACTGCCTCCTAAGGGTTCAGTCACCTTAAGTCCCTTATCAAGTCTGTCTCATTGCACAACACTAAATTCAGAATTGCCTAAATCCAAAAGGTGCTCCAAAAAGCCACCTCGTAGACATTCCTCAAATTCCCTTTGTTGCGATCCATTACCAACGTAATCTTCCCAGTCCACCTGCATATTGACATCCCCATGATCACTGTAACTATGCCTTTCTTGCATGCCTTTTCTATCTCCTGAGTATCCCGACTAATGTTTGGAAGCCTGTACATAAGTACCTGACCGTACTTCGTTTGTTGCTATTGATTTACATTTATTTCCTAGTTATAAGGCAACCCCACCCCGTCTGTCTTTTTGATGGGATGTATATCCTTGGATATTTAGCTCACAGTCCTGATCCCCTTTCAGCCACATCCCCATGATGCCCAACACATCATACCTGCCGATTCCAATCTATTCTGTAAGCTCATTGACCTTATTACATGTACTGAGTTCATTCAGATATGACACCTTCAGTCCTGTATTTACTGTCCCTCTTCTCATTGTCCCTTTATGGGGTGTGTTTGAAATTTGTTTCTGAACCCTTTTCAAACACTCAGTCCTACTTTGTGTCCTGGAGGCTTTAATAACATCTCCTGAGTTCTCATAGAACATAGAACATAGAACAATACAGCACAGAACAGGCCCTTCGGCCCACGATGTTGTGCCGAACATTTGTCCTAGCTTAAGCACCCATCCATGTACCTATCCAATTGCCGCTTAAAGGTCACCAAAGATTCTGACTCTACCACTCCCACAGGCAGCGCATTCCATGCCCCCACCACTCTCTGGATAAAGAACCCACCCCTGACATCTCCCCTATACCTTCCACCCTTCACCTTAAATTTATGTCCCCTTGTAACACTCTGTTGTACCCGGGGAAAAAGTTTCTGACTGTCTACTCCATCTATTCCTCTGATCATCTTATAAACCTCTATCAAGTCACCCCTCATCCTTCGCCGTTCCAACGAGAAAAGGCCTAGCATTCTCAACCTATCCTCGTACGACCTATTCTCCATTCCAGGCAACATCCTGGTAAATCTTCTCTGCACCCTCTCCAAAGCTTCCACATCTTTCCTAAAGTGAGGCGACCAGAACTGCACACAGTACTCCAAATGTGGCCTAACCAAAGTCCTGTACAGTTGCAACATCACTTCACGACTCTTGAATTCAATCCCTCTACTAATGAACGCTAATACACCATAGGCCTTCTTACAAGCTCTATCCACCTGAGTGGCAACTTTCAAAGACTCCTTGCTTTTCTTTATTTTTCATGCTTTTCCATGCACTTGAATCCACCACTGACAGATGTTGGATTCCAGCTTCTGGAGGTTTTTTTTTGTCTCTAAGATGTTTCCCATTGGCGATTATACTTCTTGGAGTTTTTCCCTTCTCTTCCTGCCCACCACCACCACCCCCCCCCACCCCGATTTTAGATAAAAGTCCTGTTGACCACCTTATTTACCCTTTTCACTAGAACATTGGTTCCAGCTCAGTTCAAGTAGAAACCATCCCAATGGTACAGATCTATCCAGTTCCAATACTAATGCCAGTGTCCTCTGAAAAGGAAACCCCCCTTTCCCACATCACTCTTTTAGCTACATGTTTACTTCCCTTGTTCTTGCATCCCTATGCTAATGTGCACGTGGAGATTATAACCCTTGAGAACCTAGTCCCTGATAATCCCTAAACAGTTCCCTTTCCTCATCTTGCCTATGTTGTTTGTCCTGATGTGGTTCACAACAACTGGATCCTCCCCCTCCCTCTCCAATGGCCTTCCAAGCTGGTCAGAGTAGTCTCTCACTCTGGCAATGGGTAGGCAACATACCAAGCAAGACTCTTGATCCTGCTAACAGGGGATGCTAGCTATTCCCCTAATTATAGAATCCCCTACAACTACCACTTATCGTTTTGCTCACCCCTCTCGAATGGCCTCCTGTACCACAGTGCTGTGATTAGCTGGCTTATCCTCCTTACAGCTCTGTTCCTCATCCACACAGGGAGCAAGGACTTTGTACCCATTGGATAAGGTCAAGAGCTGAGGTTCCTCTGTTCATGAATACATGATCCCTCTACCTGCCTCACTTGCAGTCACACCCTGTTGTTTCTAGTCACTGACTGAACTTGAGGTATTTAATCCACCAGGTGTGACCACCTCCTGAAAAAAAGCTTCCAGCTAACTCTCCACCTTTCAGATGTGCCGCAATGTCCGAAGCTTGGACTCTACATCATTAATTCTGAGCCAAAGTTCCTCCAGCAACCAATACTTGCTGCAGATGTGGTCATTGCAGTTCACAATGGGATCAGCCAGCCATCATACATCACCTGCCCAGCTATTTCTATTTAGTTTAGTTTATCGATTAGTTAGTTAATCCATGGTTAGTTAATTATTTATTAATTAGATTTGCAGTTTATTTTTAAATTTAGGACATATTCCTACCAGTCAATCAGGTCACAGTCCTCCTATGACATCACTTTTTCAGTTTGGTTTCAGTTCCTCTTCTGACTCCACTCCCTAGAAATAAGGTTGCAAATGCCTGTTTCGGCTATGAGGAGAGTTCATACCCTGGGAAGTCTATTTACATCTGGTTTGAAACAGTTAAATTGCTTATCAATATTAAAATCAGGATCAGTCAAAATAGCCATCTGGTTCTTTTGGAGGTTGATATCAGCGCAGTCATATACATCAGTGATTACAGAACCAGTTTATAAACTACTTTCGCTCTGGACTCTAGGCCTTTGCTTTATGTAAGGCTTCAGCTAGGCTGAGAACCAATATTGGGTAACCTTTTACAGATTAAGGGCATAAAACTTTGGTTTCAGCTTTAATGAGATGCAGCTGATTCAGTAACCAGTGATTATAGTGAAAGGCTCAGGCTCACGTTTGGATGAGGCCAAATTTGTTGTGAGAGATTCACCTACATTGACTCAACATCTTTCATTCAGAAAATGCCTGACTCACCGAAGTCCTAATTAAATACTTGGATGTCATCTAGAAAGATTTTGCGACTATCAGAAGCAACGACATGTTTAGTTGTTGACCAAGAAGCAATTCCAGGATTGTGCAAGGCCCACCTAGTGCCATTTGCCTTACGGGTAAAAGTAGAGGCAGAAATGAGAAGGCTGGAAAGTGAAGGAATCATCAAACCTTTCCAGTTTAAAACTGGTAGGACCAGTTCTACCAACTTTGAAACCTGATGGGTCAGTTCACTTTTGCAGGGATTTTAAACAGATGGCAAACCTCTTTTCGCAGCTAGATACATATCCAAACCCTCACATAGAGGATTTATACTCAAATTTGTGCTGTTCTTCACAAAGCTGAAAATAAGCTACATTTACTTGCACTTGTGTTGAGAAGACGATTCCCAGAAGTATGCTACAATTAAAAGCCGCAAGGGTTTGTGCCAATATGAGACTGCCATTTGGGGTATTGTCAACCTGTTCAAGTTTTCAATGGATGATATAGAGAACATTTTGCAAGGTCTAGCTCAAGTCACTGTTTCCCTAGATAATGTCCTGATAACAGGGCAAACTAATAAGGAGAACTTGGATATCATACTATAGCATTTTTCCAAGGCAGGCATACCCCTAAGAAAGGAAAATGTGACTTACTTAGGCTAGAGTCAACACGACTGGATTACACCCATTGGAAGATAAAGTGAGGGCAATCAAAGATGCCTGGCTCCCACACCTGTGCACGAGCTTAGGTTCTTTCTTGGGCTGGTAAACTATTATAGAAAGCTCCAACACAATCTGGCCTCTATCCTAACACCTTTGCATCAACTCCTAAAAAGGGGTCAGCCTTGGAAATGGTCACATAGACAAGCCCTAGTACTTGAAGTAAAGAAACAACTATAATTCCAAGAAAGATCTGGTATTGACATGCGATGCCTTCCCATACAGCACTGGGATGGTATTATCTCATAGGTGGCCCACTGAAGCAAAATGCCCAATAGCTTCTGCATCCAGGACTTTGACCAATGCAAAGCATAAATACGCCAGATAGAGAAAGAATTGGTGGTCATATTTAGAGTCAGGAAGTTCCACCAATACCTTTATGGATGAAAATTCATAATAATCACAGACCAAAGACCCCTACTTGGTCTACTTAAAGAAGACAAGACAGTGATGCCCATAGTTTCAGACTGCATTCAGCGGTAGGCTCAAATACTAAGTGCTAAAAAGTAAAATTTAGAGCACCATCCAAGAGGCCAAGTAGTGAATGCAAATGCATTGATCCCCTTACCATTAACAGATACATGGGAGGTACCACCAGCGGTGCAAGAGCCTATAACGATATTAAAATTTTCTAGAAACACTCCCAACTAACAATATCAGACTTCAGATGCATTTTCCATGGAAGCAGGAAAATGTCTCTGATTTATCAATTCAAACGTCATAACTCATAGCAACTGCTTCAGGAAAGGTAACTGGTGTCCTTGTGATGTACTTCTAGCCCTTACCTGCTCAGTTACCCGAGAACCAATCAGCTTCACGTGCATATAACTCCTGGACTCCGGATCGTCTGCACATTACAGGAACCCATAGATACAAAGGGTTCATAATATGTTTTCAATAATTTGCTGTGAAATGATGCAACCTCCCGGTAAATCCTTGTTTTTAACAAGCAATTCTTTCTCCTTACAGTCCACAGTTTGTAAAAACATAGAAAATTTTAAAATACGGTTTTTAATTGCCTCCTTATGTCAGGGGCCTTGAGAGACTTTATCAAATGCCTTTTGGAAATCCAAATATTGCTGCAGGGTCCAAAATATGGCAAACTTATGTCACTCTCTCTTTCTCTCACTCCTGAGAAGTAATCAAACTGCAGGAGACAGTTAGTTGTTTTATTCCACCAGTTGCTATCAGCAAATGTTTTTAACCATCAACTGAAACTTTTCAATTAGTATGCAACTGCCCCATTTCTTCCATCAAGAATTTAAAGAATCTGGAAATAAAGAGATCAGAGAACAGATCGTCTTGAGAAGCAAACCGGACATAAATAAGATTTTCTCACATTTGGAGAAGAATGGATTTATTAGGTAGAGTCAGCATGGTAGGAGTGTTCTTGTCTCAAACTTCATTGAAAATTTTGAGGAATTTGGAAGGGTTTTTTTTTCTGCTGGTGGTGTGTCATCAGCGGTGTTCCACAAGGATCAGTGCTGGAATGTGTGTTTATAACATATTTATAAAACTTTTTCCGGTAAAAAATGCAGGTACTCTGATTAATTAATAAGTTTGCAGATGGCATGAAAATTGGTGGAGCCATGCAAAGTGAGGAAGGTTATCACCAGATACATTTTGAGAGGTCAAATGCAAGTGTAAAGTAAATCATAAATGGCAGGACCCTTAGGAGCTCTGAAATACAGAAAAATCTTACAGTCCAATTCCACAGTCCCCAAAGTAGTAACGTAAGAAGATAAAGGGTGGTGGTGGAGGGTTGTTTTTCAGACTGGAGGCCTGTGACCAATGGAGTGCCATAAGGATCGGTGCTGGGTCCATTACTTTTCATCATTTACATAAATGATTTGGATGTGAGCATAAGAGGTACAGTTAGTAAATTTGCTGATGACACCAAAATTGGAGGTGTAGTGGACAGCAAAGAAGGTTGGGAGGTCATGTTGCGGCTGTACAGGACATTGGTTAGGCCACTGTTAGAATGTTGTGTGCAATTCTGGTCTCCTTCCTATCAGAAAGATGTGAAACTTGAAAGGGTTCAGAAAAGATTTACAAGGATGTTGTCAGTGTTGGAGGATTTGAGCTATAGGGAGAGGTTGAATAGGCTAAGGCTGTTTTCCCTGGAGTGTCAGAGGCTGAGAGGTGACCTTATAGAGGTTTATAAAATGATGAGGGACATGGATAGGACAAATAGACAAAGTCTTTTCTTTGGGGTGGGGGAGTCCAGAACTAGAGGGCATAGGTCTCTTTTATATCTTTTCCCCTCTCACCCTAAACCTATGGGGCAACTTTTTTACTCAGAGGGTGGTACGTGTATGGAATGAGCTGCCAGAGGAAGTGGTGGAGGCTAGTACAATTGTAATATTTAAAAGAAATCTGGATGGGTATATGAATAGGAACGGTTTGGAGGGATATGGGCCAGGTGCTGGCAGATGGGACTAGACTCGGTTCGGATATCTGGTCAGCATGGACAAGTTGGACCGAAGGGTCTGTTTCTGTGCTGTGTATCTCTATTACTCTAATATGGTAAAGGAGACATAGGGCATGCTTGCCTTCATTGGTGAGACAATGAGTATAAAAGTTGGCTAGTACTGTTGGCAAGATTTTAATTAGGCTATATTTGGAGGATTGCGTGCAGTTCTGGTGACCACACCATAAGAAGGATGTGGAGAAAGTGCAAAAGATGTTTACCAGGATGTTGCCTTGAGTATATCAGCTATAAAGAAAAGTTGAAAAAACTTGGATTGTTTTTGCTAGAGTGAGGGGTGGCTTGATAGAAATATAAAATTGTGATGCATGGATAGGGTGGAAACGTCAAATACCAGGGGATTTAGGCTTAAGGTGAGAGGAGAAAAGTTTAAAGGGGATGTGCGAGGAAAGTACTTTTTACGGAGGGGGTGGTAGGTGCCTGGAACGTACTGCCAGGGAAAGTGGTAGATATGCTAGCAACGTCTAAGACACATTTAGTCAGACACGTGAACAGTCAGGGAATAGTGGGACACAGACCATGTGCTGGTGGATTGGATTAGTTCAGAATGGAATCATGGCTGACACAAACATGGTGGGCTGAAGGGCCTGTTCCGGTGCTGTGCAGTTCCATGCTCTATCTGAATGTCTATATATTGAGAGAGGTGAACGTGCAACTGAATGTCCCTGTTGACCAGTGAATGAAGCCAAGCATGTAAGCGCTGCAGGCAGTCAAGACAAATGTTACCTTCATAGCAAGAGAATTTGAGTTCAAGAGCAGGAATGCCTTCCTGCAATTATACAGGGAACTAGTGAGACCACACTTGGAATATTGTGTGCAGCTTTGGGTCTCCTTATGAGGTATTCTTTTTTTGCTATATTGCAAGTGCAGCAAAAGGTTTACCAGACTGATTCTTGGGTGAGACAGGATTGATATGCGAGGAGAGGTTGAATTGTTAATGATCATATTCAGTGGTATCCAGAAGAGAGCGAGTGATGGATCTCAAACCTATAAAATTCTAACTAGATTAGACAGGGTAGGTGTAACATGTTCACAATGATGAGTGAGTCAAGAAGCAGGGGTGACTGTCTAAGACGGAGTAAAAACAATGACTGCAGATGCTGGAAACCAGATTCTGGATCAGTGGTGCTGGAAGAGCACAGCAATTCAGGCAGCATCCGAGGACAGGCAAAATCGACGTTTCGGGCAAAAGCCCTTCATCAGGAAGGGCTTCCTGATGAAGGGCTTTTGCCCGAAACGTCGATTTTGCCTGTCCTCGGATGCTGCCTGTCTAAGACGGAGGTAGACCAGAGATGAGGAGAATTTCTTCACTCGGAAAGGCACAAGCCTGTGGATTTCGCTACCACAAAGCAGTCGAGGCCAAAATATTATATGATTTCAAGATCACTTGGGTTAAAAGGGATCAAACTGTATGGGGAAAAAGTAAGAACAGACTTCCAATAATTGGGTCCTTAAACACTACTAAGCAACTGGGTCACCCAGAGGAATTGGAGTTGATTTCCAGAGGCGGAAGCAACTATGTTAAACTTAAATAATTAGAAGGAAAGGAGGGCAGTGCTACTGGAATAGATGGGTGAAGGGGTTTTGCAGCAAAGACAGCGCAGGAACAATGACATATGTTTAAGAAAATAATTTATGGTTCACATCAAATACATATCCCAGTTTGGAAGGAGGATTCTTGAAAGACGATAAACCAACAATGGCTAGCCAGGCAAGATAAGGATAGCATCAGACTGAAGGGAAAAAAAACAAAATGTGGAAAAGAGTAAGCGGGCGGCACAGTGGCACAGTAGTTAGCACTGCTGCCTCACAGCGCCAGAGACCTGGGTTCAATTCCCGCCTCAGGCGACTCTCTGTGTGGAGTTTGCACATTCTGCGTGGGTTTCCTCCGGGTGCTCCGGTTTCCTCCCGCAGTCCAAAAATGTGCAGGTTAGGTGAATTGGCCAAATTAAATTGCCCGTAGTGTTAGATGAAGGGGTAAATGTAGGGGAATGGGTCTGGGTTGCACTTCGGCGAGTCGGTGTGGACTTTTGGGCCGAAGGGCCTGTTTCCACACTGTAAGTAATCTAATCTAATCTAAATTAGTAGTAAAACAGAGGATTGGGAAAATTGGAAACCATCAAAAGGGGATGAAACAAAAAGAGGAAATCCTGAAAGACTCCTTTATCCCTACTCTCTGCCTTCTACCAGTCAGTCAATCCTCTTTCCACACAAGTACCTTGCCCCCAACACCAGAGCCCTAATCTTATTTAGCAGCATCGTCTCTGGCACCTTGTCAAAGGCCTTTTGGAAATCCAAATAGATCATGTCCACTGACATTCCTTTGTCAAACTTTCTTGTCACCACCTCAAAAGAAATCTTATAGATTTGTCAGGCATGACCTCTCAAAGGCTGTGCTGATTTAGTTTTATTTTACCATGTACTACCAAGTTCTCCGCGATATCTCACATTTAATAGTGAACTCTAAAATCTTACCAACATCAGGCTAACTTTTGCCCCCCTCCCTTCTTAAACAGGCATGTTACATTGACCACTTTCCAGTACTCTGGGACCCAACCTGACTCTAGTGATTTCTGAAAGACTACCACCAATACCTCCACAATCTCAACTATCTCTTTCAGAAATCTAGGATGTAAGCCCATCTAGGTGTTATCCACCTTCAGATTTTTCAGTTTTTCCAGCACCTTCTCCTTAGTAATGGCTTCTATTCTCACCTCTGCCCCTGACTCACAAAGTTCTGGTGTGCTGCTGATGTATTCCACAGTGGGGGAAAAAAAACTGATACAAGCACCTGTACAGTTTTTCCACCATTTCTTTGTTCCCCATTACTACTTCTCCAGCCTCATTTTCCAGTGGTCCCATGTCCATTCTGATCTTTTTTCTAGATATCCAAAACACTTCTGCAATTTCCGTTCATACTACTAACTAGCTTACTCTCACATTTCATTTTCTCCCCGATTTATTGCTTTTTATTACTATCCTCTCCTGGTTTTTAAAGGCTTACCAATCTTCTGGCTTCCTATTAATTTTCACCACAGTCTATACTTTTGCCTTCATGTTGTCCCTGACTTCCCTCATCAGCCATGGTTGCCTCTTCCTCCCCTTATGCTTCTTCTCTTTTGGGAAGAATTTCTGCTGTGTTGCCCAAATTACTCCCAGAAACCCCTGCCACTGCTCTCCAACCTCTTCCCTGCTCAGCTCCTTTTCCAAAAAAGCTCTGGGCAGCTCCTCCCTCATATCTTTCGGTTACTTTTATTTAATTGAATCAGATATAACATAAAAATCTTCTCCTCTCAAACTGCAGGCTGAATTCTGTCATTTTATAGCCATTGTTCCCTTGGGGCTCCGTCACAATCAGTTCCCTAATCAAGTCTGCCTCATTACACATCACTAAAACCAAACTGTCTGTTCCATAGTGAACCTACCACAAGCTGCCCCAGAAAAAATAAATCTCGGACAGTCCACTAATTCCTTTGCTTGAGACAAAATCATTGAAATGATACAGCACAAAATGAGGCCATTGGCCCATCGAGTCCATGCTAACCCAAGACACTCAGATGGCATTTCTACTTCCATCTTTCTTGACACAGCCCATAGCACTGCAGTTTATAACATTTAAGATGAAGATTCAAAGAGCATAGGGTCTCTAGAGCCGACCAGGGAGAAGGCAATTCTGGATCTGGTATTGTGTAACGAACCAGAATTGGTCAGAGACCTCGAAGTGAAGGAGCCATTGGGAAGTAGTGACCATAATACATTCAGCTTCAATCTGCAATTCGAGAGGGAGAGGGTACAGTCGGAAGTGACAGTACTTCTGTTGAATAAAGGGAACTATGGAGCTATGAGGGAGGAGCTGGCCAAAGTTCAATGGTGCAATACCTCAGCAGGGATGACAGTGGAGGAACAATGGCGGATATTTCTGTGTATAATGCAGAAGATGCAGGATCAGTTCATTCCTAAAAGGAAGAAAGATCCCAGGAGGAGGCAGGGGCGGCCGTGGCTGACGAGGGAAGTAAAGAAACATATAAAGTATAACATAGCAAAGATAAGTGGGAAAAC